>NC_136539.1:8924207-9524207 GCF_910591455.1 Pholis gunnellus
CGCCCGCCGCTATCTGCGGTCTTGGTTATTGCATCTGTTGCAAGTCAGAACAAAAGCTTTGAGTATTACATCGAGGGCCCGATAGCATCGCTGGTTGAGCAAATATCAGTGTTGTAAACATTTGAGTGTGTAGCTGAGGCTTACATGTCACCCATGGATGAGCCTGTAATTCCCTCCTCTAATAATTCTCCCAGGAGTCCCGCCCCTGTTACCCCACCACAGCCTGTTATCCCTCGCTTGTTCTCCCTCCCGCTTTCATTGTCTCAGTAAAGTTGGGCTGACCACGAAGGCACACTTTCAATCCACCGGGAGGTTTTCAAAAGTTTATCCCTCTTAGCAACGTTTGATCTCTCAACATCAACTTCTGCTTTTCCCTTTTTGCCTCAACCTTTTGCTCTCACCACAATCATTTTGTCCGCTACACGGCCTCCCTTTACCAATTTCATAATGTAAACAAAGGGTTGAATAAAGGTAGCGCATGAGGCCATGGGTGCGAGAGTGTGTGAGTGAGGGGGTCCGTGTGGTGCAGAGACTAGTGGGTTTCCCATAGCAATGAGGGCCTGTGGTTCTCCTGGTTACCTAATTGGCATGTGTTTCCTGGCAGGTCTTATTGTGGCCTCTCCTAATCACTGTCCCCAGCCCTAACAAGAGCGACCTACAGTATTGCTGCTGCACTGAAGGAGCATGTCTTTTGTTGTTTTATTTCTTTCTCTTTCTTCCTCTTGTCTGTCCTCATCCCCCTCGTCCTAACAGAGGGACTCGTTGAGACGCCCTGATTACCACAGTCGGATCCAGAAATGTGTGTGTGTGTGTGTGTGTGTACGCACATGCATGTGTATATAAATAAGCCTGCCGTTTTTCCACCCCCCCCCCCACTATAAAACCAGTCGGTTTATCGAGGCAGACTCCTGCCCAACTGAGCATGTAAACCCTAATTGGGAAATGCTTTAAATAATTTCTAATTAGTACAAGTGTGGTAATAATTGGCCGGGTAATCTGAGGATTAATTAGCGATGTGTGAGTGCGAGTGACTGTGAATGAGTGCATGTGTGTGTGTGTGTGTGTGTGTGTGTGTGCTCGGTGAGCACGCATGCACGGGTCAGTGCGTGTGCACGTGTGCATGTGTGCTCACGGACACACTCAGCCAGGCCCGGACTAGCGGTTTGAATAGACCCCAGGTTCTGCAGCTTGCTAATGGAATCCTGCCCACTCAAGGAGGTCTGTGGAGGAGGGAGGCCAAGACAGACGCAGCTTTGTTGGCCAAGTTGTACCGTGGGTGGCCCCCCCTGCCTGCGGACCCTCATTTGTATCGCGGTGGGCATCCTCCCCCTCCCCCCCCCTCCCCTCTCTCTTATGACCCCCACCTTATTTAACAGCTAACCTCGCCTCCACCTCCCCTTCACCTCGCCCAGCCGTCCCAGCTCCAACCCCTTGCTCGTCGCGCACACTGCTCTCATCTTCTTTCTTTGGCTAAATGACACTTTTTTTATTTTCTTTGACCCAATATGCTCCCAAGCGCGGCTGCCGCTCCTCCTCTCCCCCGTTTTTACCTAGATGTATTCTTCTCCCACTTTCCCCTCTCCAGCCATGTTCACCCTCTTCCACCCACCTCCACATTTCCGTCTTCCCATCTTCCTGTGGAGGAGAGGGCGAGCTAGCACCAGGCTCTTGAGTTGTGTACTTCCACCTGGTCTACCCTCTAATTACTGCATCCTTTCTTTTGATAAAAAGAAATGGAGAAAAAAAAAAGAAGGAAATGAAGAGCTAGGAGAGTACAACCACTTGTTGCTCCAAGAATTGCTTTTATAACACTCCCCATTGTCTGATTACAGGCGTGTTCCTGTCTCAACTAGACCATGGCCCGGCTCAGACCTGGTTTGAACATGCGCTTTGGGTGATATGATCACAAATGGCTCCATTTCATTTTTTTATTTAACTTTTAATTTTCCAGGATAAGCACATTGATTGAAAAAAATGTCCGAGTGGAGTAAGCACAAATAAGAGACTTAAAAATAAAATGTCAAAAAGTTCAAACAACTTAAAAAAATCCTAAAAACAGACAAATAAGAATAAGTACATTCCGTAAACAAATAGTCCTTAATCCTGTTTAAAATGTGTGTTTAAAATCGTGCACACTTCCAGTTTATATATTCCAGTTTAAAGTGTCACCGTAGCTCACACCAAGATGAGGGTGCAAAATTGAAAAGCACCGAAAACGGTGCGGGTTCCAGGAATGACGTACATCATTTGTCCGCATGTTCAGAGGCTGCTGATACTGAGAACGTAGATAAGGATAAGTTTGTGTAGTTCAACCTTATAAAGAGAAATGTACCAGTGTTCCATTCTGAAGTTGTATAAGGAGGACAAAGCAACGTTCTCATACAAACTGTGATGATGTGTGCAGAAACCTGAATCGGAGACAAATTGTAACGCAGCATTAAATGTACTGAAACTAACATTTTCAGAGACGATGAACTTACACGCATATACAATAGCAACGTGATCAAAAGGCTGATAAAAGCGTAGCTTGAAGTCCTTTTTTACAAAGACAACACATTTTTTCACCTGCAAACTCATCTTTCTGAGTCACTGTAGCACACACTGAGGAATTTATTGCCTCTATCAACTACATTTACCATCAACACTGATTGGACATCCGACATAAAAGGTGGCACATTTTACCTTCAAGTCTCCACTCGTAAGCTATTGCTTAGTTTTTTCCATCCACTTTAATCTCAGCACTCGCATTGTAAATTCCTCTCCCTCGCCCCCCCCTCCCCCTCTGTCACCTCCTGCCTCCCTCCTCTCACTGTCTCTCTCTGTGACAGATGGCTGTCAAGGCTGTACAAATGGGAAGCGGTAAGCAAGTAAACAAACAAGCCGGGATCAATACGGGAGACTAATTGAACAATGACACAAACAATTTTGCTGATGCCCGCTCTCAGTCATTTGTTGGTCTTTACGGCTCACGCCACGCTTGGAAAGGCTGGCAGGCGAGGCCGGTTTAGGGCAGAGGGGGTGACGTAAGAAGTAAATTACTTTAAAAAAATAAATAATATGCCCATTGATTCTTTTGTGAAGTCCTGATTCTTTTTTCCATCCTCTCTAAACGGCATCTACTGCATCTCTCTGTGGTTTACGGTGTTTCTGTGGCTGATAAGTCACAGATTTAGCTCAAGGTGCTGATCACTTCCTTGCCAATCTGGTCACTGACATACATTTACAACGATTTTTTTTTATGGCCGAGCCTCCCTCTAATATGCTAACACACATACGGGGAGGACGTGGGTCTGGCGGGTTTGAAACTGTCCCCCATTTCCTCAGCGATGTCTACTCAAACCACGGGGCTAGTCCGGGTGCTTGGCCCATTCTCTGACATTTACTGGGCTGGTACAAGGACGTACCCTTTCCCTTCCCCTCCTCTTCCTACCATTCCTCCCAGTTAATCAGACTGGTGTGAAAAGGAGGCTGATAAGCCCATTGTCTGGCTGACAATGTCTTGGTGATAGGCCCGTAGTGGCCAACTGGATGGTGCGCTGTCCCCTCTCCTCTTGCATCAACCCATCCCATATTGCCTTGCCCCGAACCCCCTCTGTCCTCCTCCCTCCTCGCCCCTTTATCAACCCTTCTTCACCCTTTTCTCAAAACTCTCTTACCCCCGCCCCCCCCCCCCCCCCCCCCCCCCTTCGCCTCTGCCATGCCTGCACCTTCCCCCCCCCCCCCCCCTGCAGCCCCGGTGCTATTCCTCCATGACCCCCCTCCCCTCTCTCCTCACCCTGCTCTTTCCTCTTTCCCATTGAGCGGCAGCAGAGCCACCAGAGGGAACTCATTAGTGCACTGCTCCCAGGTTAATTGGCTAGCTCAAAGAAAAGGACTGAGAAAGAAGAAATGAATGCGAAGAACACCCACTCTGTCCGGGGAGAAAAGGGAATCGACCTGTGTGTTTCTCACGGTGGCAGCTCCTCTAAACAGTGATGCAGCTGCTGTCAGGCCAGATGTGATCCTCTCCCGCTGATTAGTGCTCCAGCCCTGTTAACGGTGCATGCAGAGGGGGCAAGGCCGTGGCCCCTTTTGTTGGATTTATCTACCGTGGAACTATGCAACAAACCTGTAAGGCGGCCCCATGTGACAGGTTCATATTTCTCTAAGAAAGGGAAAAGAAGCCGATAACATCAAGCTGAATTGAAAGTGTTATCTGTTGGCTATCTGGATGAGTCCACGCAGAGGTGACGGCTGTGTGGACTTGCGCGCGGCCAATGCGCGCACACAACCACGAGAGACTCGGTGCGCTTCAGCGGCCCGGAGGGCACGGCACGGCCCTCCATGTCCTAAGAAACGGAGGGAAATGACTCTTGAGGGAGTGTGTCGTAAGAGTGGTGCTCATGACAATGCCAGGAGTGTGTGAGTGGAGTCTGGAGTGCTGTCCACTCTTTAATTAACCACCACCGCTTCCTGTCACCTTGGGCGACCAGCACATGGCAGCGAGAAAACGACGATGTCAAAACAATTGCATTCACTGTGGCACGTGCTGGGGCTCGGCGATCAACAAAATAATGAGGATATGTTCCTCTATTGTGTCACTACAGTACATCTTAAATCACCTTCAAACTGATGTTAACTGTGCTCCGATGTTATGCGTTACAAATCTTCATATTAAACTTTAATAGCAAATGTTAGTTTTTAATTACGTCTCACTGTGAATTATTTATCTGGACAGCTCGAAAATTGCTCATGATATGAGTCACTAAACTATGATATGAAATTATAATCAAAACCTAACAGATGATTTATCAGGAGAAAAATTCTATAATAAAAACTGTTGACATGAGCACAATAGTGAGACAATTTGAGACGTTAAAAGTGCTGCTACACTGTCAATACAGAATACAATAAAGGGAGCTTGTGACAAAGTGCATGACTAAACAGGGATGAGATAAAGTGCGAAGCAGCCACGAGCCAGTTTGTAGTTTGAAGAGCATTTATTGCACATGTGGTAAATAAAAACTTGAACCTGTTGCACCAAATGTTTGGAAACCTGAATCTCTGACAAAGCCGGGAGTCAACGGAAGTGCATTAAACTTGCTTTCTGTTTAAAAACCGGGGGGGGGTGGGGGGGGGCTGCTATGGTTGCAAAAATAAGTCAGATTGTATAGATGTCTATGAGGAAATAAAACACTGCGAACATAAGTTTAAGGTGTCAATCGCTTTAAGTCTTCAATACAGCATGGTGTTCATTTAGTACATTATAGTCCCATTTAGAGTAGAATAGATGATAAAGTATGCTTCAGGGTTTGGCAACCTTTTGATTGACAGGTCGCTTACCCTGCGTTGTCCAGTCTGGTGGTTGTCTGTGTTTCCGTCTCACAGCTGTAACCCTTTCACAGCGTGCTTTCTTTCAGTTCATGAAAGTTAATCGTGACCTTTTTTGGTTGCCTGAAAATGTAGTTTTCATCGTTCGGTTGTACTTAGCTCCACCCTCTCGTGTCACTTCTTAAATACAGTGTATGGGCAAGAGCAGTGGGGATGATGATGATGATGATGATGATGGAGGATTAGCTTTCTGTGTCAATTTCTGACCACTGTGTTTTTGCGCATCTAAACTCCCGTACCAACAGATCAGTGAGAAGGTCCACAATGATTCTTTAATGGATCTGTGAGACAAGAGCATCAACTTTCTGCGAGTGTTAAAAATAATGAACCTCAGCTGAAAGTACAGTCTTTGTTGCGTGTTGACTCAGCATCAGACACTTCTTTTTTTAGATAGAGGGGATTGAACCACCAACCTTAAGGTTTTTTGCATTTGCACTTTATCACCTGAGCTACAGAGCTGCTAATATAAATTGCAGATTATTGTCCCTTGAGGTTCAAAAATAATAATGGAGGAGTTGAGTTTAGTGAGATGGGTGATGGGTAGACGAAGTGCCGTTGTAGGCAATAAACAATGCACAGCCCTTTCTTCCCTTTCGCTGTCTCCCTCTCTTTCTCTCCACTGAGATGATAACAGGATCAGTGGTTCACTGGGCTTCAGCCAGCACAGGGATCATATTCATATGAGGTTGAGACTCTCTCCAGATTGGCTGCTGCACCTGACAGAGTGGAGGGGATTAGGAGTAGGGATAGCAACAGCGTTAGTCACAAGCTCATCTTTTACCGTCCTCACTTCTCCTCTGGCTCTGCCTCGGTTTGTTGGACATCGCTCCTTGTAAACCCCCCCCCCCCCCCCCCCCACACACACACACACACACACACACACACACACACACACACACCACCACCACTCTCTCCACCACTAACACACTCACACACTCCCCCTTGTCTTTTCAGCTGGGAGAGAGAAAGCTAAAAGCAAGACAGGGGGGCACTGCATAGATTTGCTGCCATTGTGTGTCAATCATCCAGTGTCTGTGTGTATGCGTGTGGGTTGTGTGTGTGTGTGTGTGTGTGTGTGAGAGAGAGAGAGAGAGAGAGAGAGAGAGAGCCCTTGCCTCCAGTGATTAGCTCTGTCCATGCTGGGCTCTTGCTGCTTACAGAATAATACAGTAAGGCCTTGAGGGGCAGGAGGGAGAGAAGAGGAAGGTGCATGGTCTGTCTATAGGCCTATTTGTGTTATTGTGTGTGTGTGTGGGTGTGTGCGCGCCATGTGTTTGTTTGAGTGTGTGAGAGGGTGAGACCGTGTTTGCTCATCTGTGTGGGAGTGTATTTTTGGAAGTGAATTCAAGCTGAGTTGCTTGGTTTTGTTAGACGACGCACAAACTAAGAAGTGGATGTCTGAGACTCGAAGTTTGAGCACTTAAAAGAAAATATAACAGTTAGTACGGTCAGATCACACACACACACACACTCACACATTGGGCGTTCATTCATCTGCAGGTCAGTCAGCTGCATGCACCCTTTCTCGCTCTCCTTTTTTTTAAATTCTGTATAGCTCTCGCGTCTCCCTCAGACAAACACACACATACACACATTTTTTTTTGCTCATGTCATAAGTGGGTGTGCAGAGTATTGCCTTGAGCTGCAGATGAACATGAAATAAACACAAACTAGGGTAGTGACAGTTTTAAATCGGCTTTAGATCACTATGAAAGGTAAAGGATTAGGATGCTTTTTCCAGTCCTGAGGAGATAGGACACAGTCTTGGAGGAGAGCCCACTCCTCTCAGCCCACTGCGGGCCGGGTGTCTATCTTCTAATCTTCTAAAGCACTCTTCCACCATTTGCATGTAGTATGGCCTACATAGTTATAGCATATGCCCGTCAATATAGGCTATGATTAAAAATGGATCTTTTACACAATGATGGAAGAATCATTTTCTTGTGTGATATAGTCCTCAATTTCACCCTGTTTTTGATTTATTTCTACCTCAATCTAGTCTGCAAATTGTCCAGTGCAGGCTGTTCTTAAATAGTTTGGAACGCAATTAAATGTCCATTTGTTTTACATTTGTTATGTTTATGTGCCTTTTAATGAGCTTGTGTGTGGCCTTCAGATCATTAAAACATTTACATTTATATTTTTTCGCATGTATCATTAGTTAAAACATTACTATTTTAAATAACTACTTTTTAATCTCGAATCCATTAAATAACTACGAATTATTTTGCAATTGATCACATTTTATATTTATAATTTTTGAACCGATTCCCTTTAAAATGAGGACAAACGATAAGAAAACTTTTCGACAGTGCTTTCGTAATAAACCAGTCTATTTAATTGAATCCATATCCTATCTAATCGCTGTGTAATTGTGAATATATTCCGTCTACAGGCCGTACACTCTCTTTTGATTAGCGTGGGGTTTTTTTGTCAGCTTTTTCCAACCAAATCAGCCATGAAACGTCCCGGGAAGACGTTTATTTTTTATTTTTTATTTGTTTTGTCCTTATAATGCGTTTCTTTCACTTTACCTTTCGAGTGCACGGAGGGAACTCGCAACAAAATAAAATTAAATTTCCCATTGAAAATGTTGCTCTTGTTATTCAGATGCTGGTTTAGGGTCTTTTGTGTGAATCTAATTATTCTCCACTATCAGGACGGTCCACAGGGTAATTAGTCACTTCTCACCAAAGTCCTCCCTGCATCCTCAGATTCTTATCACCATAACTCTGACATTTTAAAAGAGACATTTTTGTCTCTTTTATGATAGCCTGGAGTTTCTGTTTTTTCATTCCTTCGCGTCCGCTTTTCTTTTTTTTTTTTTTAAAGCAATTTGGTGATACCGTGCGCGCGTAAATATCCACTGCTCTCCGAAAAACGCGCCTGCCTTTCAATTGTGTCGCTTAGGAGGGGAGTAAAAAAAAAAAAAAACCCGAGGACGTTGCTGCCTGTGTGGGGATCCGGTTTTTTGCAGACAAGCTGAAATGTTGCGCCGTGCCAATCAGAGCAATAATGCCGTGCAGAGGTGCAGGAGGTGAGGAACAAGCGAAGGAGGGACGGTGGCTTTAGAATCCAAAGGAGCGGATGAATAGGTGCTCTAAGGTCCGGCCAGCGGCGAGAGGTCCGGAGACAGTTCAGCGCCTGCGTGGCTCTCAATGAATCGCAACACTTGGGGTAAATTGGTAGATTTGAGTGGCTGTAACGGTCTCCACAGTCTGTCTCAATAGAGAAAAAAAATACACGAACGCTAAAAAATATAAATAACACTAGAGTCATAATACTAAATACAATATATAGGACACAAATCTATGTAAACCCCACAAGAGATAGACAGTGGACTCTTTACAAGAGTTTTAAAAGAATCAGTGATCACATCTGGCCTCATACAACCTTCTCCATCACTTTTTTTATGGCCAGTAAAATATTTATTTTTGCTTCAGCTCCAAAGCATACTGCTTACTGCATACTGATATTTAATTGCTGAAAATCGACTCTGCTCCTGATTGTTGCACAGCATGACATGATTTTTTTGTCTGCAAGCATTTCTTTTATTTTTTTTGTTCCCAGTCTTTCCTTCTGCTTTGTTTCAATAGCATTTAAAATAGTGAAGGCTCTGTGTAGCCGGTGATTAGGCATGGTCACCCCCCCCCCCCCCCCCCTGGTTGCAATTTCGATAGAATCGGTTTCATTACCTTCTGGTGCAGCACCAGGCAATGTTCCGAACTTTTGGCTTCCATATATTTCCATGAGCGTAAACGTTGTTTTTCGCTTAAATGTTCAATGTTTAGACCGACTATATTGTGCTGCTGCGAAGCTCTGCTTCCGCAAACGCTCATTTCTGCCACCTGTGGGCTGTGACCTTCAGGCAACTGGGCAGTGTACACTTCATCACATCTAATATCCAGCTAAATAGCCAGAGCCCTGCAGTCTGTGGTGGCTTTAAGGGTAAGCAGCTAAAATATCAGTCTTGTCCATTAAATAATTAAAAGGAAAACAACACAGACGGTGAGGGGGGGGACAGGACAGGACGGGCAGACAGCAGCGGTCAGATCAGCAGATCATGGCTGAGGCTCAATCAGACTGACAGCTGGAGCATGTGATGACTGACCAGTAATTAAGATGGGCCCCGATAACATAAGAAACATTAAGTGTTTCTGTGATACAGCAAGTTTTTTTTGCATGTCTGTATGCCTGCCTGCAAAATATCAATTTATTTGTGTTCGGTAGACTACCTGGCAAGTGTTGATAATATGTGATTTTTGGTGGTTTTAGAAAGAGAGAATGATGGCGGGGGTGGGTGGGTGGGGGGTGAGGAGGGTGTTTTCTAATCAGAGTCACTGTCGTTTTGTTGTCACCCGCTCCCAGACAGACAAAGTGGCATTTCCTGACTGTCCCCATCCCCGTCTGAGTTATCTGACACCCAAAAATACGGGGAAGCAGGGAGACGAGGCACCACAGCCTTATCCCGGTAAGGAGATGGCTTCTTATCAGATCAGGCTAGGAAGTTTATTTTATGGAGTAAATCTGTATAGAGGGGATAAAGAAATGACACATCCCTTGCGGACACAAAGGGAGAAGGAGATTAGTCCTCCAGCAGCATATATGGCTTTAGTTCAACCTGACAGGCAGCGGATTGAAAGGTCATGAAATAATAATCCCCCTATTCTTCTGCTCTAATCCTACGAGGGTGTGTTTCACTATGGGAACGTATGGGCTCAGGCTATGTGCTGCAGGGGGGATGTTCATTTTGTGTTGTCACTGTATTTAGATAGGCATCCAACACTGATTTAAATTAATTAGACTAATTATGATTGAAGAGGGATTTTTTTTATGATGAACGTCAGTGCCAGTATGCGTCTGTTTCTGATGTTAGGGATTTTCTATTTTGGAGTCATGTTTGTACATATGCTGGAGGTTATTTTCTGTGTTTTTTTTAAATATATATATCAGACAGTTTGGAGGTTAAAGGGACATTACAAATATCTGCCATCACCAGGAGCCTTTTCCTGCACCACCTCACACACACATCAAGCATCAGGTGTGATGCAAACACACACTTCAACCCATTGTGTGAGTTTGTGTGCGCATGTGTGTCCACGCACGCACACGAGAAAGAGGGGGAGATTATTATGCCATTTAGGGAAGTGTGATCTAGCACGGTGGATTTGTGTGAGTGTGTCTGTGTGTGTGTGTGTGTGTGTGGGGGCATGTGGTATGTTTTTTTTGGAGTGCGGTGGGTAGCGAGGTGAAGGGAGGGGGGGGGGGGGGGCAGAGTCTGCCCAACAGCCTGATAATCAAGCACCGAAAATGAGTGAGAGAAATTCAATGCAAACTAATGTGTTTCACACAATTACTCGATTAATTCTTATTCCATTTCAGTGCCATGGAGACTCAGAGAAAGAAAGAGACGGTGGGAGAGAGAGATTTTCAGAAAACAGGGAAGGAGACAAGAGAGGGAGGCGGGAGGAGAGAGCGAAAGAGAGAGAGAGAGAGAGAGAGAGAGAGAGAGAGAGAGAGAGAGAGAGAGAGAGAGAGAGAGAGAGAGAGAGAGAGAGAGAGAGAGAGAGAGAGAGAGAGAGAGAGAGAGAGAGAGAGAGAGAGAGAGAGCACATCAGGCTGAGAGATCTGCAGTGGCTGTATATTTCCCAATGCCTAGTTAAGGCTGCAAGGCAGGGGTCAGGAAACTTAATTATAGCGTAAGTGGATAGAAACTGCAGAATGATAAAGAGAAACATGCAGGCAGATTGGAATGGCAAGGACAGGTTTAATACTATTTTCTCCCGTCTGCTTCCCTCCCACAATACAAGCCAGACCTGCAATCACACAAGGAAACAGCCCATATACCCCGTCTGACAATAACACTAATGCATATCAAAATTACATACTCGACAACTGCAGGGCATTTTGCATTGCCTGCTATTACTTTCCAATTTTGAGAGTTCAAGAAAATACATATCCCATGTAATGTTGGTATCAGAGGAACTTATTTCCATGCAGAGCTTCAGATAAGCGTTCACCTGTGGTCGAACGAGAGTTATTAAACCATATCTACCCGGATGGACCGGCTGAATAAATAATCTGCTTTTTAATTTGTAGGTCTGCCATTAATTCTTCATTCTCTCCTCTTTATTTATTCTCCTCAATATCTCAAAGTCCAGATATTTTTTTTCCTTTCCTCCAGGGAAGCCACATGTGTGTCTCTATATTCCACGCGTCTTGATTTGGATTTCAAATCAGCGGGCCTCAATGGGGCGGCCCAATACACACCGGCCGCTGTGCGAGCTCCGCCATCTATTTGCACTGTATAGGATTTGCATATCTGCAGCTCATGAAGCAAGGCTTTAATTTCCTCCTGCTGGAGATAAACATCACCTTGTTGGAGCAGATGGGCGGAGGCAGGATGGGGTCAATGACGAAGAAGCGGGACAATGGCGTTGGTTCAGGCACTGAATGGCCAGAAGTAATAAAATTGCACAATTTCCATACGGTAGCCAAATCAGTTTTTTCTTTTTTTTTCTTTTTGATAAATTAGGATCAAATGTGATATAAGGAGATGCATTCTGCCTGTAAGGGGGAAGACATGTTGGATTTACATCCAGTTTGTGGCATAGAGGGGCACATTTGTGACCGACGGTATATTCCTCATCTGTAAACTTGATTCTTTCGGACTTGAAATCACTTATTTTGGTAGATGCTGGACTAAGACTTCTACCCTGGCTATGCTCTTTAATGTTAGGTGACTATATTTCAAGCTAGTGCCTTTTAATACCTCATCTTCATATATATATATATATATATATATATATATATATATATATATATATATATATATGAGTCTTGGTCAGTGACTATATTGAATATAATGAATACTCTCCGTAGAGCTGTGTTCTATTTCTTGCTACTGTTGGCATATTGTACTGATCACACTAGACGAGAGGTGCCATATTCTGTGAATTAGAGTGTCAACTAAGCACCTTTCTTACGACAATATTGGACACAATGGAAATGATTAATTAGCTTCAGATAGATGGAGTTTAATCAGTGTCTGAGCTGGAATTAGGTTCACATATAAGGAGGTAAATTGGACGGACGCTTAGACGAAGTGAACTTTTCTTAATTTTCACTTTAACTTACAGGATGTGCATTGTGGGGAGCTCCCACATTGTTGTACGCCGTTTGTATTAGAGGTGGGAGACGGGGATTGGCAAGAATAGTTTCTGAATACCGAGCAGCTCATGTGGGAGCGATGTAAACCTCTTGTTATTTGGATGTATAACCTTGTAATTATAGTACTTCTACAGGGGATGGTTTCGAGGAGAGCCGGGGCGAGTCTGGAGGTTACAGAGGGTTAGAGGGGGTGGATGAGGTGGAGAGAAGAAATACTCCGGCCTTTTGTTCGCCTCGCGTTATCTTATATTTATTTATTTATTTATCAAAGACACCTATGCAAATCAGGATCCTAAGTCATGGATCCTGCTAATGACACCGGCAAGAGTAATTAATTAAAAGCAGATGCACAAAAGCGCACACATTATACATGTGCAAACCCTCCATGTAACAAGTTCATCTGATTTTCAAAGACGCCACGCAGTCGGATAAGGCAAGGAGAGAGAAGGAAAAGGCAAGAAATCTGCATCACAGTGTTAATTTAATCAGACTTCAGTAATACCTCTTCTTCTCCTCTCTCCCCAGGCAGCTCGCGGTTTTTCTGCTAGCTTGAGGAGAAGATGAAGGGAGCTTTCAGCCTCTTAGAAGATGAGGGTTAAAGAACGGAGAGATTAAGGAAGTGTGAGTGCGACTGAAAAGAGGGCCGGGGATTATGTCATCTACAATTGATGTGCTCTCTTAATGTACCTTTTAAACATGTACCGCCGGGGCATGCTTTCATAATGTCTATTCACTCACGGGAAGGGGTTGGAGGTTAAAGTATTAATTCAGAAATACAACATGTGTGTGGTGCATGTATCGTGGGGAGTTATCAGGGTATGTGTCACTTTGATATGTATACGGCGTGCGGAGAGATGGTCTTTGTCAAAGGAAGTCCATCTTCTGCTCGGCTTCCCGTACACCGCCATGCATTGTACTGATCTCCGTATCAAAAAAGAGATCCTTTATCGAACGATCATAGGGACAAAATGTGTCTTTATTCCACGTCTACGGCTGCAATGGAAATGTTCCCGCAATCTAGTCCAACTTGGACTATGAGCAAAGGATTTATTAAATTGACTGATTCTCCTCTAACCGCTGAATGAATTGTCTTTCAAATTGCTGCTTGTCTCCACAAAATGACTTGCGGAGAGAGAGAGAGAGAGAGAGAGAGAGAGAGTGTGTGTGGAAGATCTACAGATCTTATCCAGAAGAATGTTATGGGGTTAAGTGTACTTGGAGGTGTGTGTGTGTGTGTGTGCGCACATACACTTGTCTGAGTGTCTGTATAGTGTGTGCAACCATTCGATTAAATCCACAGCTATCGCTAACAGGATTAGCTGAGTGGACAGCAGAAGTCTATCATTGCTTATTGATTTCCTCTGATTCCCATCAGGCCATCAGGGCAGGGCATTCTGCGAGTGGCCCCGGTGGGAATCACAGCTGCGGGGCCCGGGGTTAACGTATTGTGGCCGACGTATCTGAGCGGCTTCAAAGCGGGCGGCCATCTCTCTGTGTCAGGAAAAGTCAAATAAGTCAAAGCTATCGGGGGGCGACAGATGCTCCCGTCGCTCCTTCCTGTGTGAAGAATACAGTTTGAGTCCATCTCGAGTGAAACACTCGGGGATCAATCTGATCAATGAATCGTTAAGACGGTTGTGTTGAGCCGCCGCAAGTGAGTCTCTCCTGACACTGCGGAGGACGGGGCATTGCTTTCTCTCCGGTGGTCAATTAAACAATGAAACAATTGGCGTTTTGTCTTACCCTTGCCCAAATCTGTCCTGCTCGCATGTCAGTTTGTGTTAACAAGTGTTCAGCTTACTATTGACACGCGGGGGTTGAGAGCACCTGACAATGCAACAGTAAACGGGGACAGATATCATCGGGGCTTAAATTATACTCCGTGGCCATTTTGTTTGGTACACCTGTATCCAACTGTTCTGTCATAAAGTCCACCCGTTACATGTGATGTTCAGCTTTGGCTGACACTGGATTACATTGTATTGAGAGATGTTCCTTAGTGGATGTAAATAGGGAAGACAAAACATTAGAAACGCCTCTCAATGTAATGTAGTCCAGCGCAACAACACCTTTAACTAAGACCTCAATGATAAACTGTCTACGAGGTCGCATTCACAAGTTTGTTTGTCCAAAAGACAAACATTAAAAACATGAATTCTCAGTTGTTAATTGCAGCCATTTTCCTCCGTCCCAAATGACGACACCATTGTCTCCTTCCTTCAGGAACAAGAGAAGAAGAAGAAGTGATGGAGCACAGAGGGATAGAGGGCGTAGTGTATCTCTGTAAGACACATAGAGAGAGATACTAACGGAAGATAATAATCTATGGGAAGCTGACAGCGGTTCACCCTCGATGGCTCGGGTGCCAAAGGCTAAAATAGGTCCGCCGAAATTTGTGGAATTAATAATAGCGTTTGTGAAAGGTTGAAAAAGACACGTACAGGGAGGTTTAAACGTGTACTCCTGGATTCAGCTGTGACAGGACCAGAAGAATTAGTCCAATTAAAAGTGGTAATTGCTTTGCTAATTTCTGCTTTTCATTTCTCAGAGTGTATAAAAGAGTGGGAGCATAATTGGCGAAATCTTTAACTCCTCGCTGCCTTAAGTCCCTCTCTCACCTTCACCTTACTGATGCCTGCGTGCTCCTCTTGTATTTTATTAGCTCATCTTAGCTCTCCCGTCTAATGCACCCACCTGAGGTGTCTTAGTCTTTTGCGTTTCTCGACAACCCGAGGATTCCCAAATTATTATTTTTTTTTCTTTACTCTGGCAATTTGTGAGAAATGATAATTGCAACATGGATGATTGTTTATTCATCACCATGACAAAATCAAAGCATGAACATAGCATCACCGATGCATTTTAATTGTCCCAGGGAATGATGCGAGGAGACGTGTTAACAGTGTTAATTTATCTGAGTTTAACATTTACCGAAACACATCGGTCTTGGAGTTCAGCATTCAACATAGTGGAGTCTCCCTCAACACAACACAGCATTTCTTTCTCACATTAATCATTACATCAATGTGGCGTGAATGAACATTACAACTGCAGGGTCAGAGAGGAGGATTTCCTTGATTATGGTCCATGCACCTGTCAAAGAAAATGAACAAATCCAGGAACAAATGTATCTTCTCCTCTGCTGGAGCCGACAAGGTGGTCAGTCACATAATTTGTTCCCGTCTAGCTCAAAGTGTGTAGTGTAGGCAGTCCATTGAATTCCCATCCGTCATGGTTAGTTACACGCTTGTCAGCTGCTCTCCCACTGCCCAGCGGTCTAGCCATCACCCCTGACCTGGAAGCATTATATCTAAATCGCATTACATGGCCTTGTGTTCTCTATTTCCCTTTTGAAGTCACCAGAGTGAGACATCTGTCCAGCCCTGTTTGAGTTTACTTCCCACTCAGCCGCCACATCTTAATTAGCTGATCTGATTTTCTGGGCTAGTGTGTGTGTGTGTCTTTTTGTGCGCGTTTGCGTGTGTTTGACAGTGTGGATCTATGTTTGTGTCGGCAGATATAGGGGTTTGTTTGGGGGCCGGAGGAGATTGACAGGCTGATGGGAAGATAATACGCTGAGAACGACAACCAAAAGGACCTGGAATTCATTCATTGTGACGATAATGAATCCGAGAGAAACTCCTTGTGTTTGTTCATTAGCCATTGAGGCTGGATGACACGGCCTTCCAGGCACTGTCAGCCGCAGATGTAACTCACTGAAGGATTCTGCAGCACCTGAGTCCTTTCCTGGCTATTAAGGTTGTAATTAGCACAGCGGAGCAGCATGGCCCTGAGAAGAGCTGCAGAAAAAAAAGTGAAAGTAAACACTTCTACTCGTTTTTAATTCAAGAACTGGAGTGCGTGTGTAAGTGTGCACTTGCATGTGTGGTGCAGGCCCTCGACATGAGACCAAAAGCTTCAGTTCAGCCCCCATCTATTCGTACCCTTTGCAATCTCTACCTGGAATTTAATGCAGCGTTTGTGCCTATACGGAAATTAGTTTCAGTTCTCTTGGGTCGTTGTCGGTGCCCTTATGTGTGGCTTAGTGTGCATTCGGCGGTGTCCCTTTTCATGTCCTTTGACAAAGTTTTGACTAAACAGCAGAAGGAGGAACGTAGGAATGCTGTATGAATTTACAGCAGTGTGAAAGACGGAGATGGGAGAGACGGAGGTGGAAGGAAAAGACTTTGCATTAAGGTTGTGGCCCTGACCCTGTAGCTAGAAACATGCAGTGAAATAGTCTCACATATATACTCTGCTAGAAAACTAATTAGCCTAGCAGTACTCGACCCGTTCATCTGTCCACGTATAGCCTGTGGGCTGTGTGTAGCGCTCAAGGTGTGCTATTACTGCATTATAACGATTCTGCGCGGCAACAGAGAGGCATTTGTGTGATCAGGGCCATTACCCTCAAAATTTAGACAGCTATGTTGCGTGTTGGATTTTGTTCAGAAAGTCAAAATCTGACACTTATTAAAAGATCACGGATATGCCGTTTTTTTAAACTGAGCTGAGTGCTGCCAGTGCCTGGTTGAAATGGTAAACAGTCCCAGCAGTAACCAAGATACTGTGCATAGGACATAGAAATAAACCGCCAATCGAATACCGAGCCGCTCGCCGCGCACAGTTTCTTTGACAGCTGATGCATATACAGCATTTACGATCTACTTTTAAGTGGTAGCTCATGTTGTCGGGGGTATTTGCACAATTCATCGCGCGGAGCTTAATGAATAGTGCAACCCTAACGCTGGCTCGTTTGCAGACCTCCAGTGTCACCTTTCACTGACCCGGTCTCCGACGGTCTGCCTGAACATCCATTTTTATAAACGCAGCAAAGTGAACACAGTTAAGGCCCCGTTTTACCTGGTGCTCACATTCGCATGCCCCTGAGATCCCACGGAAACATGCAGGCTAGAAGACATATTGGCCTTTTTAGTCCGGGCAAGAAGAGAGGGCAGCTAAAGATAGGATCGGGTAAAAGTTTAGTGGATCCCAGCAAATCTTTAGAATGAGAATCTGCTATTGAAGGAGTAAAGTACTGGCACATAGCATTTGGTTTGGAGAAACAAACACTGCATACATTGAAGCCTCGAGCAGTAATTCAACACTTTCAGTGTGCCCTCGGTGAAAAGGACACAGTCGGGTGGCTCGCTATAAAAGCACTCTCCATTCAAATCTGAGAGCACCGTGTGTCTTATATGTGCTTTGTTGGATTATATTAACACCTGGTGTTAAATGTGTCTCCATGTCGCATTCAAATCAAATGGTTCTTTACATTAGAAAATCCATAGAACCGAACATTATTTTGCTCTTAATATTTACATCTTGAACAAGAGTGTTCGAAGCAGTGGACATACAATTGACAGCAGGAAGTAAAACAGACTTCTTCTTCTTCTGCTTCTATTTCTTCTACTTGTCCTTAAAATAAACATTTTTCATCACATGAACCGACCTGGAGGACGCAGATTCTGATTTTAAAGTAACTTGAAAGTTACAGTACGTGATAGCTGGATTCTGAGCATACTATAAAAAAAAAAAAAACCTCGATGCGAGTGGTGTTCAGAGTGCAGAGAATTGTTAAGTAGTGTTCAGTGTTACAGGTAGCAAAAATACTGGAGACACAAAAGTCCTGTTGGTGACATCTGGACAGTATATCTGCAAGTCACACTGTAAATGACCGTAATAAACCTCAGATGCCAGTTTATTAGGTACATCTAGCAAACAGTCATGCAGTAAATTCTACTTTCATGAAGGTTATGATCAGTTTTTGTTGAAATAGTTTGAGCGAGGCGTTGATTCAACTGTATGATCATTCTTTTGAGCATGAAGTTTGTGGTGCTGTTGAATTTTGTTGTGCTATACTGACAGTTATTACTTCTCCTTTATATCAATACATGTTTATGAATCCCTCCTTGGGGAAATGTCTGTCTAATTCAATACAATCCAACAGCACCAATAAACTACATCCTTCAAAATGGCAATCAAATTTAATCAACGAGGTGCTTTTTGTGCAAAAAAAGCAAACAGTCATTATTCAGAATTAAGTATTTTTTACATGTCTTGAAATAAGTCTTTAAGAGTTAAACACAGGTGTAGCGCATACATCTGTGCACATGAGCCTCACTTCTCTTTTGCAAATGACGTTTTTAGTATTTTAATATTATGCACAACATGAAATTCCACCACATTTCAGCCTTCTTGTATAACTTTACTGCTGATCCTTATTTCCTTCATGATTGTATCGATCTTTATTAAGGCGAGGGGGGCATAGGACGAATAAAATACACTTTTCTTTTCTGCCGTCTACACTGAGAAAGTGAGTGCATTTCATAACAAAAGGCCACAGAGAAGACATTGTCCTTGGTCATCTGGTAAACACTTCAGCAATCCCCTCACCGCTCCCTGTCCTTCTGAACTTCCATTAGCTTCTCAATACTGTGCATTACAAGCATGGTAAATTGTGTAGGCTAATACTAACACAACAAAAATGTACTTTCTTAGTGTTGCAAATCTCCTTACGTCGTAAACTGCTGCAAATGAGTGTGTGTTATAACTTCTAGCAGCCACTTTGTGTGTATGTGAGCTCTAAAACAGCACTAGCTTCCAACCCGTAGGTCCACTCCTGCCCATCACCAAGAAGTTTGAGATTTGATTAGCGCTGGTCAGCGTTGTAAGCCTGTCAATATGTCCCCTAATGTCTTGCTGTAACATCATTCCTCTCAGTAACCTGGTTTCTAGCATGCATGTAAACATGTCCACTGGTGTACTGTGGGTGTATACAACTGGCCCTTTATTCAGTAGAATAATACAGTACAGTAAATTGGATTTCTGACACAGATTAGGTGTATTGAATGAACACTTGGCCACTGATCAATGAACGGAATGCCACACAATTCCAAGGAGGCTCAATAAAATGCCGCGAACAGCGTCTCTTAGGTCGGTTATATAGTGAACAGTCCAGAGAAACAGTTTGTGCAAACCGGTAAGATTAGCTGTAACGACATACCAATAGGCCCGTGTGTGTATTTGTATGTTACTTCCTGACGGAGAGAGAGTGTACAAAGACATGCGGACGCATCCCTGTGGAGAATACATGTGGAATTAAAAGAAAATGTACAACAATCCAACTTTGCAGTTACTATATGTTTTGTTTCCTTCACGGAAGAACATGTCCGACTCTAACTTAAATCGTCTTAGTCCTTTAAATTCACTTTTTATGTTGCTACAGAATCATTTAAAGCAAATGTCGCAAGCAACAAGCAGAACAAATCCACACGTTATCTCTCAAAACTGTGACAAGCAGGCGTGTCTTCCAGATTTGTCCTGTTAACACTGAAACACACCAATGTAAAATATCCAAATATTCACAAACTCAGAAGTGTTGGGAATAAACTTTATCATCGTTATGTAGCAACCTGTGAGCTGTGTGGATGATTAAACTGGAGAAGAAATGGTTATGCCTCCCTTCCTAGAATCCCAATTAGTTTCTTTTACATTTCTGTTTGCATATCGATCAAACAAACGAGATTCAACATGTTCATTAGTGAGCTTTAGAGGTGCTGGTATAGGCTGATTTTGGAACTTTGCACAGAGCCTGGCTAGCTGTTTTCCTCCAGTCTTTGCTCTAAGCTAAGCTAAGCTAATTGTCTACTGTATTTACAGTAATGCACGGGTTTAAAAGGTCTCAGCTCTGGGTTGGCTGTGGTTGTAAGTGTGCTCTGTTACACCTTTTAGCCACACTGAACCAAACCTAATACCTGAAAACCACCATATGTAGGATTTAAAATTCAGACTGTGGTGAAAGTCAACTCAAATACAGTCCATGCAGAAGCTTGCGGCACTAAATCTTACTTTTCAGTTTGGGTTAAATTTGTTGGCTCCATATATCTTTTCTCTAAGAAACGTTCTGAATATACTGTGAGTAAATGTGTGTCGGTTCATATTCCACCAAAGGAAGCAGCTACAGGGTTAGACTCGTTTCTACATGTGTTCAATTAGCCTTTTCTCTGTTTTCATTTGTGCATATGAGACATAATTATCTCACTTTCTGGTAGTTCTCTGCTTTCTTACAGTACCTCAACTTATCAAAGCTGTTTAGTTCCATCAACTCTCTGGAAAAAAAAAACGCAGCTTCCTTGTTTGCAAAGTTCTCTTTACCAGCCAAGTTTTACAAATAACCTGAAAGAGTCTATAATACTTGGGTTAATAGTCTGAGTAGCTGTGGGAATATTGATCAGTGGAGTATTAGAAAACCGTGTTTGCTATTTTTCTTTAATTGAAACAGTTCTTTCTCAGTACTTGAACTAGATTATCACCATATAACCGAGTGCTTGGATTGATATTGCCAGTGTGTGCGTCTGCGTATCTATGCATGTCTCTGTATATTCTCTGTTTGTACAAAAAAAGACTGTCCGTATACTCACTATAGTTGCAAGAGTGCACACCACTTTTAGCTCCTTCTATTCTGGTGTTCTAAGTCCAAGGCTGTGTGCCATTCAGGCTCTCACATCCGAACCTCTGCTGCCTTCAATTAGCTTTTAACTCATGAGTGTCAGTCGGCGTCGCCTCGTTCACCAAAGTAGCTGGGAATTCAATTTCTCCCTGTCCTTACAATCATCTGCTCTCCCTCCATCCTCCATCTCTCTCTCTCTCTCTCTCCCTCTCTCTCTGTCTCTTTCCTGCTGTCTTTTTTTTGTATTCCTTTACTCATTACGCAGGTGAAGCATATATAACAAATGCATTTAGATAATTAATCTGTGTGATAAATAAAGAAGGCTGTTCATTTTCTGTCACCTTAAACGAGAGCAAGTATATGTGTGAAACAGGGCTGCAATTAGAAAAAGCTTGTTAACTGATTTGGTGTTTGTAGTCTCAAACCTGCCTCCACTGAATGTTGGTGGACACGATGTAAAATATTCACACAGCAATTCATTCAGTAACGCTTGTGCTTTAACAAGTCAAGCAGAGCCGAAATGATTCGACGTTTAATCGATTAGTCGATCAGCAGAAAAATTAATCGCAAGTGGTTTGACAATTTGATTACTGGTTTCGGTCATTTGACATGCAAATGTACTAAACATCCTCAAATGTGAGGATTTGATGCCTTTTCTAAAACAAGACATTTTAACACATGATCTCTGAGAAAATCTTCTTTTTTTATAACATTTAACAAAATGATTAATTGATAAATCGAGAAGATAATTGACAGAATAATTGATTTTATCAAAAGTATTTTTAGTTTTAGCCCTTAATTTAACGCACCGTCGGCTTGATGAGCAGCTCCTTCCAAGAAACTTTTCATTTTTTTTGTTTGTGATTTGAGCCTCACAGAGATAACGCTTTCCTCTTCCGTTGCTTCTATTGTTTACATATATTTGCTAAAGATTATTTTTATTTCGCCTTAACTGACTTTATTCTATTTACGCTTTTAAAGGTGTAGACATGGAGACAGACTGGCAGAGGAGACAGTGGGTATGAAGAGCATCAACGGTTCTTCGACAGAATCAGGATCACTTCAGTTTAACGGTGTACGCGTCTCATAGGCACCATCTGATTCTTATTTATATGTCATTACAGCTGCCCCCCGTTATCAGGGATTTAGATATAGTCAGAGTGTCTAATCAGCACTTTGTCAGTCAAATCAGCAAATGGTTGTTTTTCAATTCCCATGCATCATTTTGTGCTGAACAACTCTCAATCACAGCATTATGAGCAGTTTGGCAGCCGGGTTAGCAATATGGCTTCAGAGCGATATCATAAAATTACACAGTATTTATTTGATATTCAGGCACTTTTCCTCTATATATTTAGCAACCATTTATCATTTTCATCATTATTTAATCTTCGTATTCACCCTAATTTATCTATAAAACATCAGAAAATTTTGAAAAATGTCCATTATAGTTTTCCAAGTGACATATTCAGGCCCAAGGTTACTTCATCGAATATTTTCTTCTTTTTGTTCACTCAGCCTTAGCACGTTACTCCTTTTCATTTGAACCAACTCCTCCACAGCCAGCAGCTATGTGCATATCTCCTGTCATCACTTAAACCAAGCTTCTATATACTGAATGTGCCCACCAATACCAAGAGTACACACACACAGACACACACACACACACACACAGCTTTTCCTCTTGTTTTCTTTCAAAGGATGTGTGCCACTCTCATCCCGTCTGCAGTTTGCATCTACATATGGGTGCAGGCGTAATGCCGCCGTATGATCAGTTATTCAATTCATCTCTCTGAGAACCTAATGATCACTTTCTCAGTTTAATCAACACATGTCTATTTCAACATAATAACTGACAATGAAAGCATCATGAGCGCTCCAAACTTCTGAAAACATCTGCTGCATATAGTACGTGTAACAAGGACACTCATATAGTTCATGCCACACGCACACACACACACACACACACACACACACACACACACACACTGGTCCATCAAGCCGCTCTCCTTCTGTGTAAGGGTCTCCTGCGACCTTCCTCCCAACAAGGCCAAGGGACATTCATACTGATTTATTCAACGGACGGTTCTCATTCAATTTTCTCCATATTCATAAGCGTGTTTCGCACCCCCGCTCTCGTTTTCCTTTTCAGCTTTAAATTAAAGGTACAGGAACGAGCCAGGCCTTTCATCTAGGGCTGGGGGTGGTGGGCTGTGGGAGGAAAGCAAAGGTGTGTGTGTGTGTGTGTGTGTGTGTGTGTGTGTGTGTTGGGGGGCGAGGGAGGGAAGGAGGGATTGGTAGTGGTGAGACTCTCTCCACTCCGTATTTATTAGCCCCCTCTCCCTCCCCTTTCCCCCCCCCCCCCCCCCCCCTTCCCTCCCCCAGCAGCGACACCTGGCGAAAAATGATTCATTAATTCAAAAAGCAGCATTTTTTGAAAGCCGTATTTCAAAGGCTTCGACAGGAAAGCGAGAGGAGCTGAGTGGGGTAGGGTGAGCCGGGAGAGCGAAGCGAGCGATGGTGGAGGAGGAGGAGGAGGAGGAGGAGAAGAAGAGGGCAGGGGAGGGCAGAGCCAAGGTGTTTGAAGGGGCAGAGTACACTTCAAGTTTCTGTCACGCCAAAGATCAAGCTGGGGATTGGGGGGGGGGGGGGGGGGGGGGGGGGGGGGGGGGACTGGGGAGGGAGGGGAGAAAGAATAAATGAGGGTTTACTTCAGAGCTAGCCGGCTCATACTTACTGGATCTCCATGCAGGTGGCTTTCATTTAGCAGTAATCTCACAGGCAACCATAGATAGATAGATAGAGAAACAGATCGCTGCAACGCATTGCACACAATCATGCACACGAGCGGTAAACACCAACAGCAGGATCATGTGTCGGGCCACTCCCAGTCCAGCTGAATCTTTCATACGGCTGCAGATGATGTGGTTAATTATAGATGGCAGGACAAGCCGGGATCCTTAGCCTCAATTAGACAGGGCCACAGGGTTACTGACCTGAGCAACGACTGTCAGTGCCTATTACACACTACACATGGCCAGTGACAGCGAGAGGGGCTGGGGGTGGAGGGCAGGGCTGGGTTACAAGGGCTACCGCTGTATTCTTTTCTTTCCCGGCAAAAAGCGACCATAGAGAGACACACACACACACACACACACATAATCAGAAACCCACAAATTGAAACGCAGTTGTCTCAAGCAGGCTGATTTTGTAATCAGTGAAATTAATCACATTATTAGCGTATTACTCTTGCGTGATTGTGTTTGTGTGTGTTTGGGCCATGTGTGGGTTTGCACTCATGAAGCTTTGCAGCTTTGTTATTGAAGTTGTTTAATTACATAGTTTATATCTGACCATCCTGGTCAAACTGTAATTTCAATCACATTCTTCAACCTGATTCAACCACACAGCAGTGACGTCGGCTCTACTCTCAGGATTCAGTGCAACTCGGATCTTATTTTGTAATTTGATTGTGATACCATTTCCCTTTAATTGCTGTTAATTCTGGATACATGACAACATCCGACAATCATGCAGCTTTTTAAAACAACGTCCGGGTCAGACAAACCTCTCTGAAAGTGAAAGTGAAATGCGAGTAAATGACCCAAAATGTCTTTCAACTTTGATCTGCCACGCTCACAACGGTACGTTTGTAAGTGCCGTCCTGATCTGACACCCAAACTGTTACGAAATGAATTGGTTTCATGTTCAGACAACATTGTGGTTAAGGTTCAGAAACAACTTGAGGAAAAGAGGAGCATGGTTTGGGTTGAGATAAGTACTTTGTTGAGGTTAGAGAACCTTCGATGTCATGTTAAAAAAGATGTCTGTAGGGAAGACCCATGTTTTGTTGACCCATCTGTCCACCCCGGCCATCTCCCTGTGCAGACTTCATGGCTTGATTACAACACCGCCTGACTTTCGCTTTTGCTCGTCAATAATTTCTACGGACATATTTACCGCGCCTCTTAGACGGGCTTGTCACTTAAACGTAAACATGTAATTTCCCGGCACGTTCTTGAGACGGCGTGCTGATGCTGTCGTTTTCGTGGGAAGGTATAGTCTTCGTTGTCTGTTCAATGACGGCTTATTACTGGTGGTTTTTAGTTTGACCTCCAAATCTTGCTAAACTATTGGCTTGTTCACAACCTGACAGATCGGCTGGCCACTCATGTTTCTTGCCCGATTGGATTTCTTTGCCGCAATGTCCCTGTGCTTCTCAGAAAGGAACCCATTGAGCACCATGTTGCTACAACTGAAAGCTGCTAATATTATGCTCAAGTTGTACATTTTGTGTAATTGCTAAAAAAAAAAAACTTGCTGATACAGCAATCCAGTGTTGGGATCCCTAACAATCCGACGTGCATATGAAAACATCAGTGTCACCCGCAGCTCGGCACAGAGCGTTGATATTTTCCGTGTTTTTCTCACGGAGGTAGCTGTTGGTGTAGTATGTCCCATTCCCAGGGTGTCTCTCGTAATACTGTCTCTGGGAACAAAACCAGGCAAATAGCCCTGAAATCTATCATATAATGATCCAGCCCGAATGACTATGGCGTCAGGAATAGGACAGTCCTTGAGTTAATCATGGCTGTCTACCTTAAACTCTATCTTGTGCCCCCCCCCCCCCCTCTTCTCTGTTCGCCCACCACTTTATCCCTCTATCGACTATGCTGTTCAGGGAGGAGGTTTCAATGCAAAAATGTATTTCCCTGAAACTGAGGTTGTGTGTGGTCAACTGTTCAGCTGCTAAGCTAAGTTTCTGTTTGTCGATCCAAACTGCAGGGCAGAGCCTCTCGCATCGAACCTGCCTCACCCAGCCTCTCGGCTTCCTCCTCCTCTCTCCCTGCTGCCTTACCTGTACTCACCTGTGTCTGTCTGTGCGGATGAGTGAGAGCCAAGCCCCCTTTGGGACCTGCTGATTAGGGTATTAAAAATAAATGGGCTCAGTTTAGGGGGGGGGGGGGGGGGGGGCATGGTGGTATATATTTCTGTTAATTTTTCTTCCCCCCCCCCCGACCTCTTTCTCCTCTGTAGTGACTGATCTGGCAGAATATGATAGCATGGGCTGTCACAGCAATAATTAGGCCTATTTTCCGTGAGGTCATCTTACAGGGACGCTGGGCGGCTGTGGTTCACACACAGGGTGCTCTGTGCTGCTCCCGCCCCAGAGCCCTCCAGGATATGATCGTCCGCGCTGGGCAACAAAGAATCACTCCGCAGCAAATGAACGAAACATAAAACACCGACAATCTGATATGGACCGCGGTTCCCAACGCTTCATACGCTGGGAGAGTTTGCCTCGCTGGGCTATTCGCAGCTCCAAATCAAACTTTTTTTTTATTTATTAAATTGTGTCCAGTCTAAAATATTAAACAAGATCTGGAGGAGGATTAAGTTGTCAAGGGAATCACCTGTGACGAACTTCAAAGGGAGAGCCCGATGCTGTGTCAAGTAATTCAACGTGAAAACTTTATTTGTGAATCTAGATAAAAACCTTTTTAAGTGTGAGGTAGACATGGGGGGGGGTATTTGGTAATGATTCCACTACTAGAAAGTTAACAGTGCCAAGTCAGAGCGCAACATATTTCAGCTCCATTGAAAACACTCCCCGGTTGGGTCAACAGCTGCAGGCTAGAATTAGAAATCAATTATTCAGCTTCGACAAGCTCATTAAGTCTCTGAATAGGATTTTCTGTTCTGAGTCTGCCTGCTCATTTCTCCTAGCTTGCAGTTTCTAATTAGTATTTCTTTTCTCTTTAAAGTTTGATGGGAGTTTGGGTAAAAACGTGGGCAGGGACTTAACACTCACAGGCGGGCTCCTCTGAACAGTATCATTATCTGTAGAGGAGGCTGTATCGGTACATTGGAAGACCACTGCGGTTTGCTTTCAGTTTGGGCACCATCTAATGACTGGAGTCATCCGGCTAAATTAGGCATTAATAATCAAAAGGAGTGTAATCTGGGTAAATTAAGCATTAATAATCAAAGGATGACTGGAAATGATCACACACGGTAAATGAAGCAGCACTAATCAGCAGGAAGAAAGGGGGCACGAGGCCGACTAAGTATTTTGAGACAGAAAATGGAAAGGATGGGTTCGGGAAAATGCATTTATAGTCAGTTTCTGAAGGACTACTCGGTGCTAAAATGATTGATGTTGTCATAGAAACTTCCATCCTCCCCACTCGTTGGCATCCTTCGAGTGAAGCCAGACACAAGCTTGCATTTCATAATGTCGCCTACTGTTGCCTACATCACTTACAGTGCAAGAAGGCTTATTAGCAAACCCGTTCCATCCTTCTCTCTCTCTCTCTCGCTCTCTCCCCCCGCTCTCCCTCCTCCCATCCCTCCCTCTCTCTTCTCTTCTCTCTCCCTCTCTTCCTCTCCTCTCCACATTGTGTCTGTCTATCTGATCCCGTGGCCTTTTGTTGCGCTATGAAAGGCCTGATGCCACACTCATTATTTTCTCCTTTATCTCTCTCCCCACTGCTCTGATTAGAACAGTCGCCCCTGACAGACGCCCTCAGCCAGCTCCTATCCATTACACTGTGTGTGTGTGTGTGTGTGTGTGTGTGTGTGTGTGTGTGTGTGTGTGTGTGTGTGTGTGTGTGTGTGTGTTGGAGAGAGAGAGACATGTGAAGCTACCTACCTAAATCATAAGTGTTTTCAGCACAGTAAATGTCTGTGTTATAAAGGAATATATGAAAACATAGATATTGCATAAAGGGTAAAATATGAGAGGGGAAAATTAGGTGCATTTTGGTCATTTTGAGGTTTTTGTAAAGTGAAATTACACTCTTTGCCACACATGCCCACACGATACACTAGCACTCAGTCACACACACAACCACACACACACACCATGGGAAAACTGGCTTGCCCAAGCCAAGTTTTCCGTTTGGGCTTTTGTGTTTTGGTGCGGCAAAGTTGGAGGGCTCTGAATTCTGGATGCTGCTGAACTATTCCTGGGGTAAAAGGGCCCAGATGTCCATTGCTTATAGCTCTATGTGTGCATGCAGTTGCCTGCGCATACAAGTGTGTGGATCAATGGACCTTTACATCCACTTTTCCTCCCTTCGTGTTCTAGTGAAAACACGGAAACACGAGTACGGCGCTTCAGGGATGCTGAAGGTTGTTTCTCTATAGATGTATGCTTCTTCAAATGAGGAAATTCACATATTGTCAACCATACTGTCATGGTCATCTTGTAATATAAGGTGTCATGTATACAAAGTGTGCAGAAAAACAGCAGGGAGCATTTAATACGCTAATCTCCAATAAGCTGTTTACAGTTTAATTTTTGCATAAATCAGTCATGCCGAATTATGGGAAACACTTTTAAATATTTACAGATACATGTAAACAGGGACAAAAAGCCTTTTACACATATATTATTTCCTCATAGGTGCTCTCCCTCCCTGAGTAGTCTGAATATGTCATTTGCTTTTAAATTGCATTATCATGCAAAATGAAGCAGAAACTCGGATGGATTCACCTGAGTTAATGGAATATGGGTTTAAGAGGGAACTAATTATCCCAGTTTAGCAGGGAGTGAATTTGTTTCTTTGGAAGGCCTGATTTTGAATGTAAACATTAATGGCCTCCTTGATTAGCATAAGAATCGCCTGTTATTGTCCTGCTCGCTCTGCGTCCTATTGGATATGCATCTGTGCTGCTCCACACACACACACACACACAAGCTTTAACACACATATTACCTTTCTTATCTTCTAATGATGCCATTTCTGTTTTTATTGTTTAGCTAATCCATAAAATTCATTTCTCCAATCAAATTACAGCTTTAAGGAGCAACAGCATTACTGGAAGCAGTTTTTTTTTTCTGTCTTGAAGCCAAAACAAAAACAAGCTCCGGCTGTCGAGGTAAAGGACAATATTTAATAGAAGCACAGCTGAAGAGGCTGAGTCATTGTGATGTTCCTTCTTTGCCGTTCTTGCTCTCTTCGCCAAGTGTTGATCTGTGAAAGAAACCAGACGAATATGTCATTGCAGTACAAGCGAAGGAGAAACGAGGGGAAAGATAAGGTGCAAAAGGAAAGAAAGCTATCATGGGACCCAGGTGAAGAGTTAAATTAAGAAAAAGGAGGCGGCGAGGAGAGTGAAAGGGCAGGTGAAGAAGGGACGCTTTGACTTGGGGCCTCCCGGGGACGATGACCTTATTTCAAATTCTGGGTGAGGGACTATAGTTAGGCAACTGAGGAGCCCCCCCCCCCCCCCCCTCGTAAGTCTCACACACACACACTCAAACCCACTTTCAAGGCTGAGTTTAGGAATAGAGAGCCCCCCCTTGAAGTCTTGCAGCTCCCTCAAAGGCCAAGCTGCTGCCACTGTGGTTAGTAAAGCTACACAATAGGTTACAGCGTACAATAGTCCTCCAAGGTTCAACTCTGTATCCTTGGTGGAATAGTAGCAAACTAGGAGCTAAATCCTTCTTTGAATATCACGGGAGAATGAATGCACACGATTCGACATTTAGTGTTTGACAGCTGGTTTGCTCAGCATGCCCCAATGTTTGTGTAAATTCTAGATATACTGTATTAGACCTTTTGCCCTTTATTTTACATACACAGTGTACATTTTGTTTAAATTGCGACACTGAGGTAATTGCATGGGCAGAACATTTACATGGTTCACAATAAATTCAGAGATGGGCAAGAGGTGACTTATGCCCTGCTCGCACGGGACGAGTATTACCTGGGGACCTCTACTAATTTGTAACAATTGCGGAGGTCGTCCGAGATCTTAATCCCATGTAAATCTGCCATGTGTGTAATTTGTCAAGTAAACATTTTCCTCCCAAATTACCTTCCACATTTCACCAAACACAGAGGTCGAGTGAAATGATTTGTTTGAATTGCCATCTCAAGTGTTTACATTGTCTTGATGTATTGATGCAGTACTTTTAATCAACCCCCAGTGGTAGACCCCCCTCAAGATGACCCGTGTCCAGATGTTTACAATTGAAAGCCTGTGCCTATGTAGACCTGTCCAGCAAATTCCACATCGTGGCACCGCCGGCTCTTGAATGCAACGTTTTTTGGCAGCAGGGATTTTCAGGAGACGTTGACGGCACCTTTCAAAAGCCTTTTTCTTTTTACACGAGCCGACTCCTACTGTTAGTTAAATCACAGCTGCTTCGTCGTCACTACCAAAATAGTTTTTGCTGAACAGGAACACTGCTTTGCATCCAGCTCACTCACATTCAAACACACCGGCTGTTAATTCAGTTTCTGATCATGACCTTAGTGAGTCAAAACTCCAGCAACATTTGTCGTACAAAGAACTACTTCATTATGAGACCAAGATATAAAAGACAACCAATCGTAATTTTATATTTTTCAATCTTTTAAATACAATTTTTTTCATACCCATCTTATTTGAATGTTCTTTGTAATGTGTTGTAAAAATGACCCTGATGAAGCAAAAAAGCTGAAACAAGGTCTCACTATTAAATCGTTCTTTATACGAAACTTGTTGGTGAAGTTGAGCCAGAAACCCGTACTCTGCTTTGGTCAAGAGAATAAACTGTGTGTTGTTTTGAATAAAGTTGTAAATGATAGTTATACCCAAAGTGGTGCTTCACTCTGACATCTCGTCCTGGCTTAAAACACCAGAATAATTCGGAACATCTACAATTCCACGACGATTGAGCAAACTCTGTCTGCTGGTGAAGATCATGTGATAAGATCAAAAGCTCCAGGGCAGCTACTAAATGGACCTTGTTGTTAGATTGTCCTCTAAAATATGGCTTTTTAGTGGCCAAATAAACGCAGTTTGAGAAGAGGTCTTACTGGTGTGAAAACCAATGCACCAGTTTACACCACCGCTAGCAAGTGGCCTCTTCCCGAACAAGAGCATTTAAGGTTCTCTATATGATATCCCGAACATGAGCTTCAAACCACTATTTGCTGTGTAAACATATAGTACAGAAGTCTACCTGAGCAGAGAATGAAGTCACTCTCCCTCTGTATGTGTTGTAATCCGAGCCTCTCTGTGCTTTGTTGACGTAGCTCGTGCCTTATAGTGCCTGTTAGTGCATGTGAGCGTTTGTTTGAGCCATTGTTTGTACTGTTAGCGTTTTTAGCGCCGTTAGCCGACTCAGCCACCGCCATGATGCCGCCAGATATGCTCTAATTTAGCACCTTTTAATGCCCCCCCCCCCCCGACACCACATCCACTTTGGCAACCTGACTGGTGTTGGCATATAAGATAGCATATTGTAACGCTGATTCCTCTGTCTACTATGTAGTTACTGCATAGTACTTGTCTTGGCTCATGGGTGAAGTAAATGCTTGTCACGGCTTCTTTGGGGTAACTTCGTCGACTTTGAGAAGCAAGACTCCGGCTTCTCATTTCTCCCAACATCGGTTTCCTGTCATCCACCCTCCTTATCTTGTTTTACTACAGCCTCTGCAATTCAGTGCCGAAAAGTGCAAAAACACGCATCAGCCCACCAGCTGAATGAGCTGCAGAGTGCATCATCGCTAACAAGGTCTAAGGGCCAGAGTGGTTAACTGGGCGTCTGTCTCACGGTCTTCCTCCCTCACGATCGCTCCGGCTCTCTTTCCGTCTTCTGCCTCCCCGTGAACCACCGCGGCTGCTCTGACCCGCTTCATTCTCATCCATTTGTTTTGTCTTGTCAATCTCTGGACAATGTCCAACGTGAGGGGTTTGGTCATCATCAAAGAGAGATTCTCCATTAATGGGCCTTGACCTTGTCTGACTGTACTTAAAAACGTTCCCATAATCACTCCCCTCCACACCCCCAACTTTCCATTTCACCTTGTCTCCTCGCCATAATCTCCCGATTTCTTTTTCTTCTTTTTTTCCTCCTCCTCCATAAATGTTCTGCTCCTCTCACCTTACAAGAACCCCCCTCTGTTGTTTGTGGGGGGCTTGCCTGATAGCCATTAGTGTTACACCCTATTACATGAGTAATGACTGACTGTGAGCTCTAATTAGAGATGTGTTAGGGAGCGCTGACTTCCCCCCCCCCCCCCTCCTCCTCCTTCCTGCTTTTCCGCCGAGCTGTTACTGTGACTCCATCGCTGTGGCGACACCATTAGCACAGCACCTCTAAGAGTTGCAACTCCTGACTGTTACAACCATTACGTTCATTACAGACCAATCAGAGGGGAAGGTGTTATGGCTAATTGATAAGCTGAGCAGTGCATAAAATCTTGTCTCTAATTGCCCTGCGGGAAAAGGAGAACGCGCCCCGGGAGAAAGAGACAGTGAGAGAATGAAAGGCAGGGAGAGAGAGAGAGAGAGGGAGCGAATGAAAGGGAGAGAAAGAGAGGGAGAGATAGAGGGAGGGAGAGAATGAAAGGGAGAGAGAGAGAGAGAGAAAAAGAGAAAGAGTGGGGAAGCGACTGGCGTGCTAATTTCAAAATCTGATATTTTTCCACTCGAATAATTTAGCCTTACAATATGTCTTCATCCAAACATGCTGTCGATTTTTTTCTCCCCCTTCTTGAATAATGGGATGTTTCTTCTGGGTTTGTCATCTGTGATAAGATGATTATCTGAAAGGTCTGGGGCACATTGTGAAGAGAGTCTCGCCTTCTCTGCTGGAGTAGGTAATCCTGGGTAATAGCATTATGGACACAGTGTTTTCCTAAAGCCCATGATTATCCACTGCTGTTTGCCATGGGATTGACATTGGCCTCCCCGGTCTCTCTCTCTCTCTCTCTCTCTCTCTCTCTCTCTCTCTCTCTCTCTCTCTCTCTCTCTCTCTTCTTACTCTTTTTCTCACTTGTTCATTTCATCCATGCCTCCGACTCACTCCATCAAGCCCTTGTATTATCTTCTTTTACAATTCAACCAAGAGAAGAAGATGAAAATAGAGCACATGGAGCAACAAAAGAACAAATTGCTTGTAGACAAGGGTGCCCCAGATTTGAATGGCATGTTCACTCCGTCGAAAAAAATCCCACGTTTCCGTTTGTCTGTTTGGAGTGACCATCCTGCTCTAAAACGTAATACGGACACACAGCTTTATGCCATTAACTAGAGAATACGATCAACCAGTTGTAGCCATTACCATCTCTAAATATTCTCAACACTGGATCTCATTTATTTTGTGTTTTAGCATCTTACAATTTTTCTACCATATTGTGTTTCACGTTCTGTGTCATTTTACCTTCGTTTTCTTTTACATCGTATGTTCTTAGGCTGCTTTCATGTTCTGCTGAGCTACATTTTCCACTTTGGTGGACAATAAAGTCTTCTTCGGTTCTTTTCTATTTTGCTCAAATAGGCGTAGAGAAACATACCGGATTACGTGCTTTGTTATTCAAGTGCGTCCCTCACAGTTTCCAATACTGGATCATCCCTGCTAACATTTTCAGTTATGGTCTACGAGGGAGTTTAAAAGCAAATAAGATAGAAATTCTAGATACGTATCACTCCCTTAACTCTTCATGATGTGTACGTTGTGACCTCTCACTGTGTTTTTTTGGTGTTGTGTTATGGAGATTTGTGTTTGAGAGCGACAATATGAACTGAGCTAAGACCTCTGCTTTTAGCCGATTGGCTCACTCTTCCCTCAACGCTTTTAGGCCTGAACCTGACCTGATCTCTCTCCCTCTCCCTCTCACTCTCCCACTCTCGCTGTCTTTCTTGTTTTTTCCCCCCCCTCTTAATATTTTTTAATATTGCCTTTTACTGAGCTTTACCACTTTGTGTCAATCTCCTGCTCGCATGGTTTGCGTGTCGTTCTTATTTGATTCAGTACATCTCGCAAAGTGACAGAGTAATCTCTGGTGAGTCAGTAAAAAAACGACAGGACGGAGAAGTTGTTTTAATCTGCAGCGACGGGATCTTTCTCCTGGGACGAAAGTGTATGAAAAGGTTGGTTAACCACCATCGGCTTAGTGAGTGTAACTCAAGAAATAACAACAACAACAATAGCTTTCCGGACATTTTATGCCAGATGTAATCTTACTTTAACATTCTAGATTTTTGAAGAGAATGTAATAATAAACCTTATATGAGCTCAGCTGTGTGTGTATGCGTGTGTGTGTTATATGAAAAACGTAACAGATCCACAAAATTCCAAAAACAACCCTTATGACTTACAAAAAACGATTCATACCTCTGATCTGCCAACACTTAAGAATGGTTAAAGCTTCACTATTCAACATATTTATAGTAAGAGGTGCGTGTGTGTGTGCGCGTGTGTTTCCATAGAAGCTGTCAGAGCCACATGCTTGCAAGCTGTGCAGGTTCATATGAACTAAAATCTTATTGGATGCCGTGGACTTCATAGTATGAAGCAATATTTGAGGATCACGTTGCATGGACACAGTGTATGTCCCGAGTAAAAACAGCCTCAAAAAGCCAATCCCTCTCTCCTTGCGTCCTACTCTGCTCCAGGATCAGTAATGTGGAGTCAGTATCCATGGAGGACGCGGAAGGGGGTGCGGGGCTCCTCCCCAAGTCCTCGCCCCTCCTCCCCGAATGCGGCACAGCTGCCTCTCAGAACCCCGCCGCTCCAGCCCATTCATCCTGGAGAGCCAAAAAAAAAAAAAAAAGGGAAAAAAAAAGAGTGGCTATTTATTAGAATACTTGTTTTGTATTGTTCTGTGCAACACAAAAGACGCTTCATTGTGTTAGAAGCAAGCCCCTTTCGCAGAGAGAAACAATAACTTGGAATTGTCTTTTTTGGAGTGTATAATAAATGTCATTTCTTCTTGTCTCTGCCCCTCAGTGTGTGTTGAGTGGTGGGTTTGGGCACCGGGCATGGATGGCCTTGGCACTCGAGCGGCCAGATTGTAGTGGGAGTAGCGGTCTTACATGAAGCTTTGGAGGGTTTAGGACGGCTTTAGGAGTATGGAGGGAGAAATCTTGCCCACTTGGTCTGGAGTAGAGGGAGCGATGGGGAACATGCGTAAGTTTGCATATGACGGTTACGCATGTGTAGTATTTATCCTGTAGATGCATTAGTAGTTGAACTATCTGTGGTGAGTAAAATCTATTTTTGTAAAAAACGTGAAGTGGAATAAATGCTAAAAAATTAATAATAATCCAAGGGGTAAGGCGAACTTGAACGCTTTCTGGTCTGTGATTGCAAATGTTTGTTTTTTTTTAATTATTGGTAAGCTTTATTTCGGAGCGTCTGGGCTCTGCTGTGTTCAATTCAATGCGGATGATGCGTTTTTTATTTTGCGAGCCGCGCGGGGCTGCACAGAGCGCGCTGCTCTGCGCCTCTCATGGTGCTACCAGTTGCTCTCCGACCGACTCCGTTTGATTTTCCGAGGTGACATTATTTGCTCCTGATCTGTTCGGGAGTGAGTGATAATAATGTCTGGCTGGATTAACCGGGCGCGTGCTGTAAATATATGTGGAGGTTTATGCAGTCGCGCATTGTTTTAACGCGGCTCGATATTAAGGTGACAGGGTTCTCTCGGGTTGTTTTTTTTTTACTTTTCAGGAAGCGGAGGGAGGCGGGTGTGAGTGGTGGGGGCAGATTTTTTTATATTATAGGTTTAGATTGAAGCTATAAAACAATTGCTTTCTCCTGCCTTATTCACGTGAACAGGTGATCACAACTATGTTTTCCTCCTAAACGAGTGATTTAGGAGTTTGCTGAGATTAAAAGGCACAAACACCCACCGGACGCTGTGAGACCTGAGTTGTATTTATTCCCAATCCGTCTCTTATTTACTTATTCATTTAGGAAGGGAGGGGTGATAACCGCTTTGACCCTTGGCCCCTGCCGTACACCATCATCGCAGTGCGCACATCCTGTTGCAGAGGCCGCACACAAAGGAGCGAGGAGGTTTGAAAAGAGGTTTGGTAAAAGAGGAGTAACTGATGGGGGACGACAGAGAGCGTAAACAGGGGCCACCGGTGTCCCAGTGTCATTGTGAAGACTAATCCTCTACGATCCCAAACCCACTCCACAATGACAGAAACACATAATAATAATAATGGTTTCATGAATGTTCTCCATCGATACTTTAACGCCGTGACAAATTAAATGTATGTTACATTAATCAAGTGTTTCTTTAACAATACCATTGTGGATGCCTGTGAAGTCTGTTTGAATTAATTTAGACTGATATATAGATATATGGCTCAATGCATTAAAAAAGTCTGAAATGTTTTTTGTTCAATTTTGCAATAGCAAATGTGCCAAAATCTATTTTATATTTGCATGCTTGTATTACTGGACTTATCTGGTTTGGTCAATAAAATACTACTCCTTACGTTTAAATTTAGCTATAGTTATATGCCTTTTATGAATGTGTCATGTGATAAGTATTCGTATAAATATTGAGGCACTCTAAGCTACCAGCGTATTTTCCCTTTCTTTATTATAAGAGGCCAGTGTGCCGTCATGGTTTTTCTTTATTTTAGTTTGTTTATTTGTTTTCCTGTGTGACAGCGTCACTGGCCCTCACCGCCCTGCAGCTCTCCGGGTTGTCATTATATTGTCATCTTCCTCGGGCCTTAAACCACGCGGCCGAGACCACTGGAAACGTTTATTGACCATTGTGATATCCCGTTAACCCTATTACCAAAGACGCATGGATCTGTCCGAGTGATCCCGCTCCCTCCGGCCCTAAACAGAGAGCCATATCAAGCTAAGCCCCAATTAAAATAAAAAACAGCAAAGGACGATGGAATGATTAAATCGTTAGTCTCGCCGCGGGAAGTGGTATTTCGTTTTCCCTTTCAATTAGGGGTTGATTGGGCTTTTCAGGGGAGGTCAGCTGTGAAATCTGGATTATATATGCGCGGGCTCTGAAGACGCATCCATCGGCTCCCTCTCTCGGTTTCCAAACGGCTGCCTGGGTGTTAAATGAGGGACTTAAAGTGTATGAGCCACGTCAAAAGTCCATAGAAAATGACAGCAGCAGAGCAGTTTACATGTGCTCTTTCTTTTCATCTTCAGCTGCGGGCACATGGCTCAGTCAGGAATCGTTCACCATCGCCAGCAGACGGCGATATCGACGCTTTGCCCGGCAATTTCACGTCATTACATGCTCAGGGGCTTCTCCTCTTAGACCAACGATGCTTTACCAAACCTCTTTCACGGCATCCTCCGCGTGGAGTGTGTGTAATTTCTCTCTCTCTGACACCTACTATTACTACATACCTTAATTACACACCTGGAGGGAGAGAGAGAGAGAGAGAGAGAGAGAGAGAGAGCGAGAGGTGGTCTAAAAAATGGATTTTGAGGCGCCGGCGGAGCATCAAGTCCCCTGATATAGAATTGGTTTGGGTAGACTGTAATTCCAGTGCATACAAATAGAGTTGGGCCCGGGTTTATATGACGCACGGCAGATTTGAGAATAACTGGTAAAGATGAGGGGACACGTTCTGAAGTTCAAACACAAATAAAGAAAATAAGTGGAGAGTAAACAGATTTGTATCTAAACTTTTGTTGAAGCCTGTGAGTTTAAACGCCTCTGCATGTGGAGGCTGTATTAAGAATGTTTACAGAAACCATCGCTGTTCCTTAGAATATATTTAGATGTTTGACTCATGGTAATCAAAGACTGCACCCCGCTACATCCCTGCTAACAACATCTTAGTTATTTTTGTTTAGCTGATGTCTCCGAGAGCGTGTTTGGAAATTTGAAATGCCTTGTGCTATTTGTGGGATTGGCCCTCCTTTCTGCCTCCTCCTTCTCCTCCTTCTCCTCCTCCTCCTCCGGTGTGTTCTTCCTCTATGGTCCTCTAGTCACCTGACCAAACGCCATGCAAATCACTCTGCTGTTAGAGCCCCATTGGCCGCTTGTGGCTCATTTAACCGCTGTCAGTGCGCATCATATGGCCGCCGCTTTAACCAACTTCTTAACTCCGACAGGGAAAGTGGCTCGAATGCGCATTCTATCACAGTGGATGTGAACCAACCCAGGCGAAGACAGCGTGAAATACTGGTTGGAGAACATTTTATATCCCGTTTCGGATTAATTTTTTGTCTCGTATTTGAATCATTTGGGGTTAGAATATCTATTCTGTACCCGTCAACCTGTGCGCACCCGATCTCGTGCGCGCCTATCTTTGAAATAGACTTTTTTTTCTCTGTTGGTGGCGAAGTTTAAAAACCAGGTGAATGTATAGCATGATGATGGAAACTGACCTGCATTCCCCCGGCCCCCAAACGAACACGACCACGGGGCAAACGGGGCCGAACGGCGGGTCCAAAGCGAATCAGGAGCGGGTGAAGAGACCGATGAACGCGTTCATGGTGTGGTCCCGTGGGCAGCGGAGAAAGATGGCACAAGAGAACCCCAAAATGCACAACTCTGAGATCAGCAAACGGCTGGGCGCCGAGTGGAAGGTGATGTCCGAGGCGGAGAAGCGCCCTTTCATCGACGAGGCGAAACGGTTGCGAGCCATGCACATGAAGGAGCATCCGGATTACAAGTACCGGCCAAGAAGGAAGACCAAGACGCTGCTGAAAAAGGACAAATATTCCCTTGCCGGTGGACTGCTTTCTGGGCCCAGTGGGGGCTGTGGAGTTGGTTTAGGAGTCGGAATGAGTTCATCCGGGGTCGGGCAGAGGTTAGAGAGCCCCGGGGGTCACGGAGGCTCCGCCAGCTCCGGCTACGCGCACATGAACGGCTGGGCGAACGGTGCGTACTCTGGGCAGGTGGCTGCTGCCGCGGCGGCCGCGGCGATGATGCAGGAGGCGCAGCTCGCCTACAGCCAGCACCCGGGGAGCGGAGCGCACCACCACCACCACTCGCACCACCATCACTCACACAACCCCCAGCCCATGCACCGCTACGACATGACCGCGCTGCAGTACAGCCCCATCTCGAACTCTCAGAGCTACATGAACGCTTCTCCATCCGGCTACGGCGGGATCACCTACACACAGCACCAGGGCTCCGGCGTCACCTCCTCAGCCGCCATGGGGACGTTAGGGTCGCTGGTGAAGTCTGAGCCGAGTGTAAGCCCTCCCGTCAGCAGCACACACTCACGGGGTCCTTGCCCCGGAGACTTGAGAGAGATGATAAGCATGTATTTACCGACCGGAGAGCCGGGGGACCCGTCAATGCAAAGTAGACTCCATGCCTTGCCGCAGCATTACCAGAGCGCCACGGCTGGAGTGAACGGGACGGTCCCTCTAACACACATTTAGAACTCACAGAATAATTGAAAACTGCAAACGAACACATAACCAAATATTTACCTCTTTTCTAAATAACCCCGGTCCCGAAAACTACCTGCATTTTGTACAGAATGTTTATGATATTGTAAATGAACGGTAAATAGCAAATTCATCTTCTTTTTTTTTCTTTTTTTTAATAGCCACCAGTGGAATTATATAACGAATATGATGCTGAGATATTGGTGATTGTGCTACCATCTTTTTGTCCATTACTTCACAGTCTTAGTTGAGGGTTACGCCAGGTTCACATGGGGGGGTATTTGGTTCAATTGTCTCATACTTTTGGGGGTTCTTGTAAGTTATTGAAAATGAGATAACGTGTCATAATCTTAAGAAAGTGCTTTAAAAGATATGGGGAAATCACCTTCTTTAAACATTTGTGTTCATTTGCAGAAGCCTGTGTCTTAATTCTTGGAAACCATCTCTTTTTATTGTAACACTCTAATTATTGTAAATTGTGAATAATTTTAATATTTCAAATGATGACGGGCAACTGCTGTTGTAATTTAAGTGCTTTTCTGCAAGTGAAAAGCCCTGATATTGCAATGAAGAAGAATTGAATAAATTTCACCAGATGTTGCTTTTGATTCTTAAGACAACGGTCTTAGATTGATTATTTTCACAATGTTCTTACAGGATTGTTTTCACGTTTTAGGACACAAGAATATCACCCAGCCTCCGCTCGAGAAAAATAGACACCTGTTTAAATTGTGACACCACATGATCCCACGAGCTTTTAAATAGCCTAATTGTTTGTGCGTAATTGTGCGTAAAAGCTACAGTCTGTAGGCCTCCGAGGAAACATGTTTCCTCGGAGGCCTACAGACTGTTTCACGGGCTTAACCTTAATGTGAGTAACGACAAATATGTATTCATAGATTATGAAAAAGTTTTTTTTGTGCCAGGCCAAAATATATTCAAGCTAGATATTATATTATAATTTCTAAACAAATCTGATTATGTCAATGCCTCATGCGACGAACCACCTGTTAGTTTTATTAACGAAATATCCTCATTTATTAATGGGAATAAGAGGTAATGCGTATGAGCTATGACAGTATTTATAGAAAATGTAAGCAGCAGAAATGTTTTTATTAATTCTAAATATCTATTTTTCTAATGGATTGCAAGGTTGTGTCAGACTTACACATTTTTGATTAGATTACATCAGAATATCAATAACGAACAACAAATCAAAAGGCCATATAACTCACTTGCTTTGAGATTGACTTTTTAAGTATGAGTTTGTCTTAGGCCTTTAAAAAGAAATCTGAATATAATACAAAAAATGATTCAAATAGGTTCATATATTTTTAGTTTTTAATTCCACTGCTTCTGTTTTGAACACTTTACTTAAATAATACGACTCGGGCAGAAAAAGCAAATAACAGTAATAAATAATAAATACTATAGTGATGCAAGGATTGTGTTTATTTCAACAAAGAAATTACGGGTTTTTTAATCATCCTCTTTATCTCTCTTTTGGAATTAAATTTTCTGAGGGAAAAAAATATCCCAAGTGAAATATGATATAGCTTATTTATATATAGCTTTATGGTGATCAACAATACAACAGACCAACATAAAATAGGACTATCTAAATCTTGCAATGGAGCAGTGCTCCAAATGACACATTTAATAACTGTTATTTTACCCACGGTTTTATCCTCATTGCATAGTCCCATCATCTTTTAGTTTAGCTGAGAGGCAGGAAAGTATAGGGAACCGGGAAACCTACACGAGGCACACACAGGGATTTAAACAATAGATTCATGTTTTATGAAACTACAAGAGACTTGCAGGGAATTAACCGTCTGTCATTGTACAGGAAGAAAAATATCTTATAGTCCCTGTATTAAACTCGGTTGCACTCACAGCACAAAGCAGAGCATGAAATAATTCCAGATTGAATGCGTGCATCCTCAACATGCGTACATCTAACGACGTGCACGACAACAACAAAAAACAACACGGCCTAAATGTTGCACAGACTGGACTTAAACTTCCCACTGGCCAGCCACGCTCGTGACAATGGGGTTACTGATGACTCATCAGAATTTCAAAGTTGTAGATGTTTTATTTGAGAGGACTTTTTGTCACCTTTGTACAAAAGCACCTTCATTGCGGATCAGACATGTTTGAGAGAACAGATATGTCATTCAGATATTTAATCTTTTTTAAATGATGAAAAATTGGTCTGAAAAATGACGTCACTTTTTGACAGACCGCAGCTGGGTTTGACATGTATATATCTTTTCTTTATTGCCTGTAGGTCGCATATGTAGATACAGGCTAATAGCCATACACATGCAAATGAGGAAAAATGATGCCTACTTAGGCATTTTAAAATCAATTAATCTCAAATACATAGTTAAAGGGCCTATTTCACACTGATGAAGACTTGCATGGTATGTCAATTAAACCTGTTAGGCCTCATAGTAAAGCGTGTAACGTTTGGCTGAGCATTAATCTGTTGAAAGAAATCAGAGGAACAATGTCTGGAAATTTGTTTCCCCCCCCAACAAAAATTCGCATCTATGGAGACATCTCTCCGCACTGTAGCGCGCGCCGTATGGCATTGAACGGCCTCCTTGTGCGTTTTGCATCTGTTTCTATTTTATCTGTTGATGTGAAGAGATGCGGATTAGCACTGAAAGCACGGAGAGGCGGAGCACGTCACGGCGCATCGCCTGGCTAAAAGAGGAGCGTTCTGGCAAATTTAACCCGAATAAATTACACCTTGAGGTGGAAGAGGGGTAAGTGTAGGGTGCAACGCATAAAGGCTCCGAGGCAGCGCGGTGTGTGTGTGTGTGTGTGTGTGTGTGTGTGTGTGTGTGTGTGTGTGTGTGTGTGTGTGTGTGCGCGCGCACGTGTGCCTGTGTTCACGTGCATGTGCATGTGCGCGTGTGTTTAGCTGACCGGCCAATAAATCTCTCCACCGCGCGATGCTCTTATCTTGTAGCCACCGATATATTCCGTGCTAGGAGGCCATCAGCACCAGCGCACACTCGGTTGCTCGTAAAGCCCCGATCCCTTGCACTCCCTGTCCTAAATGGGGATAATTAGCGTCACTTTATCACGCCTCTGCATATTTTCTCCACGTCTCCCCCCTCCCTCCTTTTCCTAAAAAAAATTACCAAACAGGCTGCTCTCGTCGCCCGCTCTGTCACAGAAGATTATGGAGACAGATTGCACAGAGCGAATGTGCCGGGCGAGATTAGCGTGGAATAGAGAAAGCAACTGGGCCAATGAATTCCTCGGAAGGGCCTTATCGTGCAATTACACGTTGACATGTTTAACAATCTTGCTGCCTCTTAATCCTGCAGTGCTGCTCTATCTACCCACAGCTACTGCGCTATATGCCGGCACACGGACCTAATGCACCGAAACGCGGCACAAATGTCCTGAAAGTTATGAGAAATTGCTTTATTTTCAAACTTTGTCAAGCATTCAAACGCCTTTTTTATTTTCTATTTTTTGTTTTGTATTTTTCAGATTTCTCCGTTGTTGGAATAACATCTGCTCTGGGACTTTTTGACAAGAGGTGAGATATCAAAATGAAAGAAAAAGAAAGATATTTGGTGTATTGTTGCCCTAAATCACTGTTTCCCCTTTATCGACTAATCGAAAAGTGACAAAAAAAACAAGAAATGTTTGCATGCCCATCCAGATTTGCGATGTGAAGCAAAAAGTGACCGTTTTGTATGGAGTTAAATGTAGACTTTACCATCTCATGCCCAATACACACACACACACACACACACACACACACACACACACACACACACACACACACACACACACACACACCACCACCACCACGTCCCGGCCCACCGCCCCTCCCCGTCCCTTCTGCCTGGCGGTAGCCTGTATCGGGGCCTGTGTGGGAGTGATTGTGGAGCGCCACTGTAGGAATTTGGCAGCGGCCGTGGTTTGGAGAGCCGCCCCACGCTGAGCCCCATTCAGCGGCCAGCGCGCTGTGAGGTTGGGAAGTTTCAGTCAGCCGTACAACTCAATGGCCCCCACAAAGGCGATTACAAGCCCCAGCGCATTCCTGTAGGGACCTGGGAGCGGCGCAGGTGCGAGGGGGACCGGGGTAACCCGTCAGAGAAGTGATAAAAAAAACGGGACAGTGCTGGGGGGGGGGGGGGGGGCACACACAACCAGCCGCTCCGCAGGAACCGGGGAGTTTTTTGGAGGAACGAGGAGAAAGGAAAGAATACGTTTGGAAGAAGATGGAAGTTTGGGGGGTTGGGGTGCAGCATACTGAGTGGCCTCACTGTCCATCACCGAATGAAAGGACGAGGAGACTCTCAATCAGGGCTAAAGCCAGGATTTGACTGAGGTCATGAGTCCCCCAGCACACCCATGGACAATTTGACTTATAGCCATATACTGTATATCTGTATTTAAAAACAGAAATTCTCATTTTACTAATTCATTTTCGTGCTCCGTTATAGTTTCTGTCAACTTTATTATGGTTTATGGTCCAAAGTTTCTGCAAGGTATTTAATCAGGTGAAATATAGCTTACTAAATGTCTTTTTAATATATGTTTTGATTTGAAGACATTTATTCTATATAAAGTATTATGATCTCAAAAACCCAGCATGTAGGCGACTGTACATGTATCTGAAAATTAGCAGCCTTGTATAGTGAAATAAGTTGAAGCTCAGCTGATATAAATTTAGTCTCACATAAAGGGGCTTTGTTAAGAGGACCGTGAAACTCTTGTAGGAAAAGTTTCATGCCTTAATTACTCTTCATTAAATACAAAATAAAGAACTTTTTATCTGCAAACAGATGAAATACAATGTGTTCTGTATACTGAATATATATGTGTGTGTGTGTGTCTAATCGACGTATTTGTACCAAGAGGTGGATCAGATTAAGTGTGATTCCAGGTCACTCGTGGTGACAAACCCTCCGAAAGTTCTCACCGAACTCTGAGGCTTCCCTCTAACGGGCCTTTTTACTTGTTTGAACTCATTATTTTGGTTTTCATGCCAGCAAAGTCCTCAACTTAATTTCCAGCCACAGCAGGAAGTTGTTTTAAGCAAACAAGTTCCGATAAACCCGCATCTCGTTCACTACCTGTCCAGCACCGGACAGCAGACAGACTAAAGCCCCTTTCACACAACCTGTGCAGTGATTCTGCCTCAACTAATGTAAAAGGTACAAACACAGAACGGGGGCACAGAGTTGTTCTGCCATTAAGCCGGCGAAGGAAGTCACAGAGCCGAATCAACGTCCGTGTAAAAGGGACAGCTAGCATGGCTACACGCACATACACTACAGTGACTCTGTTGTGTTACACGTAACAGCGCCAGAATGAGTTTTGAAGTGTGGGTTGGGGACATCCAGCATACAACCATATAAACAGGTTTATAACCGAAGAGATGGACGGTAGCTATGTTTTATCACTTACTGGTAGGAAGAGTGAGATTTCTCATCTAACTGAAAGAGTTATTACAGATCAATACAGATTTTACTGACAGTCTTGCTTAAACTACATTTAAATTTGACATGTGATGCCACAAAAGAGACAAATTACACCCCGCGGTCCTTCCACCCCAGTCTGAGCTGCTTGAGTTAGATGGCGCTTTGAGCATAGACTGTATGCAAGAAGTGGATGTAGTTGTTGTGACGTCACCCATTGGTTTGTGGACTGTCGTTTTGAAGCTTTGAGTTTGGCGTTTTGGCTGTTGTCTTCTTGGATTATGGCCGTCGCCATCTTGACTTTTTGCAACCAGTGAATGGAAGTGACTATATTTTCACTGCGGAGAGGTGACGTAGAGACGTCGTATACGGCTCTGGTAGCGGTAGCATTCTAGCTTTATGTCCCTCTAAAAGGGAGCATGATTTTTTTAAATGAGCATCATGCTGTATTGAAGAAGACTTGAAACTAGCGATTGAGACCATAAACTCATGTTCACAATGTTTACTGAGGTAACAAATTAAGTGAGAAGTAGTCATTTTCTCATAGACTTCTATAGAATCGGATTTATTTTTGCAACCAGAGGAGTCGCCCCCTAATGGACAGTAGAGACAATGCAAGTTTAAGGCACCTCTGCATTGGCTTGATTTTTCAGAACCGAAGGTCGCTGCCTGGTTTTGAGCCATGAAATGGCGATTTTTATAAATTCGGTAAGAAATGTCACTATAAACACCAGCATTGCTGTTTCATGAATCATATGATTCAAATAACTTTAACTCCGGAGACTTTAAGAGGGTGTGATCTTTATTGTGAAATAGCGCGGACCTGTTTAAAGTGGAAGTAGACAACCATTCAACTAGCTAGCGCAGTGTTCTTTGTTTGTATTATCAAATGGACAATGGATCGTGGATGTTTGCGAAGAACACATTTTCTTGCGGTGGCCATTCTTAAATGAGCAGTGGTGAAAGTTACTATATTATATTAGTAAGCACAGCATTGGCTAGTGTTAGAAAGTTGCCTACTTCCACTTTAAATGTTGATTAAAATGTTGCTGTATGTTGATACTTCGATCCTTTAACCTAAAACAATTATTTGTCATAACGGTTAGCTTGACATGTGACAAATATATGAATCATACACAGATGCGATTAACACTATGTTGTGGTGACTGCTACTATTTCTGGCTCATCCACCGATTAGAAAGACGTTTATCCAGATTAAAAACAGATTAACAACTGGTTCAGGTGGCATGTTGGGCAAATGATTGTGTTGACCGACAAGAGGATTGTAAGCCTCTGATGGGCCAAGTTTAAGAAGTGCTAAGCAGTTAACAGTGTCTGCAGAGACACAATCTTGGGATGGTCAGTGCAGCGGCCGTTGTTATGTGTACCGTTGCCATTGCAAAGAACCGGGCCACAGAACAGATTTGCAACAAGTTGCGGACATACTCACGCCAGCGTGACTTGTAGCGCAACAGTGTCGGCGTCCAGCGTGTGAACGTGTAGTCCAGTCATTACGGCTTTCCTTTTTACAAACCATTCGACTCTGTGACCGCCTCCACCGCCGGCCAAGTAGCGCAGCGACAATGTGTTTAATTGTTCACCATACCCCTCAATTTATATTCCACTTTACCCAGCTCGGAAAACTGGCGTTTCATACAAACTTGGCTTTTTTACTTTTGTGGCTCTGGCCATCAGTTCTACAGTATTAACTTTGTACTCGCCAAAGTAATTGCTGAGATCTCAGTATGCAGGTATACGTCGCTGAAGAAATACGTCCAACAGGGCAAGAAGCACTAGCAGCCAGACAATCAGGCAAGAACCCAAGGACGAGTAATCAGTGCCTCTACAGCGCGCGTACCTCTCATTCCCCACCAGAGGATCATAAATAAGATGCAATGAATTGCATGAGAATGAGGCACGCTAGTCACACGCAGAGACGTGTCGGAGAGGAAACTCTCACACTCTCATGTAGACTACCCCGATGGGATCGCATAGATATACAGTAAAAGGCACATGAACAAACAGGTCTCTCGTATGAACACATGGGACTTTAACTATCCCTTCAAATACTTGAAATTGTCTCTAAATTCAAAAGAAGAATTGCAGGAGCATGGATCTTTTAAAGTTAAACTCCATTTTCTCAGGGTCTCCGTGTGCCCTTTTCAGGTCAGACAACCTGTGGTTGACAGTGTCCCGATCATCCGTGGCAATCAGAACAACAACGAAGGGTCACACGATAAGTTTTAAGTATCCGCTACAATCCTGTTTTTGCACTTGAAGGAAGGCTCTTTGGCCCAATATTTATTTTTTTCTCTTTCAGTCTTTAAGTGCCTCCGAAAAGAGTTTGAACGAGTTTCACATAGTTTCCTTGACAGCGCGGGTCAAACTATTCCAGGTGCTCAGGAGTAAAAGTCGGAATTATAAATCAAATGTTAATGAAGTGAAGTGGCTTCATGTTCCTCACTTAATGTACACAATAGTGTCAGAATTGAGTCATCAGAATTTTATTTTCGACCAGCGAGAGCATTGATAATATCCATTTCTCAGACAGAACCAAATGTATAACACACACTTCAATGCCGGAAACACGGAAACACTTAGCCGGTACTTGGGGTGTTTCGTAAGAGGTGAGGAAGAATAGTTTGAAAGTCATGGCGCCTCCTGCAGACTAGTACTACTTTCTTTCTTGTTCTTCCATCTCTCCCACTTGAACAGACTCTTTCCAGCAGGTGAAATGCTCTACTTCAGTCTCTCTGTCTCTTCACCTTGGTCCATAGTAAAATATCTCGATTGAATTCATGGTCCCCAAACGATTAATCCTTCGCAGATCCCGTGGCTTTTACTCTATTGCCAGTTTCCACAGCGTGTATACACCATTAATGAACAATTAATGAACATCAACCACAAAAAACATCGCCACAAGGAACACAATACAGTCACAGGAATATGAGACTATTGTCTATTGTTTGTTGATGACAGAGGGGACGAAGCTCTTACTGTAGCATGCTTTCTTGCCGATCAGAGATATCTGCGGCCGGATTGGAGTAGAGTGAAGCATGAGTTCGGGGTGGCTGGTGTCACGTGCTATATGCTCAGTGCTTTGCGTGTGATGGCAGTGTCAATGAGGGCTGGAAGGTTGGGAGTAGGGAGACCAATGATCTACACAACATTTTGTGAATGGCATTCATGGTTCTCAGATGATGTATCTAAGGGACTTTTCCTGACTTCCTTCCTTTTCCTCTTGCGCCACCACGACGTTCACATTTGTGTTTTCTAGTGAAACGTGTCAACAAATGGATGGATAACTATGAAAATTGTTTCACAATTCATGTTCCCCTCACAATGAAGTGTTATCACTTTGGCAATATGCATCATCAGGTCAAAATTTGAGTAAATATTTGCCAAACTTAACTTAGCTGTACTTTGTGTTTGGAGCTAATTAGCAAATGTTAGCTTACAAATGCGCTAAACTAAGATGGTGACCCTAGTAAACATCATACCTGTACAACATATAACATGCAATCACGTCATATCAGGGGGTTGATGTATTTATGACTTGTAAATCATGTCATTAGTTTCACTTCAACATTAGAATTGTAATTACGACTGTGAATCCTCTAACATATCTGACTTGTCGCTTAAAAATGTGCCTGAAGTGCCTGAAAATCAAAAAAACATGGATGCCTCTCATCAGCCAAAGCCTGTTTGTTCAATGTAATGAAGTCCACATTTAATAATCATGGTGGTTGTATTATCAAGTATTTTTAACCGACAAACTCTGTAATCTTACAACTGTCTTGATGACGTGAACACTTGCAAGACTTTAACACGGGGAATCCATCCCATCTCTACCATATGTGAACATTGTGAGCTTGTTAGCCTGCTGACTTTAGCATTTCCCTCAAAGCGTCGCTGTGCTGAAGTACGGCTGTGGACTCTTAGTCTTGAACACATTACAAATAGCTCCCCGTTTGACTGACAGGCTCTTGCGCTCACTGGCTCCCGCTAACTCAACAATTCGCTCAATAGAGTGTGGTGTACAGCACACCTGCAGTGCTTCTCTATCGCTGGCCCGCACACATGCGTACCCACCAGATGCTGTAAAGGATTTCTGCTCCTCTGTGGCAGGTGATAATTCTCAGGGCAGGAGAGAATGAGGTTAATGTGGGGTCAAATGGTTCAAATAAGAAACAGCGGTTTTATGGTGCCTGCTGCGCGCTGATAGCTGTTTGAACCGGCCGACCTTTGAACTCTGCGGGGTCAAGTGATCAACAAACCGGGTCGTTTAGATAGGTCAGATTGGAACAAGTGAAAGATGTGTATGTCACAGCAATATGTCCAAGAGGAACGGATAAATAGTTTTTAATGATTATAACCCTACTCAATTTGTTTCCGGAGCCATTAGATTGTTGTCAGCTATCAGACTGTTTAAGGTGCGGGATACATTTGAATAATTTGTAATTTAATTGATAACCTGCTGGCTGTTAAGCATTCAGTTAAAAGAACCATGTACTTGTGTGTCTCTTTCTATCAATGGATAGAAACAGACACACAATATGTGCACAATATGTATTTGTTGTAGCACAAACCCTACATATGAAACTACGGGGTGCTGTTTGCTGTGTTCTGCTGTGTCTTTATTTATTGACTTTTGACATTTGATATCCCTACAAATCAATATCCTCTCTTTGTCCATCTCCCTCTTTCTCTGTCTGTCTCTCTCTTCCAGCAAACTGTCCATCATGGCTATCACCAGTGGACATGGATCACTGAGGGGCCTGTGATTAACAGATAGCACCTCGTCTCCTCTGCTGGCAGGCCATCATTATGACGAGCACTAGAACGTAGGTGCTGTGGGCGAAAAAAGACCTTTAGGAAAATGTCAGCGACAGTCAGAGCCCCAAATGTCCTCCATTCACTCTTTCCCGTGTGATGCTACCTCCTCTAAACCCCTTAATTACACAACCCTTTTCTCCTATTGACCAATGTTTTGTATCTAAGTACAGTGTTTTCGGAGTATGTGGAGATTTTATTTGATCTTTTTATCTTATGTGGCTTACTTAAAGGTCGGCCATAAAAATCGACAGTAAAAAATTAAAAAAACAACCCCAGCCCTATATTTCCCCCATCTCAGCAAAAACAATAAACAGCTCTCGTTTTCCATTCCCTTTTACTGGAGCCAGCTTCACTGTCTTAATACTCTTAGTCCCTCAGTTGGCATGTTTTCCAAGAACCCGCTGCATTTTCAGATTTGTAAAATCCGTCAAAATGCCTGTAATGAATATTTCTACAGCCTTCAGTGTATTTAATGTGCCGTGTGACCAGCCCAATAAGAAATGTGCACTGATCTGGCACTATAGGGGACCAGAGCATCAGTAGAGAGAAGCCTCAGTCAGTGTGGAAACAGTGTGAAACAGGTCGTTTTCATTTTAATTCAAACCTCTTTTATCAAAAGAAGCAGAAAGAAAGTAAACATTTATTATTCACATATCATCTTAGGTGTCAATTAACATCTTTCCAGTGCATGAAGTGACATGTCATGAATATTTCTATTTTACATTTTCAAACAAAGAAACCACTATTTGTACAGTTTTCTTCACGGATTAACTGTCCTCTTGTGAGACACATCTTTTACTATACACTTTCATTGTACAGTCTGTTTTACTGTTGTGTTAGCTTTAGCTGAAAAAAAAGGGATTACATATTAAATAAAATCTTGCATCTTATTTCTGCCTAAGAATAAATATTGTGCTTCTTGTCTTTTTTTTTTCCACATTCAATTTAGGAGGTAAATTAATACTTCAAAGTGAGAAGTTATGGAAAATGTTTAACATTTAAACTATGTGTTAATTTCAAGGCTTAAATGCGCCCTCAATTAATTTACCATCGCCCCTTAGTAATTGATTTTAAATAGAGAGAAAGAGAGAGGTGGGGGGGGGTGTATGTGTTGTGTGAAAACCGCAAAAGCCAACAAATGAAAAATAACTAACGGCATAATTGCTGTGAGCGTTGTAACCTTGCTTTATTGATTTTCTTTTTTCTTTTTTCCATCAAGGCATTTGGCTTACATCAAAGTTAGGCCCGTAATAACACAAGTCGTTTCTCCACTTTCTGTGATCATTTATATTTTGCACACCCACTCAGCCTCTCGGTCTAGCGCATGTTGACTCGTTCAGGTGTGTGCAACCAACCGCACAAAGACGAACACTGGTCAGAGAAGAGTCCAGCAGTGTGTGTGTGTGTGTGTGTGTGTGTGTGTGTGTGTGTGTGTGTGTGTGTGTGTGTGTGTGTGTGCGTGCGTGTGTGTGTAGGCTGAGGTAAAGACTCGGTGAACAGGCACAGCCAGAATGTGTACAGGGACTAGATAATGAGCATCTCAGGTGACTACATGCAGTGATTACCAGGTTGCTGGTGTTATAGGAACTATATCGCATAAACATACACTCCCACTCTGTGCGCACACACACACACACACACATTCAGACGCACACACACGGCACACACACTCTTGAGAGATCCTTGGTTATCACACCCTTCCAGACTGTTCTGAACTACTTATGGAAAACACACGCACATCTCAAGATGTGGCCACTCTTGCCAATATGAGCCCAGTGTTAAGAACAGTTGTTGTCGTTGTCGTCGTGTGGTTTTTTTTTTAGCATCTCTAAATTCCTAGCGTTGCTAAGGTGCTTTGGGAGGGGATTAACAGAGGCTGGCGCCGATGAGCAAGCCTTGCAGATTTCCAACCAGCAGGAAAAAGACAAAGGAAGAGGGGAAAGAAAAAGGAAAAACAGCAGAGGGCTTTGACAACAGGGAAATTGCAGTAACAGCTTGTGTAAACATGATGACTTGAGAGAGGTAAAGAGGTAGAAATGAATGAGGGCCGAGCAACGGAAAGTGAGACTAAACAATAAGTATCCTAAAGAGGAGGCCTTAACTTTTAAGAGATTCCCCCTTTCGCTTTCTCCTCTCTCCGCCTTTTCCTCTGAATCTAGAAAAAATGTTTCTTAACCTCGTCTCTCTGCATGTCTCCATCTCCTCACGCTCTTTTCATGTGCTCTCTTTCTCTCCCCGGCCCTCTCTATTTCCCCCTATCTCTTTATTTACCCCAAGGGCGGTAGTTTCAGATCCAGACACTTTTGTCTCTCTTTCTCTCTGTCACAAACTTCAAACGGCGCCGGCGTTCGGGTCATGCTGATGTTGCCCGGAGCATCGGTGACTGTGCCTTCTCAGGTGAACGTCTCCCAGCGTGTCCTTGATGACACTCTCTCCCTTTCTCCCGTCGCGCTGCTTTTAATTAGTGTAGTGAGCAGCAGAGACAGCAAACACAGCTGAGCCACATTTACCAATTATCAACCTGCTCGGAGGTACCTCTGCGAGGGCAATGCTTTTAATACTTCTGCAGCTGCAAAGAAAAAAAAAACAACAACTCCACACAATTACTTATAAACTGACTGAGAAGAAAGGAGCATGTCTTGACTTTCACTAAATCCCTGGATACATGCTCAGGGAAGAAATCAGAATGCATTTTCGAAGAGTGAAATCTCCATTAGCCAAAGAAGGTGCACCAAAGGGAGGGAGGTCCACATGCTTTTCTTTGAATCCTCTCCTCAGGCTCGGCGTCTCAGGTAGAGTGTAACTGGATGCGGCCTGTTTGTGGAATACAAGGCACTTGACCAAGGGCCAGCACTGCCCCTCCCTCCCCTCCCATCCCCTTGCTCCCCTCTCCTTCCCCTGCCTGGGTCAGGTTACACCTCAGCACCCCCCCCCCAGCACCCCCTCCCCCTCCTACTCCTTTCCTTGAGTGGTGGCAGGTAGCGTGTTGTGCAGCACACATCGGTGTCCGCGGATGTTGAAAAGCATGTGTCTGTATGTCTGTACTCTACCCAGACAGGTGTTTGTGACTCTGTTTGGGCTCGGCAGCTGGGCTCCTGTAACTGTGCCCGTCTCGGCCGCGCTGGCTAATGTGACTGGGTTGGCTCAGGCGAGGAGGCGGCTGTCTTTCAACCACTGATCCCTCAGAACTACTCATCTGATCAGGCTGGATGTGCGCTTCGCGGCTGCCGGGGTCACACAACCCAACCCCGGGGTCAACCAGCTAATTACAGACCGCTGTGTCCTCCGACTCTGTCACCGCCGGGGAGATGGGGAAGGTGGGGTGTAGAGGGAAGAGGCCCGAGAGGGAGAGAAGAGAGAAAGGTCAACAGTGAGTGAGTATAACCAAGCTGTGTACGCATTTCCTCGCCCTTCACTTTTGTGACAGGGGAAGAGTGTGAGGCTGTGGTTTTGCAGCATCTTGGTCACACCCTTCCCAGCCCTCAGGCAGAGATAGAAGCTTAGACCCATGGGACCGGAGCTGCGTCAGTGTATGTGGATTTATGTATCAGCCTGCAACTAACTTCACATACAAGGGCTGTGCCAGTTTCTGTGTCTTTGTCTCCAAGATTAACTACAGCAGGAAAGCCTAATTTATCGCCCCTATCGTGACTTCACAGTGAGACAGACTCTGCTTTTAAGACATGGAGAGTCCAAGTGTTGTGCGTGATTTCCTCTCGCCTGAACTTTGGCTGTGACCATTGACTGAACTGGGATTTGAAGGATGCTATACGCTGGCACCAGCCATAGAGAGAACACTCATACACACACACACACACACACAAAATATGTACCAAGCCACCATTAAATTACATGAGGCTGCAGGTTCATTAATCACAAATGCGAGGGCTTCACAGCCAACGTAGGAAATTAATCAAAAAAGGGGACATTAATCACATGCATGAACAGCAGTAGTTACACCTGTGACAATGCCATCTGATTCAAACGCGTTACTCCAGACTGTGTTAATGATGCCACCCAGGGCCAGGAAAAGCAACCTCCCTGCGATCACTGAAACAATAATACACCGACCCTGAAGCAATTTTCTTACATGTAGTCGTTGGGTATGCTGACGCACGTTGCACAGAGGTCAGTGGGTGTTGCAGCAATTACCAGGCGCAGCTTTTTCCTCACAGCTTGGCCACTGGGGTTTTCACTCTTGACTGTAGAAGTGTCTGTTGAAATTATATTAGTCGCACTTATAACGTTTTATTTTTCCTCACTTCCCATTTTGCCTTGACAAATGTCAGTTGAAAACTAAAATAATAAGTTGCTGCCAGAAAGGTCCGATTTGCAATGATGAAGAGTGGAACAAACGTAGATGTAGCCTACATGTGGTGTATAGAAATAGGAACATTGTATATGTGAGAGATAGATACTGAAATAGAGGAAAGCCTCAAGCACACCCCGCATGTGTGGTTACACTGCCCTCTCTTGAATGCACTGCAGTGCATCCTAGTGATGTGCTGCAGCGGTGCAAATTATAGAAAGTAAAAACCAAGATTTCAAATGAATCCGAAATCCAACACCACTGGTGGTAATTTTAAATTAGAAGGATTTGAACCAACCTTTAAGGACAAATGATAATATCGTAGGGAATGCTTCACAAGAAAATACAATTCAAATTGGAGTTGTAAGGCAGTAATACTGCTACATTGATTCCACTCGGAGAAACATTTTTTTTAATTGTGCCTCAGATGAAAGAAATCCTTTTTTTCCCCGATGGAGCTCAAATCTGTTGCAGGGGAAAGATATTCGTTGCTGGACAGAAACAATTACCTGTTTCGTCACAAATATAACATATTGAATAAGTAATTTGGGTTTTATTAAATTATGAGTTCAATGAATAATAGACTTTGGAAGAGCTCCCACGAAGACAGACTTTATGAAGTCGAGTGGGAATTAAGTATAATATATAGAATAGAATAACTGAATTTTTCAAAAGAAGCCTATTATTTCATGTAAAATGCCAGATTTTTGAAAAACATCACAGTCTATAATATATGATGTCAACATATATTGGATCAACAGCAACATTACAATACAATACAGATATAGTTTACAGATATAGTTTGTATATATCAATGGTTATAATGATATCAGCTCCACCTAATGATGATAATTATCGATCTCAAGCTATTAACTACTTGAGTATTTACATTATATTAAAAAAGATATTCAACTCGAAGCAAGAGACCAAGCTAAATATTTAAATAATTTTTTTTTTATATGCTCCAAGAAGGAAAGAAGACAGTTGAGAAGACATGTATTTTGAATTCCTTCAGAAAGGCCAAATCAAGTATCTATCCATCTGAATCCCTTTGGATTGTAGAATAAAACCTACAAATAACAATAGAAAGAAAGTGAAGTTTAATTAATGATAAGGCCGTCATCTTATCCTCAGTTTTTTGACCAACCGGAAATGCCAAATTGTACTACAAAGTGCTTCAGAATGAAACAATGAATATATTATTTCTTTTTAAATCCTTTCAGGGATAAAATACAGTGAACACAGGGAGCCCCCTTCAATTTAAGACAAGTCCTCAAACACAAAAAGTCCTCAAACACAAAAAGTGCTCTGCAGATCAATTTGTGTTTTTATTTCGTGTCACATCAAGCACTGCATGAGATGACCTTAAGCTAGTTTTGAATGAAATAGTAGGCCTATCGGTACTTGTTTACTGAAATGAATTCTTGTCTTCTGCTGAGTCTTTCTGTAGCGTTTCTGAGCTTGAAAACAAAACTATTGGATCTTTTTTCTAGTGCTGATGCGTTCGCTGGTTTGCTTCTCTCTTATTGGTGAGTTTGTCCCGGGGCTCAGGCTGCATGCTGGTCCAACAACACTGTTCTCTGACCCCTGCAGCCAGACAGACCGCTCTGATAAACTCATATCACACACATGACAGGGAAACCGAAGACCTGGCCTAATTAGCCATCGGACGAGAAAGATGGAGTGAGAAGGGGAGAGAAAGGAGGGAGAGTAGATTGAAAATCAAAACGAGGAAGACTTTATTAACAGAGCTGGCGACCCCTGGTTATTTATTCATGGGATTACTAAAGAGGACTTTGGAACAGAGTGCCCTGCCAAGTTCCCAGCAACCATGTTTCTGTTTTGCTCCTGATAGGTTGCTAAGCATCACTAACTCTTTCGTTCCCTCTCTCCTTCTCTGCCTGACACAAACGCATGCACGCACTTGACACCTTCCTCAGTAGACTTACCTGTCCAGGTATTCCAGTAATCCAGGCCAAGCCTTGTCAGGTGGAAGAAAGTCTATCCCAGGGTGGAGACAGGGGGGGGGAGGAGGAGAGGGGAGTCGCTGTAAGTCTAGCCGGTGGAGGGGTGGAAGAGGGAGGGGGAGGACCAGAGACAGGGGGCAGGTAAAGGGGATCGTATTCAGGCTCCTGGGGACAGGAGGCTTGGCGTGGCACCGCACTGCCCACCCAACATCAACACTCTCAGGTTCCCTGGCTCAGATGGGCCAGATAATCACCCTCTCTCCACAGGGACCATCTGGAGGCACGGAGGGAGGGAGGTGAGGGCCATATTTTATTTCCATAAAACATAAATTCACTCATCTGCTGGCGAGATGAACCCCCCCCCCCCTCTACCTGACAGCTGTTTCACACAAAATATCAACACATGGGCACAACATGTAACGCCTAACAACATCACACACGTGTTCACGCTCCCAGCAGTGTTCCCTCTCATCTCTAAGTGTCTCCAGTTTGATTGACGCTGCTATCCCTGTAGAGATCAGAGGACAGCCACTGTGATTATCATCTCACCGTGGTAACCGAGACACCCCTAATCCCATAATAATCCTTCACAGTCAGTCAGCACCGTAGTGTTCTGACCTCCTGCAGGGAAAACAACACGCACACAAATACATGTGCATGCAAACACACACGCACGCACACACACACACACACACACACACACACACACACACACACACACAGACCCATCTTTGCACATTTTTAAAGAAAACAAATACAATAATACACAAACTCTGACACTACTTTGTTATGTACCACCATTTAACTCTATAGCTGCCAATACCTGCGGACATAAGGCAGCACCTCGCCAGTACTTTTATAATATTTTGTCTCGTACATCAATGAGAAACACCTCCTCCAAACTTTGGCCAGAGCACAGCCCAGTTCTGAAACAGACACTTGCCTGCTGCCTCTCATCTCCAACGACAACATCTGCTGTATTAGCGGTAAGGTGTAGAAAACGTGTCAGAGATACTGTTGCAGACTTTGGTAATGTCCATCTATTCTCACAGGTAAAAGAAGAAAAAGTGATACAATTAAGCTTCAAGTTCACTTGGACTAGACACCTGTAAAAAAAAAAAAAGAATTCAGTTGGAGACAAACAAATTGGAGACAATTTAAATAAGACATTCATCTACAAACTACATAATGTTGAGCGCTTTGGGTGTTGATGTGTGTTGTTCCATCTGACACATCTGTGATTAAATTTAAAATGTTTCGTCTGGATTTAGTTTGTTCTCACTGTTTGGCTGTCTGTTGTTATATTGCCTTGTATCTTGCTTTTGTCTGTCAAAGCGCTTTATAAACTCTTTTTTAAAGGTGCTACATAAATGAAGTTTTTATAGACGCTGTAAGCCTGTAACACCATGAGCCTAATTGATGCAATCAACTGGCATCACTGGGATTTATTAGCAGCATTTTTAAAGATCATTTTTTGAAGAGTCTTTGCCATTATTTGAAAGTGATTTAAAGTGAAATCAAATAACATCTCTTTCTTCTTTTTTTGAGTGCTCTTAACAACTTCCCCCAACATGGGAAAATTAAGTAACTATTCCTGTTGGCTGAATACATTTGACAGACTATTTGTTGTAGCTGAAACAATATAAGAGCATCTCCTATATTATGCAATATTATACAATAATAGATATCTCATGTAATAACTTTTGAAATACAATCACTTTACTGTTTTAGCCTTCTTATATTACTCAACAGTGAGTGGGAGTTTAGTTTTAATACTGTGATCTGGATAAAGACGTAAAAATGTTCTTCAATATTATCAGAAAACAGCAGCAGCGGTAAGACGGGGCCAGCTGTTTTATTAAGTTGCAGTAATTTCTTTTGAATTATTACTTTTTTCTTTTTGTCATTCATGAAACCCAGAGGTCAGAAGTTCAGGTCAGTCGGATCAAATCCAGAAGCAACTAAAGTATGAAACCCATTCTATTCTGAAATCCCATCATACACATATGTATAAATATACATAATCTAAAAATACATACTTTGCATTGCACGTGGAGAAAGAAGAACCGCTGGAGTCAAGGACAGGTAGCTTTTCTTTTTTTTAGACAACCAAATAAGTTTTATAAAATTCATTTAAATTCAAGCAGATTACAGTTTCTATATTTCCAGCAGCATCAACAGCAATGTATTCATATACTGTCAAGAGGACAGCATGGTAGTTAGCAGTGGTGTACCATTAAGTATGCAATTATACACAGCAGAGCCATTTCTTTCTCACTGGGCATTGAATACCAATAATGCCATGTTTAATCTAACTCGATTCTTGTTTTAATGTGTATATATATACTGTATATATATATATTCTCACTTTTCTCCTGCTCTTCTCTTGTTCTATTAATGACATGTGTTGCTCTCTGCCCTGTGTTTATTTATCAGTGCACATGCATGCTCTGTGAGGTGACTACAGCTTTTCTGAAGAAGTGGAGTGATGGCTGGTTCGCTCCCATGAAGCCCCTAACTGCAGTGAGATGTGCTCAGCGGGGGGTCTGGGAGTCAATGGATGTCACTGTTTAACAAGCTTTTTCAGCACTGTTCTGTAGACAAGAAAAACTGCAGACTACAGACAGGACAAAGAAAAACCCTGCAAGTCTGTGTGTGTGTGTGTGTGTGTGTGTGTGTGTGTGTGTGTGTGTGTGTGTGTGTGTGTGTGCGTGCGTGCCTGCGTGTGTGTGTGTGGATATGGTAATAACACAAGACTATGGTTAGCAAGTTGGAGGGGTGCACACCCTATACATACACACTATGGGGGGTCCAAATGGGTCATTATTTCACCTCCTTAAAAGAAATTGGTTGCCCTGCTTTTAATTTTTTTTTGGTGGCAAAGTGAGCTCCGGTGGCACTCTTTATATCCAGATATACATGTGATTACTAGAAAATGTGATATTCCTGCTGTTCTTTTATTCCTTTCACCCACACAAAGGTGAAACTATTGTGATGGTGGCTTGATACTCAAGATAAATTCCTCTTATAGGCTGAATAGATTGCTATACGTTATTTAACAAAACACACACAGAAAGAGAAACAAACTAACATATAATAGAAATAACGGCGCAAGAGTCCCGCCTTGATGCCGCCTTTATTGAATGGGGAATAATTCTGTCCATATCTTACACATTGCATCCTTAATTGGCTTCACTATATATAGTGAAGCCAATTAAGGATGCAATGTGTAAGATATGGACAGAATTATTGTTCTACATCCAAAATATGTGAAGAGGTTACAGTGTTGTGACGTTATGTGAAAGACGTCTATGTGTTCTGTTGCAGAGATATCTATTGAAATGAGCATGCTAACCAGCTAGCCCCGGCCCTCATGTCTTGTAACACCACTTGTACCTCGAGGGTCCTCTGTAGCGTCCAGTCCGCCCTCAGTCCAGAGAGCCATAAGTGGAGCTGCACTGAGTACTTGTCAATAATACGCTCTTTTCACAGCAGTCATATTGTTATGTCATTGCAAGGTAAACACAGGTGTGATTAATAACATACATTTTGACCCTGTTCCATTTAGGTGGGCCAGTGCTCTGGTATTGTGCATGCTGAATAGAATGGGGCCAAACAATTTCATCAATTACACCTGTTTACCCTGCTATGGCACGTCAAAATGGCTGCTGTAAAAATGGCCCATACATCCATGGTCTGTGTGTGTTTTGATTTGCGTGCGTGTTTTGTTTATTGGATTAAATCCAAAGTGGTAGAAATGATAAAAAACGACTTGCACCCTCACCTCGTCACGCCCGCCGCTGGGAGGTTGATGCACCGGGAGTAGAGCCCTCGACAGCTCTAGTACACATAACTTCAGGTAGCAGTTAGCTCGAATTCAACCAGTGTAAACCTCAGCTCTCCTTTCGGCAGGGTGGTCTCCTGACCGCGGGGAAAACGAGATGAAGGCGTGGGTCGTTTACTCTTTTCTCACACTTTGGATTCAGTCCAATAAACAAACTAGCAAAAGGTGTTTTCAGACCAGAGGAACTTATTCATAGTTCTAAAACCTTCTAAGAACCTCCTTTTTAATGTCCACATTCCAAGAACTTAGAATACTGTTTTGAAGGACTTTTTAGCTCCTATAAACAGCTAAATGAGTGACATAAATGTATAGTGATTGGTCGAACACATGAGCACCGGCAAACTCAAGTTTTAAAAACGTGTTAGCCGTGTAAAGAAAATCATAAAACACCAACAAATTGAAGAAAATACAGACAAATGGACCGATAGTGAACCAAGAAGTTAACTCGTTCATGAGCACACATCCAGTGAGCCACAAAACGAGAGGGAGTTGCTGCTCAGCGAGCTAACCCTGTAGCACAACGGCTAACCCAGTAGCATAACAGCTAACACGATAGCACAAAGCACACCCACTTGGCTGACGAAGCCGTTTGGAACTGAAATCACAGAAGTACTTTTGCGACAACTATTTTGCTTGTGTTTGTATCATTGTGATAATTGAATCTTATATTACTAAAAGAGGCTAACAGAGCTCGAAGCGAATGCAGTGAACTCGCTCGCCGCTTGCCAATCTACCAGATTGAGATGTGTGCTAGAGGCGCTCTCCGGTTTACGTCACCTCAGCATTCCTATTGGAGGTGCGAATGCTAACAGAAGAAAAGCCCTTGAAGGTATGTAGTTCTGGTAGGAGCTCTCCAGTGGGCAGGGATTGTCCAGAACTGTTTGTTCTGAATAGTTACATGGACCAAACAGTAACACAAACACACAGATAGTTAACCTAAACATGAACATGAGCTACAGTAGTTTGGTTGAATATTGCATATTCTGCCCTGTTGTTAGCATGTAGTTATTTTACAACTGACGACTGTAATTTCAGATTGTATGAACCCAATAGTAGAGGTGAAATGCTGCCCCCATTTCTTTGGTTCAGGTGGCATTACACATGGCAAACACACACAGTACATATGTTCTACAGTGTTCACAAATAAGTAAGGTTCACACTCACACTTACACACACACATGCCTTACTGTGCGTATGCACCAGCTCTGCCATTCAATAATCAATTAGAACCATTATGATTGGATTTTCATGGAATTTTTTATTTGGAGACTGTCTCAACTCTTGGCTGAAATAGAAAATAAGAAAGTAAAATAAAAAGAAAGATACATATCACATACTGTATGTCACGATTTTTAGATTTAGATATAATTTCAGGGGATTATATACTGATAAAAAAATTAAAAATATATGAATATTACGTTCCATTACTGCCAATTAATCCCCCTAAATCCTACACACTTTTTTAATGGGTTATCGTTTATTTAAATATTAATAATTTGAAAGTGAAAATAATTGATGATTGCATCGGACCTATTGTATGTAAAGTCAGTAACTGAATTTGCTTTATTCATTTGTGTTGTTGAACTGAAGGGCTTGGATAACTGAAGAGTGTCATACTTAAATAATTCACTGATCTCTGCTTTTATTTTCACAGAGAATGTAAAAACAATGACAACATTGTGATGAATGTTTGCAACTAAATAATGATTTTATCATGAATTCTGATATAGAAATGCAAAAAACTATAAGAAAACATATAATCAACATCCCATTTAACGTCGTGGGCAGTGTCTTCTTCCGTCTCCCCTTAATAATGTGAAACATATGCTGAAGATAAGATTGTTGGCATATTCCATTACACTAGCACGAGACCTGCAACTTGAGGTTGATGTTGTTTCACTGGTGGATATCATTCACATGAATCCTCTGAATCGTGCAGCTGTTGATTGAATCAACACTTTATCACAGATGAACTTTTATCACAGTGGCCCAATGTGCTGTAAAGGGCAGAGCACTGAGTAGATAAGTGTGCAATGAAACGTGTCAGAATGTGACATCTGCTCAACTCAACCAGCACGACTCATTTATTTTGGCATGGAAACAGAATTGAAGAAGGATCAGAACTGGCCTGAGCAAAACAAAGTCCACTTATGGCATATGATCCACACATCCATTTTCTTTATAGTAACAGATGGTACCACATGCCCAGCGTCATTTTGTCTCGCTCCCCCTCTTATGTGTCTCAGGGACACCTTACAAACATACAGAGACAGTTGGAAAAGAGTGCACAAACTCACTAACACCACAGGGTTTCACATTTTTAGGACTGTTCTCAGCGGTGTAACTACAGTACACATCCATCTCTTCGGCATTAGCGTGATAGATATATTTTTCTTGCCGCCATTAGGGCTGAAGCAGTATGCTGTGCAAGGCTTGTGTATGCTAATGTGCCCTCTCACACCTGCAGTTTCCAATTACCCCTGAGGAATGGAGCCAAGACTCGGTTTGCAGCCACCAGCAATAATATGAGTAATGGCAAAATTGCACATGTCCTTTGTGGAAAATTGAAAAAAAAAAGAGAAGAAATCATTTAAGAGGGGGTTGGAGAGGGCATGGAACAAGAGGCAAGAAAAGGAAAGAGAGGTAAAGGCAGGCAGAGAGAGGAAGTGTGAGGAAGAGTGCTGTTTTGCCTTGAAATCTTCGTCGCCACATTTCTATGTGCTGATTTCCCCGCTTTGAACATCATTTACAGCAGTCTAGCTCAGAAGCTATCAACTTTGGGGTTTGATGCTTTTCCTCCGATCAGAATTCAGCACAGAGATAAACAGAAAGATGTGATCTGAAATAGAAATGCCCAGAGGCATCCACTTAGATACATCCATCTTGCTTTTCTGAATCATCTCAGCTCACTCATCTGTGCTCGGGTTCGTATCTGATTTTGTTTTCCCTTTCTTGTGCTCCGTCAGCTACAGGCGAACCGAGCCAACTATGTTTTCCCTTTCTTCTACTCTCTCTGCTCCGTGCAGACAGAGCCAACTATGCTGATGAGATATTTGTTTTGACCACGTGAGAGAGAGAAAGACACTTGATAGGCCTATTTTCTGGGTATTGAGCTGCTGATAGTATGTGCGTGTGTCAGACAGGGGGGTATTAGGGGTCCTGGTGGCTGTTGGCCTTGATAACAGGGGGCGGAAAATCAATCACCCCCTGTGACAGCCATGTGAGTAGCCCCGCCCCTCTACCCCCCACCTCCTTTCTACTGTTTCTCTCTCTTTTTCAACCTCTGCCTGTCATTTATAGAGGATGATCTGCAACGTGCATGCAGGAAACCATAAGCACAGAGTATAACCAGGCACGGGGCACCTGGTGAAAGCCCTGGCAGGATTAGTGAGTTGTATGAGTTGATTACGGTGAGGAACACATGTTCAGGTCACTGTCTCTCTGACTGCACTATATGTTACTGCTCCAAACATTGCTCTTCTTAGCATACTCCCCTCTTTGCTTTGCTTTTCTCTCCCTCTCCATCCACAATCCCCCTCTCCTTCTCTCCCTATATGCAAGTATGTGTGTGTGTGTGTGTGTGTGTGTGTGTGTGTGTGTGTGTGTGTGCGTGTGCACAAGCTGAATATGTTTAAGGGGTGAGGAGGGGGGCATCAAATCCGTAGAGAGGACTTGGCAGTTGCTCCTCTCCCTCTCGCTTCATTGCTTCGGTCCTCCCCAAATCCTATTTCACGGTGCCAAGCATCCGCTCCCTGGGATCTCCACAGCTCCCATCTCCAGACGCAGGTTTAAGCCCCTCTCTTGGCACCCGGACTGGGCATGAAGAGAGAAGGCATGTGACACACATCAGCACCGCCAGAGACAAAAACACACCTATTATATTTGCTCAGAGAGGGACCGGCGTCCTGCAGTGTGTGCAGTGCTTACTCACACAAACTCAGTCTCTCGAACTGTGTTCGAAACATTCAGCAACCTCTGACATGAGTCGAGAGGTCACACATGAACCTGTAAAGCTGGTTCACTCAAATGCACGTTCTTTCATTCATCAATCAACTGAAATCAATCAAGCAATCACACTCAAAAACTCATTCAGTCAACAACAAATCTGTTGAAGCTTCATCAATTAATAAACAGCATGCAAAACACTATAGGCCTAATTGTCACCTTCTGTTAATTTGTTCCCCCATGATACGGGGTAAACTCCTGCTTTAACGGTACTCCAATTACAACCAATCAAAGCATTTAATTAGCTGCCAAATTACCTGAATCTACACCAACAGGGCCACGGAGCAGATGCATGTCGCATTTGAAAAGGCAACTAATGTGTTTGTGATTAACAGCCACTAGATGGCACCAAATACTTGAGTTTCCTTTTCTGAACAGCCATCAACTGAGGTCTTAATTTTCCTAAATAATACACTATTACCCTGATCAATTCCCTTATAAAGTGCATGATGCAAATTCATGAAATCCACTTGAGTCTTAAGTCCTTATAGATATCTTTAACATTAAAATGACACCAGACAAACACTACAGCCCAAATAATAATAGTAATAATGATGAATAATAATACAAATATTAATAATAACATCTCCTTTTAGATTTGGTTATATACGGATAATATGACATTTCTGATATACATGAATTATGTTTACAAGCTGGGGAGATGAAGCTCAGTTTAAAATCTGCTGTAGTCAACTCTGTATACTCAAGGCTTTTGATCACTTTTGGGATTTGAAGAATATCTATATCTTTATCCCATGCCTTGCAGTAATATCTGCCTATCCAAACTAACTGCAGTCATCCTCACAAACCTCATCCCATGGCCCATATTCTTTATTCTTATACAGGAATAAATTCAAATCTACAGCATAATAGGATCCACTGTTTGTGCTGACAAAAGTACAGAGTCAGCTGCTTGCGCTGCAACAAGAACTGTAATGATTAAAGCACACATGAAAAAAATGATACTTTCTCTCAGCACTGAGAAGAAGAAAAAAACATCACTGGAAAGCAGTTTAAGGTTTCAGCCAAAAAACAACATGTCAGCATATAGACAATGGCTGATTGAACCTTCATTGACTCAAATTCAAGCAGATTTTTTAAACAATGTTTTAGTCAAGCAATCGTATTATTAACGTATATAAACCATGTGACTCTATAGAGGGCCTTTTGTAAAATATTGACCCCCACCTGCTGCCCTATGTACATTGTATATGTACCCAAGATCTCAGTACAATCAGTGTACAAATTAAACTATACATGGAGCTCTCATTAGAAGCCCCACAACCTAGAATCCCTCCATTACTCGTATGTTGGAATAATATGACCTGGCCTCAGCTTCCCTGAGTGTCACATATAGTTTGAGTAAAAGAACATCCACCATATGAACTAAAATAATGAAGGTTTAAAACTCACCTTTGATACAGGGTCCCTCTACAAGAGCCTCAAAATCAGTTTATGATGCAGGATCCATCGTTGTTAATAGTTCACTTTTAAATGAACTTGCAGTTAATCAGATTAGTAGAGGTTTTCTCTTTACTGCATCAACTATAAGTACTTCAACCTGACATAATGACAGATTATAGTTTTTTCATTTGTGCCCCTGTGTCTGCAGAGAATGTCAGCACCTACTTCTATTTGTAAAGTAATCTGACATGTCTCGATTACTACCATAACGCTCATCACTATGTCTTATTGATGTGAAAAGTATGTCCCAGATATGCAGATGGCAGATTCCTCCCACGCAGGACTGATGGCAACATGAGGAGAGTAACCCACAGCCCCATATGTAGCTCTCCCTCGCCCACACAGAAGACAGAAGGCGCGAACAATGACCTAGTTCCTCCACTCAGATGGAACAGTAATAGTCAGTCAGCTATGTGATAATCAAAGCAACATCAGTGGAAACATCAACCTATGCTTTAAACTGAACAGCAATTTCAGCGCTGTTCATGGGGAAATTAAAGAGGGCTGCTCTCGGAGGACAAAATAAAATCTGATAATTTGCTGATCCGATTTGTTTGATTTTGTTTAGATTCAGACCGTGAGAAATAGTTACAAACTCGATGGTTAATTTCCAGGATGGAAAAGTAATTGCTATGAATTCATCATTGTGAGGTGAGAAAGTTACTTTTTCATTCCAAAAAGTCAGCTTTTCTCGTGTTCTTATTATAGTGCATTGTGGTATTCTTATATCTGCTGTGGTGGCACTGCATGAGCTATCTTCAACTTTTCCCTACCATTGCTCTTTCTGTAGGTGTGACCAATAGGTAAAAAGAGAATAGGAGGCACTCATATCTCCACAACATGACAACGGTGGTGAACAGTGGGAGAGAAAAGTGATGCTTGGTGCTTCCCTGTTTGAACAAAAGTGCCCCCTTGGATACCTCTATACTAGATAAAACATAATAAAGTGACTCTGGGGGGCCCTTAAAGTTGAGAAAACATGATGAAGTGTCCTCTCAGGGTCTCCTTCTAGGCTTGAAAACATTAGGCAGTGCTCTCTAGTTTGCCCTTCCAGTAAAGAAGTCATGATGGGGTGCCCTCCATGGTGCCCTTGCAGTGGAGAAAATCCAATGCAGTGCCCTCTAAGGTGGCCTAAAAATTGAGAAAACATGGTGCCATATAGGCTGCCCGACATGCTAGGAAATGTCATGCGTGCTGGTGCCCCACCTCATGCAGCTGGTACCCTTTTGATATTTTCCATCTTCCACTGCATGAGAGTGACATAAAACACAACATGCACGTAATTGTCACAGCCCATAAACGAAGAGCGTGATTTAATCCGTCCACTGAGGCAGACCCATCATTACACACTAAGTGCCCCCGAGGTCTTGAGGGAGGTAAACACAGCATCAAGCATTAGTAGGTCAGAGCTAAAAGTGCTGGATCCCTATTTATTATTAATAGTGTCTGCGCTAATTGAAAGTCATAACTCCACAAATGAAACGTCTGGGGCAGACGTCACACGCCCTGCATCCAGAGGACACCACCCAAATGGAGAGGCAGCTTATTTTAGATTTTCTCTAAGCTCATACTTGCAATTGGGTTCAGTAAGACTTTGTAAGAGTCACATTGTGTCACAACAAGCCCAACAATAGCAAGGCAGCTGCAGTTAACATGAGCTCTGATACATATCATCGACTGTGAGCTCTGACTTCAGTGTTTTCTTATTATGTTAACTTATTATTTCTGTTTGTAGACCTGTTGTTTTGTGTCTTTAGCTTGATTTTTTTTAAATCTTAAGTCAGTTTATTGATGATATTTTTTGTTTGTTTGTTGGTATTATGATGTTAACAAGTCATCTGGGTTAAAACAACAGACTTGATGGTTTATTGGAAAGTGAGAGTAACATGAGCATTTATTATTAGATTATACATTTTTTCAAAACGAAAATGACTTCTTATTAATGGCTTATAACTAAAGCATTAGTACATAATAATTAACAATTAATAAAGCACTTATTTATTAGCTTGAAGGGTTATGGAAAGTGGTACCAACATTAATTTACAACACAGTAAGTTTACTACAAGCTCACTGCTGAGCACAGATGCATGTCTTGTAGGATTATTACTATCGTAATTCAATATTACAGTGACTTTGCTGTTTTCAACTTTACAGTGTGTGCATTGAAGAGAGTGTGTGCGTGTGCGGGCACAGTATGTTGTGGAAGCAAGTGGCTGGCATTTAGAGCATGTCAAATGTCTCCTAAATATACCCAGAGGTTATACTGTTACACATATATGCTATAGAGAACTATGATACAACAACTACGTCAAATAGTGAGGTCTGCAAAACATATCATAGCACACTCACATAGTACATTCATCAAGTACTGTACTTGAGTATGCTATATACCTGTACCTTACTTGAGTATTTTAATTTGAATCTACTTCATAGGCCTACTCCACTATATTTAAGAGGGAAATAATGTTATGAAGTAGTTGCAAGTTACTTCTCAGATTAAGATTGTAAAAACCTTTAATCAGCATATGAAATATGTTGCATTGTTATGCGGTGAATTAAACCAGCAGCAGTACAAATAAGTCATCACTTTTTACAGTGCAGTATTCAGATGTAGGCTACTCCAGGAGAGGTGAGTGAACGACCACAGTGCGCATGCGCACCACAGTCATCTGACGGAGTGAAGCGCTGTGGACGTTTCGCGTTGCCGCTACATCACGGGCCACCGCTGTACCACAGAGCGGGACACACAGACAGCCTCCATAAAGGACCGTAAAAAAACCCAGTTTAACAAAGGAGGAGGAACCAGGAAGACGACCCAGACCGTCGGTGGTTTGCATGCGGTGAAGTTCCCCCTGAAATGTAGCCAGCGGCGTGAGTGTGGGTGGTTGTAGTCGCTCGGTCTCTGCATGGCTCTTCTCAGGGATGCCATGAAAATCAGAACAGCCGTCTGAGGGACCGCTGCTCCTCGCTATCACAGACACGGCGGCGGTGGCGGCGGCGGTGGTGAGCGATGGCTGCTGGTGGAAAGATCCACGGTAGGTAGCGTTCACGAAGATCCGAGGAGAGCCGAACGTCTCTGTCACAGTTAAGTCGCGGCCCCGGAGGTGTCTCAAGGATGGATTTCACCCTGCTCCGGAACATCATCAGCAGATACGTAAGGGCCCACGTCTAGTCGCTACACTGTCACAACTGTAGCTCTTGTGTCTGCAAAGTGCATCGATTTGTGCAATGCATGTTACATCTACCCGTACAGTATGTGTGGGGAATGAAGTTGCACACCACCAGTGCACTGAACGTGGACCCGCAGGATGATGAACACTTTGCTCATCTCCAGTGATCAACATTTCACTCGGGCTGCTTTTGGCAGGCCATTGACTGTGGGCTTTACAATGTGTGTGTGTGTGTGTGTGTGTGTGTGTGTGTTGTTTTTTTTTGGTGGAGCTGAATGGGGAATGTGCCAGTAACTACAGATGCAGTGATGATGGCTGGTGAATGTGCAGAATAGAAATGAACCTGGCTGGGCCCAGTTAAATTGCTTTAGTGAGCGTACAATATGCATGCTGCACAACTGTCTCACGGCTTCCAGTTGGTCTGCAGAGGAAATAAATCCCAATCAGGACTCGCAGACCTGAGAGGCCTCGCTGGGGACTCTGCAGTACTGAATTTGACTCACCTCCGGCCTGGTAGAGTGATGAGTTGAACATGTTGAGGCTTTAAAGTTAACACTCTCAGTCGAAAACACTTTAAGAAAGAGTTCTTTTAAGGCCTAGTCGTTATTCGTAATCGGTGTTTAACAGCAAAGTAAATGATGGTGAGCTGCTGTGACCACATCACTGGGTCGGGGTCTGGTCTGAACAGGCCGGTGCCGTCAGCAGAGCGGGTTTATCAGCCCGGGCAGGAAGCAGCTGGTTTGGTTGGCGGCTTATTTAGAGAATAAAGCGTCTATTTGAAACCAACTCTGACAGGTCTGGTGATCTGACCTCTGGAGTATCGTCACGTCTGCTCTGTACAGTCTGCGGCCCTTTCACCTGACCTTAAAACTGGCTCAGGTGTGGTGAAGATAACTATCAGGATGAGTGTGTGTGTGCAGGTGATTTTGTGTGCTTATTATTTTCTTCAGGCTTGTACCAGTGAGTGTGTGTGTGTGTGTGTGTGTGTGTGTGTGTGTGTATGTGTGTGTGTTTGGTGACAGTGTGTGTAGGGAGCCTGACGGATGCTCCAGCAGGGCCATCAGGGGAAATCAGATCCACGGGTGAGGCGGAGGTGAGGTGGGAGGGATGGGGGGTGGGGGTGGGGTCAATGAACACGCCCCTCATCTCCCACCCTTTCCCTTCTGCGTCCCCACTCTGCAACGTTATGAAGTAGACACGGGATTCATCATTAATTCAATCATGCAGCTATTGATTCAGAACTGGAGGGCCGGTTGACGTATATATATCTGGTCCTCCTATTACTTGTGTATCACCCTCTATTAACCCCGCCATATTCTGAGCAGCTGCTCCCTTAATGAGGCTACATAGAAGAACAAACATTACATCATGCAAGGTGATTATCATGTGGTGAGCAAGGTGGCCGAGCCTTTTCTCTGGACAGAGAGAGGAGTAAACGCACATCAAGGTCACCGGACAAATACAGCCAGCCTCTCGTACTTTCACGATTGTGAGATTCTCCACAAAAAAAAAGGAGCTGAATTACTAAAGCTTCAGCTATGAGAGGCTGTACTTTGATTATGTCCACCTTACTCCACTGGGAATGTCCTTTCAACATCATATCTCCCGTATCATCTCCCTGTTATTGACTTGTGACCCGTCCTTGATGTGTTTTTGTGCCTGGGAAATTAGTATTTCTCAGTTGTGTCGCACCGTCCCACTCGTCTTTGCTTGTCTTTGGTCTGGTTTATTGACAACGATGTCATGCATTTTAAAAACGCAACATATTAGAGTTTGTTGGGGACAGAATGATAAAGTCCTGGACTTGTTTCCCTTTGTTGTCTGTGGTGTTTACACAGTCCAGCGGGCCATTGTGTGGATGGAGACGGGCATTCGATGTTTGACATTGAAAAACTGCAACTAAAAACATCCAAAATTGATTCATACGAACAAGCAATACATTAGGAAGGAAGCAAGACAAGTTAAAAAGTACTGTAGAGATGGTTGTTCATAGTTCAGGGTGCTTTGCTAGGCCCTCTGTTCAAGAATTGTGTTCATTATTTGGGATCATTCCATGATTTGTCTGGCTCCTGAATCTTCATCTTGACGGTTAGTGCATAAGCCGTCACTGTGAGGAGAGTGTAAACCTTTATTAGTATCTGCAGTCATTCAGATCTCCTCAGCACAGGACTTTATAATGAGGAGGAAATGTAGTATTCTGAACGCAGTGCATTCTGTCCTGCTCATGAGCCTGCTTTTTTCTGGCTCAAGGAGGAATTGAGACTATAGTTCAGTAAATAGTTTTTGTGAAGAAAAATATGGTGTCATGGTGTTTTGCAGTGTGTAATAACCTAAATCTATCTAACTTTTTTCACCCTGTTGGCATAAAAGAACGGCTAAGCGTATACGTGCAATAAGACATACAGTATAAAATGAGTGTGTGTGTGTGTGTGTGTGTGTGTGTGTGTTAGTGGGTCAGTGCATGTGTAATACTTGTCTACTGTCTACACTCCCTTCTCTTTGGTGCCTCTTTGTCGTCTGGTAATAATAATAATAGCGATGGCGTGAAGAGTGAGGACTGCATGATGTCATGATCTGGATAAGAAGGATGCCGGTGGTCGTACTAAAGATACACGACACCTTATAGGGGGTTAAATAGGTTCTCTCCTCTTTTTTTGAATGTTTGCCTTTTTCCCTTTCACAAAACAGCCTCTTGTGATAACGACATTCAGATTCGTATCTGCCGCTGCTTTCTCCTGCCCCCCCCCCCCCCCCCCCCCTCTGTCCTCACCCTCCTTTACATCTTATCTATGAACACGTGACTGTTATTCTTGCGGAGACCTCTCGCGACCTCAGCAGATAAAAAGAGAAAGGCCAGCCACGTCTCCCTCCGATCAGATGTGTGCCAGCAGAGTCCCGGAGTGCTGACGGGCTTTAGGAGGGTTTCTAGCAACTTTACAGCTCTTTGAGTCCCCTGAGCAGAACACAGCCTGCTAGATTACCGTTTGCCACATTAGCTGCTACAAACGGTTAAGGGGCAGTCTATTCCTGGCTGCCCCCCCCCCTCAGAGATGGGGCCCTGGCGGAGAGACAGAGGCTGTAGGTGACAAAAAAAACACACCGGATTTGTGTTTGAGCAAAGCTTTGCCTGCCGGCCCGTGTGTACATCAGAAAAAACAGCCGTGCGTGGGCGTGCCGGCCCCTGAGAACCATGTTGTGTCCTGCAGCGTGCCCTGGACACAGAGGTTTCCATCATCAGACGCAAGTTTCGAGAGTGGGTATGGTGCCGGTGTTAAAAGGCAGACAAAATGAGAAAAAAAAGGGTTTCTTTTTTTAGAATTCAGATTACAGCGGCGGGAGAAAAGGAGAGCCGAGAGGGAGGGGAGAGGAGAAGTAGCACAGCTGGATTAAAGACTTATGTAACAGTTGGATCACAGCAAGTCAAGTGGGAGAGCGGGGGCAACAACAGAATACAAATGTTGTCATTTTATAGTAATCTTCTCATATTTATCCCTTGATGTTGTTGCTGGCATGTAGTTATTTGCGTCATCATTGACAGCGGTTGAGACAGTCTATGCAGGCAGAAGGTCACTATTTTTGTATCGTATTTTCCAACCAAAATACTGGTACATGTGTGTTTTCTGTCTGTGTAGCAATAAATAATTATAATGGCTAATGCCGCTTCCTTCTCCTGATAGCCACGTCCCCTCTACTTCCTTCATTAGTTTTGTCCTCACTGCTGCTTTTGATGTTTCCTCTTTCATCCTGTTCTGTTCCAAAAAAAAAAGGTTGTCCACAGAGAAAACACACACAAAGAGAAGTCCTAATTAAACCAAATAGAAGCACAACAAAGATCTTGAGTATGTTGTCTGGAACAGTAATACTTCACATTTGTGGTCAAATCCAATTCCACGGCTTTAGTAAATGAGAAAATCCCACACATTTGATCTCCAGTATATCCTTAATGTGCGGTCCTTTGCATTATGAACCTGCAGACGTAGCGTGCTGTCTGTTGCTGCGTACTGTGTTGCTATGGTGATTAATGGCAACCTCTTTCCTTTTCAGCTGATCAAGGTCTCACGGCTCCTTTTATCTTTGCACAAGGCTACGGCAAACTTCACAGCTTCTGTTAATGAGAATATTGAAATAATTAGATATTCGTGTACCCTAAATTTACCCAGGAAAGCTTTTCTCGGCAGCTGTGCTACTTTCTCTCATTTGAATGTGACGTTAGTGCAAAATAAATGCTATAAAACTTTAAGTTCTCCAGCTGCACCAGCTATTGGTAGCACTGTATTTAAGCTAACGCTAGTGATTCATACTACTGATTTATTAAATTGAATTGCACCAATGAAACTTAAGAAGCGTGTCAGCTAGTAAAGACTTTAGGAATGTGTAAATGAGAAACGTTAAGTTTAAATATGTTTCAGAGTTGGTAGTATCAAGGCTATTTAGAGTTAGTGGGGAAGAAACGATTATGCTAAACTAACCAATGCTATTTAGCTAGTCATTTAGCGTGACGTTATTAGCATAATGTTTTGCTGTTTAAAGCACATTTGCGTTATTTTTCTAACATATTATTTAAAATCTTTTCAGTTTATGACATCGTCAAACAGCAGTGTATAAAGTCTCAGGTCAGATATTTCAACCATAATATATATTTTACTTTCTAATCTAAACGGGTTAAACATCAGTGAGCTAACATGAGCTTGCCCAGTTAGCTACATTCAAGTTACAATTGGGAGTTAGTAAGTTTAATTATTTATTACTAACTAACTTTAGGAACTAGTTTGTGTGCTGTAACCCATTTTAATGTAGTGATGTTATTTTTATGCCTTCACATTTTTCCAATGCCCTCAATTCCCGTTATTTTTGATAATTTTCCCATAACATTGACTGTTGAATCTACCGCGTCCTGCTTGTGCGTGTGTTGTGTCATCATGGTTTGCATGTTTCTACATCCTCTGTCCGGTGAGCATGAGTAGTTCGTTACGGAAGAGCTCAATCAGAGAAACTTGATCCGTGACTTAATGCGCGATACCGGCTCAACAGGCCGTGTGCCTCTGCAGCCAGACGGTGGAGGAGGGATGACACCCGACCATTTAATCAGGCCAGTTAATGGTGTATACCTTTGTATAACACCTCTGCGGTAGAAAGAAGCTACATCATGGGGATGGATCATAGAACCACCAGGGTCAGGGTTTTGCACATCAATAGTCCTGTAAAGTGCTATAAGCCGTTGTTAAAAGGCAGAACTAGAGAGGCTTCCTGGGCTTTTTAAAGCAGCGTTTATTCAACACCTTGGCAGACACACTTCTGTTCTCTTAATGTTGAATCCAGAGTTTAAACAGTTCAAAGCTATATCCGCCCCAAGAGGGTGCACCACTCAGAAACATAAAAGGAGAAGTTGCAGTGGTGGGAGTTCAAATCCATCTCGTCATCGCTGGGGATTGATGGTGATGTAAGACCGGCCTCTCTGCTTGGTTTTATGTAGTTAATAAAGACAAAGCCTCCATGTCCCGCATCCAACCAGCCGGCCACTTTGTGTGATGGAGCAGCAGAGTGAAGAGGGAACAGTGGAACTGGAGGTTGATACGGATCAGCGAGGATTAATGATCGGATAACTACAAACCACAATGCAATCTCTCTGTGTCGTTCTCCGTCCACCGTCACACTGTGACACGCGCTGCCAAGAGATGGAGGGAACAAAAAGGGTGCGGATAGAAATATGACGGCACGAGTCAGCGGATTTAGGAGGAAAATGTTATGACAGAAGTAGAAGTGGAGCATAGTGGATGTGCTGTATCATAATCATGATTTTAATAAGGATCATCACTGCGCCATTATTGTTTATATTATGTTTATTTGCACACTTTCCCACTTTTGTGTTGCAACTGCTCCACAACATTTTCCCTCGGGATGAGGACAGTTTTATCTTGTCTTCATCAAATATCTGCTTCAGCTTCTCATACGTCAGGATTTGCTGCTTTGGTTGTGTTTTGTCATTTTGAATTGAATGGCTTTGGTTTGGGACTGTTGGTTAGATGACAGACTTCACCTTGGACTCAAGGAAGTTATGATGGCCATTTTGTTGTTACCTTTTACAAACAAAATTATTATTCAATAAATTAAGAAAGAAATATATAGCAGACACATTACAGTTTTTGCAAATGCTCAGAAGCGGTTTGTGAAATAAATGAGGGCCTTCTTTATTTTTCGCCCAATGTCAGCTGGGATCGGCTCCAGCCCCGCCGCGACCCTGAAAATGATAAGCGGTTACAGATGGATGGATGGATGGATGGATGGATGGATGGATGGATGGATGGGCCTTCTTTATTGAAACTACACACAAAAAACAAAAAGCCTCCAACCTCTCAACCTGTTCCTCAGTCTTTTCTTGACTCATTTTCTTCCCGTCCTAATTGCCTTTCTCGCTGTGACTGTCGTCAGTTCATTCTTTGGTCCTCCTCGGCCCTCCTGCTCCTGCTGCTATAGCTCCACTTCAATTTGCAACTCCTTTTACACCTCACTTTTCATCTCACTGTGTCTCTCTGGGTCATGGTGCCCCCCCCCCCCTCCCTCTCCCCTAATGTTTTGGAGGGGCCTCAAGTCGGCTGACACTGTTGGCGCCACGTCTATTTTTATCCCACTGCCAAGCACCTGTTGATCACTGTGGATGAGTTTAGATCTGTGACTCTGTCGCGACTTCCTGTTGTGACGCAGATTCGTTAATTGCAGATTTCACCAGGAAAAGGGAAATTATCCCTCATGTGATTTTGTGTCCAGACTAAATGATGTAAGTTTATAGCAGTATTCCAGTTAAAACTTTTAAAAAAAGTTATGGATTTGAACCTACAAGGTTGCGGAGGAGACACGTGGACTCTGAACAATAAAAGATGTTGTCACTGGCAGTGACAGTGACATCTCTGCCAAAATGTTGAGGACATTTTAAGCAGTGAAGCACTGCCTCCACTGAAGTGCTTGTTCCAGAACTTTTCTCTAATGGTCAACACTTCTGCTTTGAGCTGTGTCAGGCAGGCTGCTTTCCAAAGGCTACGCTCACACTGCCTGCTCGGGCCAGCGCACTAGCAGCCGTGTAGGGAGCCAGATGGAAACAAACAGCTGAATGCCGAGGTCCCTCGACTTTAGTTTTTGTTTCTTTTTCCTTTTTTTTCTTTCTACAATAGTGTTGTGACGAAGGACACCTTGGCAAAAAAATATGTGCTGCGCTCAACTCCCAGAATGCACTGCGTTAGCCCCCCTGGGAGCTACTTAGATCGGAACATGAATGAGAGATGAACTGAGTTGGAGGTGTGCGTACGCACGATCCAATGTGCTTTCATTATTTCGTGTCGCAGCGTCAGTCTCTCAAGAGTAAAACCAACAGCGCTGTTCTGTGTAGACGAGTAATGGAAGCATGGAGCAGACGGCAGAGAGGTCCTGCAGGAAGAAGTGAAGAGATAAATGATAAAACCACACTTGCGTGTGACTCAGAGCCGATACCACAGACACACATACACTCATCCTTCAGTCTGGCCTGTGAGTCTTGTGTAACGTCCTGTTTCTTGACGGTTTAATCCAGGACAGTTAGGCAGACTCCTTCATAATTCAGCTATAATTCATTTGAACTTTCTGTGGATGATGTTTTTTGCATTTAGTCTCTTTATCGGCACAAAGAAAATGATCCATAACCATCTCAGTTTCCCCTTGTGACATCATCAAAGTGCTTGTTTTGTTCGACCAACAGTCCAAAACCTATTTTACAATGATATAAAATAGAGAAAAGCAGCAAATTATTTTTATTTCAGAAGCTTAAACTAGTGAATCTTAAGCAGTTTTGCCTGATACATGGTCATTTGTTGCTTAAAAGAAGCATCATTATATAAAGAATTGAATTCTTTGCTATATATATATATGTACACATTTGTCTTGGACTGTGCCTTCAGTGAAAGCGTGGTTGTAAAGAGATTTGATTGTAAGGTGTTTGCGAGGGCGGTTGACAAAGTGTGATCAGTGTAATATTCCATGATGACAGTAAATAGTAAATGTGTTGTAAGTGAACACATTACCGCGGCTGAACAGTGTGATTTAACCCCGTTTTCCTCTCTCCTCCTGTTTTGCTATTTATAACTCTACATATCTCTCTCTCTCTCTCTCTCTCTGCATCAGTGTGTGGGGGAGGAGATCTGGGTGGACAGTCGGACGGTGTACATCGGTCATAAAGAACCTCCTCCGGGGGCTGAGGCCTACATCCCTCAGCGTTACCCCGACAACCGCATCGTCTCCTCCAAGGTGAGCGAGCCACAGCCCCTGAGTCAGAGCCGTGACACTGTTCATCATCCTCCCGTGCATTTGTTTTCGTCTTTAGACAACCATGTAATCTCTTTTGTGGCCATGTTTCTTTTCTTTTTTTTAAGGATGACACATTTCACTTTGCGTGTCTTCGTCAAACGCCGTGCGTCACCACTTCTCTCGCCGGAGGGACCGGACGATAATGTGTTTTCCCCCTTTCTGTTATTTTAATGTGCGCGATAGTAATTCTGCTGTCGCTTTGTCCCACAGTATACCTCCTGGAACTTCATTCCCAAGAATTTGTTTGAGCAGTTCAGAAGAATCGCTAACTTCTACTTCTTGGTCATATTTCTGGTCCAGGTGAGATTTTCATGAAAACCCATCCGTGAAGCTCCAAGGAAATACTCTGCCAACTCTCTATTTGTCATTTGTTAAAACAAAACTAGCGTTTTCTAAAAGTAATTACCTACACCTGCCTAATTTTAATAACAGTGCATGGCTTCACATCATATAGAACTAAATAGTAACTAAATAGTGTAGATTATTGCTTGTCATTTTCCAAAAATATGTCTTCTTCAGTATTTCGAAGAAGATTTTTAATGTTTGTGGTGCAAATCTGCGAACATGAGGGTTATTCAGATGTAGCTGGTGCAGAGTGTCCTGCTTGTTATCGGATCTGTGGAACCAGAAAACGGTGTGAAAACATTTCAACACCGCAGATAATTTGTCAAAGTTTGCTTGACTTTACTTTACTCGATGTCTGTTCAGAAATTCATGGCAGTTCATCCAACGGTTCTTGCCACGTTTCAAACATCAGTAATCACTTTTCTTATAGTTTCTGAATTAAAATGCGTAAACCTTGGGGAAACCAGTAGAAAAGTATTAGTTATGATGTTGTAGGTCACATTTTTACATTGTCAGGTGCTCTTAGGCTTAAACTAACTCGTGCTGGTTCTTTAAGCCATCGTGTGCACTGGCCGATCAAATGAGTGCTAATTGCAGTTCAGACCCTGCTCTCATTGTTCCCTGATTTCAAAATAAATGCAGTTATCCAAGATCCACTTGTGCTTGAGGTTACCTGGATGAGGATTACCAACATAATTTGAATTTGTTTACACAATATTATCCTGAAATAGTGAGTGCTGTGCTGCTCAGTGTCTGTCCGTCTAAATCACAGAGAAGCAGCTTTTTCCTTGAGCTACTAAATTGCAGCAAATGTTGAATAAACATTCAAGGACAAATTCATCATCGTGGAGGAGGAGACAGCTACTCCTTTACCAGCAGTCGCCTCAGCTGAGGTCTTAGCGTGCTGTGTGTTTTATCAGTAGCGTGTGAAATACTGCACCCTCTTAATGGGACAAACGGGGCATGGCAGCAATGTTTGTACTCCTCTGGGTCCTACTTTATTACTTTCTACATATGCATAGGTACTGTCTCTGAAAAATAGGAAAGGAAACATTCATAAAAAGCACAAGTAAGCTATCCCAGAATAGTGCAGATGGAGGAAATCAAACATGATTTGATGACTTGGATACTTTAAAGGTGCCAGATTGGTGCTTGATTCCTTATTACAGAAGCGTTTCCCTGCTGCACTTCCTTACTCAGCATCAATCTCCCTTCTCCTTTCTGTTGTCCCCCCCCCTTCAAACTCCTCCTCTCTTCCTCTCTCTTGCAGCTTATCATCGACACCCCCACGAGCCCAGTCACCAGCGGCCTGCCCCTCTTCTTCGTTATCACTGTCACCGCAATAAAACAGGTAGGACACACACACACATGCACGCATTTCCAGGGAAATATTGCCAGCAACGATCCCCGCTCACACACACCAACCCCCCCGGCCTCAAATACACACTCACACACACACACACACACACACACACACACACACACACACACACACACACACACACACACACACACACACACACTCTCTCTCTACCAATCGGCTGCTCTATTATCTGAATATACACATTCCTCTCCCAGTGAAAGGACATGCCATTGAATATGTCTGGTGATGTGAGAAATATGATAATGAATGGTCTTCTCTGTTAATCACTCTAACTGAAGATCCCATGCCCCTGGGAGATGCATCCTCTCTACCGCGTCCCGGTACTGAGGGATGGGGGTACTATCAGTGATAGATAGAGCCGTTCTGCCTTAGGAAGCCTGAGCTTTGCCGGGCCATAAATCTAAAACATGACGTTTTGGCTAGCGATCCAGTAAACCGGTCACTAAGCTCAGGGAGCACAATGCTAATTAATTACAGTGTATGACTTTCACCTCTCCCCCGCCATCTCATACTATGCTCTGGCCCCGATTCGTTCTGCACAATAATCTATACCCCCCCCCCCCAACAAACACATTTGCTTTCTCTTCCTTTCCCCCTTACGATCTTGTTCTCTATCCCTCTCTCTCTCTCTCTCTCTCTCTCTCGCTTCTTCCCTCTTGCTCTCTCAGGGCTATGAGGACTGGCTCAGACACAAGGCTGACTGCTCTATAAACGAGTGTCCGGTGGACGTGGTGCAGCAGGGGAAGGTGGTGAGAACACAGAGTCACAAGCTACGGGTAAGAATGGCCTCATTAGAGCAGCGTAGCACCTGAGGCCACAAAGCAACACTACAGTACACTGCTGCATAGCTCTCTGTTTCTACAACTGTCTCTCCGCTTCTCTTCCTCTCGAACTTTGTTCGCTTCCTCTCTCAGTCTCTCTCTTTTCTTTCCCACCAATTAATTGCCCTGAAACTGAAGTAGAAGGACAGATCTAGTGTCCCCCGGTGCACCAAGTAAGAGTCCCTTGGCAAGTGAACAGGACTGATGTATTTCATGAGTTAGGATATTTCTGTCATCATCCAGTGATGTTCTCTTATGTCATTCTGATGCAACAGCAGAACACTCTTTGGTATTGCACTTCAGTCTCATTCTCGAAAATGTCTTGATATTTATGTGGCCGGTCATTTTTTTTGGGGATTCAATGTTATTTGCAATGTTATCGCCTTTTTATAAAGTAGTTTCTATTGTTACTGATGGTGACTGCCTGTCCCGTGTTGAATTCAAGTTGAGCAGCCACGCTCAATGGATTTCATTTAATGCAGACATTTGAACATGACTTCAGTCCAACCATGTTTTGTCTGTAAATCAGTGCACGAGTTGCTCTTCTTCTGTTTTATTTTTCACATAATGTGTTCGCACAGTCTGGGAACTGAATTATTAATATGCACGAGCCTGTAAACACAGGTGTTGCCAAGTCAACTAGGACAAAGGTTATTATATATTCTCGTTATTGTCAACAAAGCCCATGAAAAGCAACAATGCATCAGTGCGCTTCTCAATACTTTGTACCCTGTCTGTGTCGGTCCCAAGCATAACCATCCCTACTGAAGACATACATCTCTAAAAATGTGTTTTTTAAAAGAAACAAACACATTTTCTCCTAAAACAACTTTTATTTTGTATTTATTTATTTATTTAAAAGGGACCATGTACAGTTAAAACATAAATGTCACCATTCGATGCACTGTACCAGATTGTAGCTTAAGCTAATTTGCATCTGCAGTCCCTTGGCAGGTCAAACAAGTACAAGACAATAACACAGTAAAAGGAAAATACATAATACAAAGATATACCATAAAGAACATACAAGACACCCGATACAACGCTACACACAAATGTCAATAAAATCAAGTCAGAAAGACCACAAGAATTGAGGTCAGTGTGTGCAGTGTTGTGCAGCTTTTAAAAGACTTTACTCAAACAGCAGTAAATGGCATCTTGCTGGGGACTATTTGTGTGCGTTTACGGCAGCAGAGCAGTGTATGTGGGGATGACTCACAATAAACTATAGTGCCTGTGTTCATTGTACTGAAGAGACATGCCACCCTGTGTGGCTCATTTATGTGTTGGAGGTCTATTGCACAGAAGGATATCCTGTACCAGGCTTTAGCTTCACAGACCATTCTTGTTAGTGCGGTCAGCTCATCATTGGTTTCGGTCTTTTTATGGGTTTTGTTGACAATGTGTTGCCGTCTTCTAAAACGTCGTGTAAAGATTTGATAGCGCTAAATGTCGCATGCCAGCAGGGCAAACAATCAAAAGCTAGTGTACACTCAAGCCTCTATAGCTTCATCTAAAACTCACAAGATCAGAGGTAACTTCCAGTAGTCCAAATATTAACCAACCGGAAGTTAGAAATAGTTTGAGGTCACTACTGGTCGATATGAATGATTGTCAGGGTATCTGCAAGTCGAGAAGTCCTAAACAACTTTGGATTTTATCACATATAGGTTCAATTCAAAAGTATTCAATTCAATTTACAACGGTCTCACCTGTTATAGACGGTAACATTAGCTGTAGGTTTCCTTTCATTAGTCATATCTTGTTTTGTAGTTGTGGGTACAAATTGTAGGCCCTATTGTCCCCACCAGTTTTCTGTGATTCTTTGACGGGTATGAGTTTGAAAGATATCTTAAATTGCATTCTATGTGGTGGGAAAAGTGTCTTTACGAGTCTTACATTTGATGCGGTGAACACTGCAGAAACCCTGATTCCACCACGGAGATGAATAAGTCCAACGCTGTTACTTTTTCAGGACAGATTGCAGAGTGCTCGGCACAGTACAGCAGCAAGAATGGCAGCGGGGCGCTAGGGTAGAGCCAATCCCAGGTCTTGTTGTTGTTCAGTGGTCCCATTCCTGGTAGCAGATGTAGAGGTGAAGATTTCTTTAGAAAGACGTGAACCAGTTTCACCGAGCCGGCATATTACTCCGCAGATATCTGTCTTGCATCATCCCAGCGTAAATGAAAACGGAGGTGTCAGACTACGTAACGTGAGTTTCTAGCTCAGCACCCCCTTTTGTAGAAACGACATATCTCAGTCTTGTTTCACCATTGAGGGTATAATTTATGTGCAGGTGCATCTCATTTCTGCTGCGTCTGCTGCTCTTGTCGAGCATGCAGAGACCGTGTGGGGCGTTGAGGGTCAGCTTAGAGTAGGGCTTCAATGCGGCCTTAAAGGTTACAGAGTCTTCTAGTTTGCGTCTCCACAGCAGTAGTTTCCGCTGGATTTCACTGGTCCAGAAAGACATTTTACGTCAGAAAACAGAAAGTCTTGTTCTGTCTCCCTTTGTCTTGTCTTCCAGCGTTTTCTGTACCAAGGTTTCTCACCACCATAGATCAAACAGGGAGGATTAGTGTGTGAATTGGGAGCAGGAATAATGATGAATATATTAATCATGCAAAATCAGAGAGCGTGTGTCATGTGTATGGTCACCGTGGAGATGGGATTTATCAGAGCTTAAGCTGCTCCGCAAGCGTAATCCGTTATGCAATTTCTCAATCCTTTAGAAAAAAAAAAAAAAAAAAGGAATGGTAAAGGATGAGCAGACGATTCACTGTGTGTTTGTCTTTTACAATCCGTGTTTACGTGAAGCTCTCATTTATTATTGCGTAGGTGGGGGACATCGTCGTGGTGAGGGAGGATGAGACTTTCCCCTGTGATCTCATCCTGCTCTCCTCCAGCCGCCATGATGGGACCTGCTACGTCACCACTGCCAGCCTGGACGGGGAGTCCAGTCACAAGGTGCCAGGACTAGTGCAGGATTTTGATTAGATATGATTTCATTTATCTTTTAAATGAACCATCTTTGATCCCAAAACAGGGAAGCTTTATCATTTAAAAAACAACATTTTAAAAGCCTTTCAAATTCCAAAGATATCAAAAGCTTTCAGCTTCACAAATATGAGAAATTGGTGCTTTTTGTCATACAGTTTGTGATAATAGACTGAATATATTTGGTATTAAATTATTAATCAAACCAAACAAGCAATTTGTAAACATCACTTAACAAACTGTGGTGCTTTTTTCAGTTTTTTCTGACATCAATCAATCTAGAGCAGATTAATCAATGCTGAGAATAACTGTTAGTTGCATCTCTATGCTTATCAATCAACACATGAGCACAGACGCACAAATGCATAATGATGTAAGCGCGGCATTTCACATTTTCACTTGTTCATTGATGTTCATCGATGTCACTCACACGACCAAACACATGGCTGAGCACACACACACACACACACAAAGACACACACACAGTTGTGTTTTCATCACTTTTGGGGAAATTATATTAGCACACATTTATTTCCTGTAGACTTACCATAACCATAACTACAACCTAACCCGTGGTTTAACGTCAACCTAACCTTATACTCCTTATGGGGACTTATGGGGACGTGCATTTTGTCCCCAAAAGCAAGGCGAGTCCCCACAATGTGACTGTGTAATTAGATTTATGTCCCCACAAGATGGGTCAAACACGCCCACACTCACACACAGCATATGGTGGAGTGCTCCACCCACTCTCCTCCTACATGCCCCGGGGGCGACCCCCTGATGTGCTCACCATCCCCAGCATGCTGTCCTCCTCTTGCTGACCCGGTGGAGCGGCCTGTAACAGCTCACCTCCCTGGCTCGCCCAGTCCTTTAGAAAATCAGCTGAACGCCAGACCGAGGAGTCGAATGAACCCGGCTCTCATTAGTGGCTGCGGGTGACATTTTCCTCTGTTGTTGTCTTCTTCTTCATCCCCCTTCCTCCACCTCCCTATCTCAGACCTATTATGCAGTACAAGATACCATGGCCTTTAGAACGGAGCAGGAGGTGGATTCGCTACATGCCACTATTGAATGTGAACAACCACAGCCTGACCTCTACAAGTGAGTGTGACACACGCTCGCTGATGCATCTTTGTACACATATTACCATCCACAGCCCTCTTTGACGAAGATCCTCCCTGTTGATTTGACTTTGCTGTGACTCTTTTTGCAGATATGTGGGACGCATCAATATTTACAGGGACAAAGAAGAGCCTGTGGCTAGGTGAGTGTAATTTTATTGTAGCTTTTATTAACGTGACCAACTGTTTTTCTCAATTAATCAAATGTCTTTAATGTTGTTTCTGTAATAAAGACAGCCATGGCTTCTGTTTCATTCTTGCAGACCACTTGGGGCTGAGAATTTGCTCCTTAGAGGAGCCACCCTGAAGAACACACAACGTATTTATGGTAGTAATATGCAGATTCGCTGTTAAATGTCGCTTGAATGTTTGAGCTAAGGAAAGGCTGGTGCGGTTCTTGGCTTGATGAGTGTTTTCTCTCCCCTCAGCTGTTGCAATCTACACCGGTATGGAGACTAAGATGGCGCTTAATTACCAGTCTAAATCTCAGAAGCGCTCCGCTGTAGAAAAGTATGATTAACGTCCGCACTCCTTCACCTGCGTGATCTAGATTTAAAGTATGATTGATTCCCGTTTCCTCTTCCTGATCTTTACACCGACCCTCTGCAGGTCGATGAATGCCTTTCTGGTCGTGTATCTGTGCATCCTGATCAGTAAAGCGGTGATCAACACCGTTCTGAAATACGCTTGGCAGTGGTCTCCAGACCGAGACGAGCCCTGGTACAACCACAGGACCGAGAACGAGCGCCAGCGCCACGTGGTCAGTTCGCCAACCTCAAACTCAAAAACACGGTCTTGACACCCAGTCCCAAAATCTCATCTCCCTAAAACTTCACACCCCGTTGTCTGTCTTCCTCCCTCCTTCAGGTGATCCGAGCATTCACAGACTTCCTGGCCTTCATGGTCTTATTTAATTACATCATCCCAGTGTCTATGTACGTGACGGTGGAGATGCAGAAATTCCTGGGCTCTTATTTCATCACCTGGGACGAAGAAATGTTCGACGAAGAGCTGGGGGAGGGAGCTCTGGTCAACACCTCTGACCTGAATGAAGAGCTGGGACAGGTACACGAGCACACACACACACACACACCGACATTTGCATACAGTATCTGCATTTAAACTATTTGCAGACGTGCTCTTACCCTACCCTTTCTCCTCCTTCCCTCCCAGGTGGAGTATGTGTTTACTGATAAGACGGGCACTCTCACTGAGAACAACATGGAGTTTATTGAGTGCTGCGTCGATGGGAACGTCTACGTCCCGCACGCCATCTGCAACGGCCAAATCCTCAGCGCTGCTTCCAGTATAGACATGATCGACTCCTCACCTGGAGGATACAGGAGAGTAAGTATGTTTCACAAAGTGCACAGGCTTCTAAATCCAGCCTGAACAGACTCATTGTAACTCTGCTATAGAATACAGACGAGAATAAAGACAACTCTTAACATATTTTAGTTGAAAAGGAAAGAGAGCCATGCTCGCGGATTAACTATCGAGTCACGTTTTCAGGCAGGAGAACAAATGTTTGTTTTGCTGATGAACACAGTAGGGATACAGCCTGCGTATTCAGTTCATGAACACTTTGACATTGTCTTTGTAACCCCTAAGTGTTTGCTGTGTCTTACATGGGGGGGAAAAAAAAAAAGGTCCTCTGGTACACAGAAAACTGATGAGCCTCGCTTTTCTGGCTGTGGCAACAGTAATTAGTTTAGATGTAATAGAAGAAAAATGTGTGTAGTCAGCACGAGCAGCAGAAGCCACCACAGATGACCAGAGAGAGAGAGAAGAGCACTCCCTGCCAAGACGTTAAGCGCAGGAAAAAAGGAGTTTACGGATATGCTGCATTATTGCTTTGTATTTCTGGAAGCTGTTCTTAATACTAACTGGGAAACCAAATGTGTGCTTCTGAAGAAGTTCCGCAACTTTTGAAACGAACTTAACTGTTGCATTTGTCAAAATGAATGTATGTTTGTGTCTGTAGGAACACGAGGATCTGTTTTTCCGGGCGCTGTGCCTGTGTCACACGGTGCAGGTGAAGGAGGAGGAGACGGTGGATGGCATCAAGAGGGGCATCCACCAGGGCAAGCCCACCTCCTTCTACATCTCCTCCTCACCGGATGAGGTGGCTTTGGTGGAGGGAATGAAAAGGTAAACACACTAAAACATGCCATTTGCAATAAGTAGTCGGGCAGTGCCGTTGTTTTGTCGTGTTGGCTCTGCACTCTAGCAAATTTGACGTGAACTACAACAAGTTTAGACTTTGAGCTTCAGTTTGAGGGTGTTTGCATTCACATCAGATGAACAGTGTCAGGGAACTGTAGCTATTTATATTCATAGTCCCCCAATATAAGCCGACCAGGATAAATGAAACTTGAAGAGTGTTTGATATTTGGCTGGGAATCCTTTGCTGTAAATCACTTTCTAAAGTGTCACACACACGTTAGCAAAATGTGACAAGGAGACAAACAACATCAGATTGAGGACAGACTTTACATGTAGCCAGTCAAGAACACACCACCATTTCACAATAAAGGACTCGATAACTGTTTCTGTATGTAACTGGACTTCCTGCATCGCATTTCACCTGAAGCAACGTGCCCGCACCAACACCGACCCTTGCGTTGTTTTTAACACGGGGCTATTTCTGGTCTGCACGTGGCCTTGGACACACGTAAGACACGCTTCTCTCACATATGGCTTTCACAGATGTGTTGAACTGTAGTAAGTGTATGTGTGAGCTGTGCGTAGGTTACGCTAAATGTATCAGAATGGCACAAGTGAGTAATGCTGCATAGTTTGTATTGATACTCAGACTTACATGAATCATCTCTCTCTCTCTGTCTCTTTGTCTCTGTCTCTATGTCTCTTTGTCTCTGTCTCTTTCTCTATGTTGCTCTGTCTCTTTGTCTCTTTGTCTCTTTGTCTCTGTGTTTCTGTCTCTGTCTCTTTGTCTCTGTGTTTCTGTCTCTGTCTCTTTGTCTCTGTGTCTCTGTCTCTTTGTCTCTTTGTCTCTTTGTCTCTGTCTCTTTGTCTCTTTGTCTCTGTCTATATGTCTCTGTCTCTTTGTCTCTTTGTCTCTGTCTCTTTGTCTCTGTGTTTCTGTCTCTGTCTCTTTGTCTCTGTGTCTCTGTCTCTTTGTCTCTTTGTCTCTTTGTCTCTGTCTCTTTGTCTCTTTGTCTCTGTCTATATGTCTCTGTCTCTTTGTCTCTTTGTCTCTGTCTCTTTGTCTCTGTGTTTCTGTCTCTGTCTCTTTGTCTCTGTGTCTCTGTCTCTTTGTCTCTGTCTATATGTCTGTCTCTTTGTCTCTGTCTCTTTGTCTCTGTGTTTCTGTGTCTCTGGCTCTTTGTCTCTGTGTCTCTATGTCTCTGTCTCTTTGTCTCTGTCTCTATCTCTTTGTCTCTCTGTCTCTATGTCTCTGTCTCTTTGTCTCTGTCTCTATCTCTTTGTCTCTCTGTCTCTATATCTCTGTCTCTCTGTCTCTATATCTCTGTCTCTGTCTCTGTGTCTCTGTCTCTATATCTCTGTCTCTGTCTCTGTGTCTCTGTCTCTGTCTCTGTCTCGTTGCCAGGCTGGGTTACACCTATCTGAGACTGAAAGACAACTACATGGAGATCCTCAACAAAGACGACGAGATTGAAAGGTTGGTTAGTTAGAGGTCTGTTGTGGTTTCACCACAGGAGATGAAGTAGGAGTAATTGAGTGGATGGAGCTGTGGTCATACATCAGCTACCTGGAGAGAAAGGGCTCTCGGGTTGTGTTACATGTTAAACGGAGGGGAAAAAAACAAGAGGGTTGTTTTTAGAAACTGCTCAATCGGATCAAAATGCTCCAACTGATCTGGAAGAATGAAAGGCAGCGAGATTCCATTAGAGAGTGGTTTTGTGGAAAGCGTCTAATGTTTTGATCTGTAGGAAGTGCTCATGTAGCCACCCTCACTCTCCACCCATCACTCTCTGCAGTGGCCTGTCAATAGTGAGCTATTTTAAGGAAGCAGGGGAGCTGGAGAAGGGGGGGGGGTGCATCCAGCAGATGTAAAGACTTTGCAGGGAATGGAAAGGCAAAAGGTTCTACTCTCACACTTGCTGTTTTCACCATTTGTTGGGAATATTTTGGCCTTTTACACAAACTACCAGACTACCCTAAGGTGCACTTAATTCTCAAACCTCAGAGCGATATTTTCGGTTTCACTTTATTTGAATTCCAGTTTGCATTTAAAAAAGTTCAAAGATCATCTACAATTCTCAGAACTAGAAACAGAGAAGGAGGGGCATTACATTAGGAGTGGATGTGTTGACACTGCAAGAGTGACAAAGGAAGTTACCTACTTTTGACATTATAGTATAAGATTACACATTACTTTTGTACTGCAGATGAATCATGAAGGTGTCTGTTGAAGTCACTATTTGCCAAACAGCCACCCTTGGAAAGTCTGATCAAACCCTGGAATACCTCTTTTGCTTTTGAGTCTTTGATATTGCCTTTATCCACTGGTAAAACAAATAAATAGACAATGTGCAGTGAGAGCTGAGTGGACTAATTTTAATTCAGTTGCAGAGTTAAGAAAAACCCCTTCATTGAAAGTCTGTCTCTCCATCAGATTTGAGCTGCTCCACGTGCTGAACTTTGACTCCGTCAGGAGGCGAATGAGCGTCATAGTCAAGTCAAGCGCAGGTAAGATGTACTCAATGCTATCTTCATGCAGTTTATAAGTCCATGGTCGGACACCAGACTCCTCTTTCAGTTTGTTTGAAAGTTTCTTTTTTGTGTGTGTGCCTTTGTGGCATCTCAGGAGAATGCCTGCTGTTTTGCAAGGGGGCAGACTCATCCATCTTTCCTCGTGTCGTGTCTGGGAAGGTGGAGCAGGTGAAAGCCCGGGTGGAACAGAATGCTGTCGTAAGTGTACAGTTTTGGTGCATTGTGTGAGGAAAGTTTTGGGATAGATCTATTCTAACAGGCGTTGATAAATCCATATGTGATGGCCATCCATCCCTCTCTTCTTCACTGTAATGCAGGAGGGGCTGCGGACTCTGTGCGTCGCTTATCGAAAGCTGTCAGAGTCCGAATACCAGGAGGCGTGTCATCACCTGAACGAAGCCAAGCTGGCCCTGCAGGACAGGGAGCAGAGGCTGGCGCAGGCCTATGACATCATTGAGAGGGACTTAGTGCTTTTGGGAGCGACGGCAGTGGAGGACAGGTTGGTCGAGAGAGAGAGAGAGAGAGAGAGAGAGAGAGAGAGAGAGAGAGAGAGAGAGAGAGAGAGAGAGAGAGAGAGAGAGAGAGAGAGAGAGAGAGAGAGAGAGAGAGAGAGAGAGAGAGAGAGAGAGAGAGAGAGAGAATTTAAAAACAGCGCAGCAGCAGCGTCGGGGGGACAAAGGGGAAGATTAATGAGTCATGAAGCCGTCTTCAAAGTATAGTAATGACTCATGAGGGTAAAAAAAGATTAAGTCCAAGTTCTGATAGGTGACTCACTACTTTTGCTGCTGTGCCTTTTGTTTCCCTTTTTTTCCATTTTATTTTCTGCTCTGTTAGAATACAAGATGTGTTTAAGCTCTTACAAGGTAGACCTCAGTATAGTTTTCCCCAGCTGATCAATCAGCTGCCTGACAGTTTGACTGCCTTTGTAGATAAACTGGTGAAGGGCAGGGACAGGATTGGTCACGCATTGATAAGTTATCACCAGCTGGTAGTTGATTGATTGAAGTTTTGATGGATGCTTTAGCCTACCCCACTGGAGGCTGAGACCCTTATCGACTTATTGATGCGCAGGCTCCAGGAGAAAGCTGCGGACACCATTGAGTCACTGCACAAGGCCGGGATGAAAGTTTGGGTCCTGACGGGGGACAAGATGGAGACGGCGGCGGCTACCTGCTACGCCAGCAAGCTGTTCCGCCGCAGCACCCAGATCCTCGAGCTGACCAAGAAACGCACTGAGGAGCAGAGTCTGCACGATATTCTGTTCGAACTAAACCGGACTGTTCTCAGACAACGCTCTATATCTGGGTATGACATCATTCATGTGTATATCTGCAGTGCTGATTGTTTTCTCCGTTAGTCGTTTGGTCTATACCACATCAGTAAATAGTGATCGCAAGTTTAGAGTCCAAGGTGAATTTACTGCAGACTGATCTACAATTGGCTAAAATCGAAGCTTTCCGGTTGATCGGTCTGTGATATTTTGATCCAGGTTGTCAGTAGACTGCCTGGACTTTGGTCTGATCATCGACGGGGCCACTCTGTCTGCAGTACTGAAGCCCAAACAGGAGGTGGCCGGTTCCGGCAACTACAGAGAGATCTTTTTAGAGATCTGTCGCAACTGCAGCGCCGTGCTCTGCTGTCGGATGGCACCACTGCAGAAAGCACAGGTGAGAGAGCTGCTCTTCACTTTACAGATATAGTCCGGGCCCGTTCCTCGGTGACAAACGGTGGTAGTCACTGACGTCGGGCTTCTGTTTCTGCAGATTGTGAAGCTAATTAAAGCCTCCAAGGAGCACCCCATAACCCTCGCCATCGGCGATGGGGCCAACGATGTCAGCATGATCCTGGAAGCACATGTGGGCATTGGTGAGTACATTTCAACGCCGTAATAAGTGTCCGTTAATAAATGAAAGACGCTGCTTCTATTAGAGCCCAGGTTGATTTCTAAAGCCTCCTGATATTGACTCTTTTATTTTTAAAGTAAAACACATTTGATGAAGATGTATGGGTCACACACACACACACATAATGTAAAGAAACATTTTTGGCAGGAATCCTTGTCAGATATGTACAGAGACAGGACGTTTAACATTTGACAGTGAACTTTTATTATCAAATCCTTTCAACAGAAATCCTTACTTGAATAAATTATGAAATAAATAACTATAATTGGTAACTACATAAATAAATAATATATTGAATACATTTAAAAATGGCCACATATACCTACAAATTCATTTAATAAAACATGCACACACATTCTATTTGACTATCTGCCAACACAATATATTTAAGAAAAGCCAGTTTTGGCTCACCTACATAACAGTATATTAGTTGGGCTCTAGTCTCCATATTTAGGAAAACCACCTTCATGTGTTACACGCATGGCTGTGTTATATTCCTAATCAGATTCCCTGTAACCCATCTCCTTTTTCTCCTGAAGGCATCATGGGTAAAGAGGGCCGACAGGCGGCAAGGAACAGCGACTATGCCATCCCGAAGTTCAAACACCTGAAGAAGATGCTGCTCGTTCATGGCCACTACTATTACATCCGTATTGCTGAACTTGTTCAGTACTTCTTCTACAAGGTACGAGACGAATGCCTTGTGCGCGCCACTGGCTCACACGCTCTAATCACTTTATGGTAATTCCCAGTGAAACACTGAGTTAAAAGGAACCCGATTTTGCAGCTACTCTGACAGATTACCGGATTCATGAATCCCTGGTGAAACATTCTCTCCTGGATTCATGGCTCCGATGATCAGTGTGGGCGGCTTCCACAGCAAGCAGCGCCCTGCCAACGGATTTCTTCTTTTGGCAGGCCAGCTCTTTGCGGCCCACTCAGTGAGCTTATAGCAAACAATCTCTGCATAAACAGAAATGTGTAGATGGTGGCATTTTTAGATTCTTCAAATCTTTTTCCGTGTACTCGTCACAAGCTGATCAGTCTCTCTATGTGTGTTTTTTTTTCTCCTCTTAAATCTCTCCAGAATGTATGCTTCATCTTCCCTCAGTTCCTGTACCAGTTCTTCTGTGGTTTCTCCCAGCAGGTAAGTACATCATACTGTTCGGGCTCCAGTCTGCAAACTCACAGTGTAATATGTGCAATGCCGTTACATATCCTAACGGTGTCACGAATTGAACTGGCTTCATGTAGAAATGAAAGTTTATGTTTAGAGCTGCATTCATTTGTGTCAGAGACGCTCTACTCTGCAGTTCCCCTCAGCTCTACTGAGCATTTTCACCCCTTTTTCGTTTTGATTTCATGACCCACAAACTCCACTGTCATCAATCTTGTTTCCAGCTCTAATAAACCCACTTCAACCTGCCAAACACCAAAATGGCTGAGTTAACAACTAGCTGGTCTCAAAGAAGCACATCTAGCAGCTGAAGGACCTGCTATTCTGCCCGGAACAGAGCGACTTATAATCGTCAAATAGACAAAGCCATAACTGTATTTGAAATTAGACAATTATGTGCAACATGTTCATTATAACAACTTAACAAAAAACGTTAATTTGTCAATATATTCAGCTCGTTCTGCTGCCCGCAAGTGGCCAAAAACAACAAATTGAAGTAGCTTTTAAGATAGCCTTCAGTTCCAGATGTCTGATGTGGTCTGTATTGTGTTTGTCCCTCTGCAGCCTCTGTACGACACCGCCTATTTGACGTTGTACAACATCAGCTTCACCTCACTCCCCATCCTCCTCTACAGCCTGGTTGAGCAGCACGTCACCATTGACAGGCTCAAGAGGGACCCCTCCTTGTACAAGTCAGCGCAGTTCTGATGAAAACACTTTTATGATATAATCTCTGTTTCTTTTACTCAGCTGTTCCGTTTGTCTGCCGTCTTTCTTAGGGACATAGCGAAGAACTCCCTCCTCCGCTGGCCCGTCTTCATGTATTGGACGTGCCTGGGTGTGTTTGACGCAGTTATCTTCTTCTTTGGTGCCTACTTCCTGTTTGACAACACCACCTTCACCAGCAATGGCCAGGTGAGCCTATGTCAACAGAGGCAGTGGGATCGGTCTTTTTTGAGAAACGAGTAGAAATAGATCAGTTTGTGGGGCGTTCGGGGTGTCCTTTAGGGAAATTGAAAGAGAATAATGGACACAAACTTAGTGCTCCCTCTAAGAACACTCATCCATCTCCATTGGATTCTCATGAAAGAGGAGTTAAGTGTTACAGGATGACTTTGTGGTCATGTTTTTGTTATTATAGGTCTGTAACAGTAAGGTTTCTGTCCCAGGCCCCCCGATAGGTCAGCGGCATCGGACCTCCATTCATATCGACAACGCAGTAGCATCTTTCTCTGTATTGTTAATTTGTATCATGTCAACTGTTTTCAATTGCCTTTGGTCCTGTTTTTTAAGTTGAAACATCCTGAAATTCATTTTTCCCTTTGTCCTGATTCCTTTCTCTTTTCTTCCCCCTCCTTCTCTCTGCTTCCTTTCTCTTTATTTTGCTCCACTTCCTCTTTTTCTTCCTCTTCTTCTTCTTCTTCTTCTTCTTCTTCTTCTTCTCCTTCTTCCTCAGCTTATGACCACCAACACACAGATGGTAAGCCTATCTCCCTCCCTGTCAGCTCTCTCTGTCTTTAACGCTTTTTTAGTTCCTGTCGTACCGTTTAAGCTTTCAGTTTGACCGTTTCATCCAGTTTCATCCCTCCTCACTTCATCCTCCATGCCCTCTCATTTGAATGTGTAGTTTTCCAGTGCTCCATTATTCCTCTAATCTCTGTAAAGCCCTGAATCCTACACAGTACCTGATCTGAACAACTCCACTGACATAGTAGAAACCTTAGATGCTCCCCTACATTATCCTTGTGTTTCGTTGTGCTAGTAAGTAGAGTAATGCTAGTATGCACTATAGATTAAGATCTAACATCTGTTTGTTGTTCTGTTTAACGTGTTTGTGCATCTGTGTGTGTTCGTACGTCCAATGTATTTGTGGTAGCAGTTCTTGGGGTTGGGTAGCTTTTAATTTCACTGCTCCAGCATCCAGGGGTTGGCTGGTCTGCTTTCATCCTGTACTCTTTGTGTACGGGTGACAAACGAACAAAAAGAAAAGCAGGTTTAAAATGGAAATTCCTGCTGTTTATTGCATCCATGAAGAAAATAGTTAATGGAAGGAGGTACTCTTGCAAGGAAGGTGCGCTGGTACCAACAACCAGCTGTGGTTATTACATAAATTCCCGGCTTTCTTCGTCTTGATTTCCCTCCACCCCACCTCCCTCTTTCATTACCTCCCTCTCAACTCTCATTCCATCTGTCACTCCTGATGTCTGCTTAAACCGTTTCTACGATGTCAGCAGGTAGAAAGATTTGGATGCAAAGAGGGAAGGGAAAGGAAAATGTTCTTAGTTTATTGGCTCCAAAGCTAAGTACCCATTTAAACAGATCACCTGAAACCACAGGATGTCCACCAATCCATGGATGCTGGGTGATAGGGGTGTGTGATTGATGTGGCCGCTAACCCTCTTCTTCCCCTCCTTCCCTCGCAGATGTTTGGGAACTGGACCTTCGGGACTCTCGTCTTTACTGTGCTGGTCTTCACCGTTACGCTCAAGGTGCGTGAGCACATGTCTTCAGAAGTGAAACGGGGAAGAAAAGAGACACCCCAACGTTATTGCATCGCATAATCCCCTCATTTAAATGAGTTCATTAGCGCTGCATGTGTGCCCCATCGTATGCGTGGACAAGCTCGCGGCGCACGCGTTAACTAGCATGTTACGTATATGATCGACTACACACTGGCCGCTCAGTTTGCACAACAGTAAACCCTAAAGGCGAAGTCATTGACTTCATTGACAGGCTGAGTGTTTTTATGTGTGTATTCTGTTTGTTTCAGCTTGCCTTGGACACACACCACTGGACCTGGATCAATCACTTTGTCATCTGGGGGTCACTACTTTTCTACGTTATTTTCTCTCTTCTCTGGGGAGGCATCATTTGGTAAAATATGTTGGTTTTTTTCTAGCAATTGCAACTTTTATGTAGCTTCGGAGATTTGTGAAACCCTTCTCTGTCTCTCCCGTTGCTGCGTAGGCCCTTCCTGAACTACCAGAGGATGTACTACGTGTTCATGCAGATGTTGTCCAGCGGTCCGGCCTGGCTCAGCATCATCCTGCTTGTAACGGTCAGCTTGCTGCCAGATGTCATCAAGAAGGTCCTCTGCAGGGCCATGTGTCCCACAGCCACCGAACGTGCACAGGTACGATCTCGGCACCGAGCTTTCAATTCTCTTGTCCCCAGGTTAGGTGTTTGTTTTCCTGTAGCGACTTCTGCTTTGCTAAAATCATTAACCAATTAATGCTTTCCCATTTTTTAAATTGTGCCTTTTTTAGCAGACCATTTCAGTTCATAAACTGAAATGGTCTGATATAGTAAGTGGAATCCACTCCTATGCTAGCTGATACTTAATGTTTTGACTGTAAGAAACCACATGAGTAAGCTGCAAATCTATTCCACTCAATTAATCATCCAGGAACGCCATTAGAATCCCTAATAGCTTTGAGCAACAGTGTGATTTAGAATGACTTTTTGTTCGCTGTGGCTTAGCCTCACCTTCCCGTGAAACAAGCTTCACCGTGAATGGCAAAATGAACGAAAGGTCTAACAGATTTCTCCCTGCTGTGCTCTTTCTTCTCTTTTCTCCCGTCTCACTGCAATCTGATGGACCACCATCACCCACACCATCCTCCCTTTTCCTTTCATTCACCGGCCTTATCCTCCTTTCTTTTTTCTCCCCCCTATTATTTCCCTCTCCTCTCTTGCCGCCCCCCCCCCCCTGCTCTCCTCACTGCTCCTGTGACTCTGCACTCACTCGCTCTTTCGGGGGGTTAACTGCAGTCCACTCGCCCGTGCCTTACTGTGGAGCCGTCCACCATCTTCATGCTTTCTCAGTCCTCCAGCAGAATGAGTTTCTGATTGGCCCAGAGAGACGAGAGAGGAGCAGGAAGAGGAGGTGACTCTCTCTTTTAAGCCCTCGTCTCTGTATGCATGGTGGTATATGTCTCAGTGTAAACCACTTATTACTGTCTCACTTACTGCCTCGCTCCATGTGAAACTAACTACTAGGTCGCTATTGATGACAATAGTGAAACAGTGTTTGGTTGGAAGATTATACTTTCCTGTCATCCTTCCCATTATATATATATATTGTGTGTCTTTTGTGTTTTGTTTTATACGTACTGTTTAAGATATTTAAATTGCATGCCATGATTTATAGTGTCTTTTATTTTATTTTAAATAAGCTTTACTTGCTGTCCCAATTATTTGTCATCGCTAAACCATTCCAGATCACGTGTTAGCTATCAGATAGCCTGAAGTTGATTTACAGAAATGGTGTGCAAATCCCGAAAGACGGTTAGCAACCTCTTATTGCCAAAGATCCACGACACCGTTTGAGCTTCCCTCTAAAGTGTGTCCTTGGAGATCAAATCAGGATTGGACAGTGGTATTTACAGCTGTGACTAGCCCAGAGTGCACTGGGGCCTGTTCTGAAGTCCCTTTCAGAGTTGGTCGGGGATGTGAGTGAACATGAAAGGGTAATCACTGCACTAAAAGAGTCCTTTTTCAGTTTAGTTGCAGTGGTCACAGTTACCACAAACGGTATCTAGCTAGCCAAGGCCAGTGAGTATATCTGGACACAAGACGCACGGTCCGAACGGGTTCATTCATCACCTCACTTTGCTTTAACGTCATCCACAGACGGTAAGGACAGCGGGGCCCCCGGAGGGCTGTGTGGCTCCTGGCACTGCAGATGGTGGAGGGGGAAGCAATGAGAGGAACCCGCTCCACCCTGATAGGACCTGTGAGGGAGACAGTGGAGAGAAAGCTGCTAGGAACTATGACTCCATGATGTCACACAGCCACAGCACCTCTCCCAGCACACCCAAGAGTACCCCCCCCTAGGTGGGCTAGGGTCACCATGGTAACGGCACACAAAGGGCGTTTACCGTGGGGAGTCGGGTTCCTGAAGCTGCTGCTGCCGGGATGCTTCCTGCTGCTCTGCACTGCATGGGGCATGTTGTTGTGCTGTGGCTCAGGGAGGGGAGGGGAGGGGAGGGGGGGGGGGTTGGGCCTAGATAACTGCATCTACACAAGACGTTTCCTTTCGTCAAACCTACTTTCAGGAATCACAACCTCCAATTAACTCTGCAGTGCTGGTTGCAAAGCATGCTGTGCTTCTCACTGCATGTGGGATGGGAATTGACTTGATCAGGGCAGCAGCCAATTTAGGAATTGTGTCCTCTCTTTGTTAGACCCAGGCTACTTCATTTCATCCATTGCCACTTGTCAAGTGGGCAACAAGTAGTAGGCTTGTCGCGACTCCTCTTTTGCAGCTTAAGACAGATGGATGTAAGCTAGAGGTTCTGGGTCAAAGGAGGTTTAGTTTGTGAAATTTGAGATGACTGAGCTGGTTTTATACGTTCATACAGATTTGAATCACGTTTAGTTGGTAACTTAGGTCATTTTATTAGGCAGGGTCATCAGTAGGTTACCCAATCCAACTTGATGTCACAGATGAAACTGAAAAATCCAAGTTGCCCAGGCAGCTTGGATCTGAAAAGTATCATCTTGTATCAGGAATACTGATGACATCTGGTGTTGGAAGGTGGAATAGCAAGTGTAATTTATGTCTTCATTTTTTAATCTGTCACCACTATTAATCACATTAGGAATGTTCAGAGGGTTTCTCATCATTGATCAGTAAATGATGTCCACACTGTTTGTTCAGCAAATTTGATCCAAGCGTCTATAACATTACCATTAAAACAAAACATCTGGATATATAAAACAAATCTATTAAACCCTCTGAATGAATCCCTGCTGTCCGATCTTATGCATCAAGCCGTCTCACATTCTCTTCTCATTCACAAGTGATTTGATCCGCATGGTGCAGTTCTTCTCATTTCCCTTTCCCTCTTCTGTGGTTTGGATTTCCCTTGTGACGATGCGTCCTTCCTTCTCTCCGCAGGATGATGAGAAGCTGTCGCGGGCTTGCGTGGCCGAGTTGACTCCACTGTCCCCTCGTCGATCCTACAAAGGCACGAGCACGGACTCCTCTCACCTCCACCTCGGCGCTGCGGAGACGCTGTCGCTCCGCAGGTCTGATCCCCTTCCTCAGAAACTACTGGTCCACTTGGCGGAAGGTGGAGGGGCAGACGTGCGCTCTCTCAGCCCCTACATGCTCCGTCTCTCGGGAGAAGGGTTTGCCTACTACGCTCCGGGGCCCGAGACCTCCGTGTGAACACAAAAACGCGGGCTCCGAAACTATGTGCATGTGGATCTCGCGGGCCGAAAACATAAGAGTGCATCGGCGCCTGGATGTGCGACCGAGAGACGGCATCTCAAGGATCAAGGATTTCTAGAGCGAAATACAAACAAACATGTTCACACGCATCCACCTCCACGCTGAGCTCACCATGTGCATTTTCTGGGCTACACCTGAGTGAACAACCCTTTAGATATTTCAGCCCCAAACGCCTCATCTTCATACTTTGGTAACATCTTTTCGATTCAGTGTCGTCCCCTGTCTTAGTCTCAACCAAGTTCCGAACCCAAACTCTTACTTGAACAAGTCTAAGAACAAAAAGGGGCGAAGGTGCGTTGATTCACGCACTGTGGAACTGTCCTGTTTCAACACGTCAACAGTCAGGCCTTTTTGTATTCCTTGTCCTCATTTTCAGTCTCCCATTCTTGCCTGTTCCTCACACTTTCCGTGTCCCGTTTGCTTCTTTGTTAATGTTTGTTGAAAACATTTATGTACAGTTCGTGGTCTGGCCAACTAAGGTTGCGGCCGGTCAAGCTCAACCCTTTAGGTTTGATTGCGTGCGTGTGCATGTGCGCGAGTGTATGCATGAATTTGCCTGTTACTGTATGTTTGTACGTGACACACCTTTGCCTTACAGGTAGCCACACAGCAGCAGGCTAGTAGCCAAAGGAGAAAGGTGTAAAAACACAACAACAATAATAATAAAAAAAAGTAGAAGAGGTGTAATACAAAGCCTTACACACACACACACACACAGCTGCAGGAGGGGAATGGGGGGAATCTGAAGAGGGATGTGCAGTATACTAGCCACCCTGCCTTAATTCATAGATACTGATTTTTAGTGGATTATATTTCTAAGTCAGTTTAAACATGCTTGTGAGTAGACCGGTTCAGAGGGCATACGTGTCTGGTACAGTGTGTCAATTATTCCTCTTCTTTTACCCTCACGTTTGTGTCGACTTTTGTTTTCTTCGTATCTGCCAGTGTAGCATGTCGGATCTCCCTGCAGCATGCCGATCCGCTCCTCTCTCGGTTCTTCCATATCCTCCCCGGTCCCGGGCATCATTCATCATGAACCATATCCCGACATCTTTGTCTTTCTCCCAACAATGAGCACACTGTACCCACTCCTGCCCCAGTGTGGTCCTGTGGGGTAACAGCAGCAGCAGCAGCAGCAGCAGCAGCCCCGGACTCGCTGAGTCTTTATTTATGGATGTCCTAAATGACTTGCTACTCCTCCCTGTTGCATTGTGCTTGTGTGTTTGCTGCCATGCTCTGTGTTATGCAAAAGTTAACGTAAGAATGCTGATGTCATGTTGTCACATTATAAGGGTTTTTTTTTTTTTTCTCTGTGTTGCATTTATCTATGAGTTCTTCTGTATTGTTCAAAAAATTATTGATGGCGGTCACTGTTGATGTATGGATGTAACTTAAAAACAAAAAACTTTTGATATATATTGTAGTGAGAAGAGATGTTCTTTAGTCTGTTGTAAGTAGGAGGGAGACTTGAAGCGGCGATGTCACAATCAAATCGATAGAATGTTGAACTGATTTGTCCATCATGTCCTCCAGCTGAAGATTGTAGCACATTATGGATGAACCACTTTTCTGCATTTCTAACATCCGAAGTCCTCTTTGTCCAAAGCATATCTGTCCTGTTGCACAGCAAGTGACTGACTCTGGAAGTCTTGAATGTCAGAATCCGAAGCATTTTTGTATGTTTATACAGTTTATTTTCATACACATCACCATCTGCCAACATGTATAGATTTAATAACAGGTGTTCGGTATTTTTTTACTGGGGCACAGATGATTTTTCAGTTTGGTTGGAGGTCTGGATTTGTCTCTTTCAGTTTTCACTCAAAGCCCACAAGCCTCCACAAGTGTTTGAACTTGGGGGCTCAACGTCCTGACCTCAGTAGATTAATAGAAGGGCCTTGGTGCTTGTTATGCAGTGTCCCACCTCACTGTGCTGTTGCCATACTGTATCCAGACATATTCTACATGTCACATACAAATCCTACCATAACAATGCTACAAGGTCTATTTTACTTTAATAATGTAATGGGGAATTCTTTGGAGTCATTCTTCAAACACAGTTTGTTATCTGAGTCCTCCACAGTCATTTTTGTGTTGTCCCCATTGAATATTTCTTTTGCTACTTTTGTATCCCAGAGAGAAGACTATATTTTAACTGTGTTAGAATGTGTGTTCAAGTTTGTAACCAAAATTAGAGCAACATATACATTATGTGATTCATTAGAGATTTACAAATAGGTCTACACACTGCACTTTGTTCTACAACAGATCAGTTTCCCCCCTAAAACAAGGTCGAATGTCCGTCGACTAGGGGCTTATAAGTGTTCACTCTTCCTCACAAGTTATTTTTCTAAGAATGTAGTGGGTGAGAAAAAAAAAAAAGTGACCAAATAACTTGACTAGGAACGGACTGTCTGTAGCCTCTATCTCAAATGGGTTTATCGCACCAGCCTTCTACTGCTGATCAGAATGTCAAACTGCTTTTTCTAAGTCCATCAGCAGAACAGCAGGTGCTCATCCTGTCACTCCTGAGCTTGGCAAATGTCTGAAATGTCGACTTCTGTGCTCTGAGCAGCACGCCTCTCATATCATACCTTTCAGTACAGCACTGTTTGTATTACTAAACAGGTTTTGAGAATTTTACTTTTTGTTTTGGATAAAGACTTTAAAAGTTCAGTTATTGACTTTTTGCCAGCCTGTCTGTAGCAAATGGGGGCAGAGCACTGTATTGTCATTCTGCTTGTAATAAAGAAAGAGTGAAAGCATTTGCCACCTGTGTTCATTTCATATAATTGAGGCACGTTTTTCTGCCATTGTCCCTGAATGACTACTAGGCTCTCTTATTATTTCAAACCTCAGTCAATTTCCACCATTCCCCGGTCACATGATCGTCACGCGCCAGCACACCTGCGCCTCATTCACGCTAATCAGCCACTCGGTACCAGCCCACAGATATTAGCCTTATGCCGGATTGTCTAATTCAGCGTAGCTCCTATAACATTGTCATAGTCACGAGGAACAGTTAAAAAGTATCAAACTCGACGCAGCAGAACCACTCTTTATTTATTCCACACATTCGTCTACGTTGTCAAAACTAAGCGCCTATATTACCCACAATGCAACTCGATCCCCGATAGTTCAGTCGAAGATGCAGGTGTTTGTGTTAGGAGCAGCTAATGTAACCTCGAGCTGCTAGTCTCGAGCAGAGATGCGGAGCCTGCTGCACAGGTGTGGTAAGATAACGTCTTCACAACTCAACCCTCCCATGCAGGAGCCACGAAAGGCTTTATGCATGTTCTTTCAAACAGGCTAAAGTTTAGCAGCCCCATTACCTGTCACTAGAGCTAAGAGTTCTCCTAGTACCTCACGGTCCGTTTCTTCTGTCGAAGTGATTTCCTTGAGAATTGTAGACTTGTTAATTCTATGGATTGGCCACTAATTCTGAAAAGAGATGTTGAATAATTTTAATAGAGTAGGCTACCATTCATCAACTGATAACTAACCTACACAACCTGGACAGAAAAAATAAATATATTTAGAATAAAGTTGTTTTGGATAAATAATAGAATCCATAACATGTTTCATGATTCTATTATTTGGTTAATCAAGTAGTGTCCAACAACATAGACTGTGCAACTTAAAAAAAAAAGTTCACTATCATGTGATCAGCATCCTTGACAGCACCCTGGGCATTTTTTTAGGTTCACAACTGTGTGCAATACCTTCTCCTTCTGTCTGTATTACCTGCCAGAATGTGTTGATCTGTGTAGAGTTGTGGGTGTCAGAAAACAACAAATCAACCTTTGTACATAAACAAAGAAGCATAAACCTTTATTGGAAGACCAAAGTATTGCAGTCGAGTGAAAAAATACAAATGGAATTCGCTCTTTTGTAAAGTAACCCAACCATTGTTTGCAATAGCCAAGTTCCGTCACATGGTGGCAATGCAGCATAATCAATGATGCATGACCGGCTGTACTGTGTGTGTTTCTGTGGATGACAATGTGTCATGACACAGCTGTGGTGCCTTGCCTCCACACTGGATGTCGCTGTTGGATCAGCTGTTTGTGGGGAACCATACTGCTGACCTTCAAATCCCCTCCCCCCTCTACATCTTCCAGGTCTTCACAGGTTTGCACCATCATGTGTGCTGAGGCTGAAGCATGCATGTGCAGATGAGGCTGCCTCCTGCTCCACCTCCTCCCCGTCTCCATCGCCGGTGTCCTGCGTTCAGCATCCCTCCGCGGAGGACTCGTCACTGCAGCTGGGGCTGTGACAGCCGTAGCAGCTTCAGCATCTCCCGCTCGTCCGCCTCTGCAGCGTCCTCGAAAGCATCCATTTCTCACAAGCATCCCAGCACCTCCGAGCTGCACACACCCACTCTTTCTCATATCTCTTTCCTCCAGCAGCCGTGTGTCGTACAAGCCAGCAGCCAGGCGGTCACAACCTGGGCTAGTTTACCCCTCTTCCCTTCTGCTCGGCTGGGCTCGCCACCACAACAGCCCCCCATCTCTCGTCCTCTTCGCCATCATCCACTCTTCGTAGCACCGGGCAGGAAAAAGCAGGCAAGCTGTCTCTTTTTCTTGCAGAAGTGTCTGTTGGCTGGGCAGCTGGTCTCCCACTGTACCTTTGGAGGATGATCCTTTGGATGAAGACAGAGGAGATGGCCCTGGGGGAGCTGCTGGAGAGACTGAGGACAGTCACTCAGAGCATAGGTGGGTGACAACAACACATTTCACAACAACTGTAATCCCTGGTCATTGCAGAGGGATTATGCGTGTCTGTCTGAAACATGATTATAGGTGAAATACTAATCTGTATTCAGCCACAATAAGTGACAATATTGTATCTCTTGTTTGGTTAAATTTAGACCAAATCTAACTTGAAACAAGGGTTTACAAAGGAAAATGCAGGATCATCATGTCAATGAGCTACAAATCGTTGTTTCTGCAGGAAACCACACCGGGTTTAACAGCCGCATGAACCTGCTGTTCATGCTTTCTGCCTGGAGCTAGGGTGGAGTTTGGCCATTACGCCGTTCTTTTGTCACAAGACTTGCTTTTACAGTTTAATCTTGCTGTGGAAAATGTGATATTGACTCATTTTCTTTCATCTAGAACGAGAAAAAGAGTAGTGCATGTTGTTGTGACATGAATTGAAATATTCTGTATTGCAGTCAGATAGTTCAGTTATGAAAAGGCAAAGCGTTCTTTGTTATAATTTGTATATCTATCATGTTTGATTGCATTCAATCTCATTCGTAATCTATACACTGATGTCTGCAAAATTAGCAGAAATATCTACGGTTGCCCATCGATGATATCTACTGCAAAAGCCAGGCTGATATGTGTGATACTGTTTCTCATTACTCCACCCTGTTGAGTTACAGTTTTGTTGATCTATATAGATATATATCTATATAGTCCTATCCCCACTGTAACCCTGGACAGATACTCACTTCATGTAGTCACATCACCTCTTAGATTTTGCTGTCAGGGCTCTGCTGATGTGTTTAGTCATGGCCTTTCATATTTTCCCTGAGGAGTCAAAGTGGCTGCAAGGAAACATTTTATGTCTATCATTACGTATAGTCATGGAAAAAAAGCTATTTCGGAGCCTTTCTGAGTTGACACGAGAACCCTTTTCCTGGACTGCAGGTGTGAGGTCCTGACTTTGCTCTTGCAGCCTCATGATTCATCACCACTGACTGAAGGACAGATTTCTCTCCTTAATCTAACAAGTGCACCTAAGATGAATGATATTTCAGCTTCTTGTTTCTTTTTTGATCCTTTTTTATAGAGATTTCCTTTTAATCCACTCACCGCCCGCACACAGACATTCTCACACGCGTGAATGCACACTTGTGCACCTTTCCATTTCATCAGACTGGAGATCAGTGATGTTGGTCAGCTTTAGAAAGGCCACAGCTGCTCATTGAGTGTCATTGAGATATGTGGCATTGTAGTTTTCAGATCGTGATTCCTTTTAGCTGTATTTGTACGTGCAGCTACAGTATGAATGCAGAGGGAAGCGGAATCATTTTTTGTTAATCTACAATAGCGATGAGGCTCTTGCTACAATCATCATGAATACACCACAGTGGGCTCGAGTTGCATCTCCCCCTTAGCACCAGAGATGGTGAAAGCATGGCGGCAGTGAGTGAGTGAGTGAGTGGGTGGGTGGGTGGACTTGTGCGAGGAGGGGGCATTGCAATGCCAAAGCTAGAGGAATAAAACTGAACATACTGCAGCTCTGACAGAGAATAATGAGCTGCATGACTCCAGACACGATAAAAGCAAAATGACATGAACATTTTGAAACATTTTCATATTCTTTCTTCTGCATTAAGTGTGCGACATAATAGTAAACATTTGCAGGCATTGCAATCATTGGTAGCGCTTTGTTTAGCAGGAAATGTGACAGGAATTTGCTGTGGCAGGAAGATGAGAGCAGTAATCGGCTCAGAGAGACTAACACTCATCACAGAAGACAGCGGAGAGGAAGGAAGCAGTGAGTGTGAGGAGAAGGAAGATTCAGAGAAACTCTGGGGAAACAAAGTCAACTGAGGATGAAAAGGATTTGCCATTGTCTAATCTGACGAACTGATGGCTTCTACGTCGCTGAAAAGGAGGTGTCATGTTGTAAATTACTTCTCTCTTCCCCAGAGAACAAGTTGCAAACAGATCTTGTCTCTGAATTGGATCATGGTTTCTGACTGACGTGCCTAAACATGAAATATTCTCAAACTGATATCAATTCAGGAAAACCTATTGGCATCCTACACCGTGGCTGCCTATATTTTCTTTTTCTTAACAGTGGCAGCGATCCAATCCATCTATCAGTGAGGTCATCCAGTCAGCAGTAGGTGGGCCGAGCTGTTTATCACATCGTATCTGTTCTCGGTTGATACACAAATAATACATGGAATGGAGAAATTAGCATTTCTTCATCATTTAATATACATAATAACTTTGGTTTTGGGCAGCTGGTCAGACAGAACAGCAAGTGTAATACTTACCATGTTCACCGTCTTAGTTTAGCGTGTTGGCAACATTTGTTAATTAGCATTACTCATGGAGTATAGCTTTGGCTGATGGGAATGTCGTTTTTGCAGGTATTTTGTCATAAACAGAAGTATTACATTTTTTTAAAAATGTTTAGCAGATTATGAATGTGTGTACAAAATTCCATGGCCAAAGTTGTTGAGATATTTCACTATAAATCACCTGGTCAACAGGAAGAGTCAGATGATCACCGAAGTCATTAGGATGCATAGTCTGGGATCCATGAATGTATGTACAAAATGATGTGCCAATGCATCCAGTAGATGTTGAAATATGTACCCAGATAAGTGAAAGCTTCGACCTGCTTGTGGCGCTACAGGAAAAGGCAGAGGATCACCAATGATTCCTTCTCCGGGAACCATCAATATCTGTACAAAATCTGATGGCAATTGATCCAATCGTTGCTGAGATATTTCAGTCTGGACCGAACTGGTGGACCAACCAACCGAGACATTGCAGACGTAAAGCCAGGGTGTTAGCATGGCTTAAAAAAACATGAAAGTTAATTTCTGGTATGAAAAAAACAGATTTTTAGTTTAGCATATCCTACGTTAATCAGTGAAATGAAAATAATTCTTACTTGCAGCCCTAATGAAAAATGTCTTCTCCTGGACTCTGACTGGGCATTTGACCTACTTCCAGTTGATTTAAAGGGACACATCCAGTTCAGTGAATCACAGGTCTCAGCTTTTCCAGCAGGAATGTGTTCATCTGCTGCCAGTGATGCTTGGGGAGCTGTTTTATTTATTGCGCAGCAATAGTGACATGTTATATGTGGCGTTGCGGAGCATGGCTAGTATGTATTCACACCTCTCTGCTTGTATGTGAGAGACTGTCTAGTGTGTGTTTGCTGCTGAGCCAAGCGGCAGCTGAGGTTTATGAAAGTGCCTGAGCTCCAGGCAGCCCAGCTGTCTCATGACTTCATGGTTGCTACTCAGTCATTTGTTATTGATCAAATGCTCCCCTGAGGCGCTGTTCTGGATTGGAAGGAAGGAAGCTTGCCTATAAATCAGATATACATAAGACTTTATTGTCACAAATAATATTAGTGTCGGGTTACTGATTAGCTCGAGGTCAGGGGTTCAACCTTCCAAGGTGAGCTGTGCTGTTTATCCCTAAAGGCGTAGCAGGTGTATAGCCAGATGGATCCAGCAGGTCACTATCCGTCTCCAGCTAATCAGCAGTGGTCAAAAAGACGCCCGAGCGAGGGAGAGTGCTGCAATAATAAAGCATTCTCAATTCATGTCATTGCATTTTATCGAGGATAGTTGCAATGTATTTTTCCCATCAAAGAAAATGTAATTTAAACTGTCTGCCTTATTTTAAATGCTAATGTCCTGCTTCAGATCGTTATCTACTGTATGTTTGTATTGGCTTGTACTGTCGAGATAGAAATGACAGAAACAATGTGTTTATGTAGTGGCAATACTCATTAATTAATAATGTCTAATGGTGGTGGCTCTATGGGCGCCCACCACTTTGGTCCAGACTGAAGTATCTAAACAACTACTGGCTGAAACTAAGTACTTATGTTCATGGTGCCCAGAGGATGAATCTTACCGACTTTAGTGACCTCGATCTTTTTCTTCTTTCTTCTATGGCGCCACCATGAGGTTGACATTATAGACACATTTCAATGAAATTTGGACAGTCATGCCCCCATCAAGATTTAGTGGTAACTCTGGTGATCCACTGACTTTTCATGTTGCGCCATCATCAGATCAGAAATGTGATTTGTCCGGTACTTTTGTTTATGACAAAATACCTTCAAAAACTAATGTACTGTACTTCGCATTTACTTCTAATCAGTGAATGTTGGCATGCTAACTTACTGCTCAGATAGTGAACGTTATACCTGCATCGGCATATTAACATTGTCATTGTTGGGATGTTATGCTGATGTTAGCATTTAGCTCAAAACATTGTTGTGGCAAAGTACAGCCTCACAGCATCACTATCATAGCTGTAGACTCTTTAGTCTTGTTGTTTTCTGATTCGTGGTGGTTTTTGTGGATTTCAGCAGCTTTGGTTATTACCTTAGGACAGGCTGACGTATGAGCTTTGTGAGCTTGTGTATATGTTTGTGTCCACACAGGCAGGTTTATGGAAGTGTGAGAGCAAACAGTACGGAAGGGCTACAGATGAAGTAACACACAAGAGGTGGGTGATGAAAAATAAGGAGACGAGAGGGTGGGGAGACAGAGATGGAGGGTTATGGGTAGATGGCTGATGTTGTGTGTCTCGTCCTCCTGCAGTCGCCGCATCAAGTGTGAGAGTGCAGTGCCTCTCTCATTGCTATTCTAAGCCTATAAACTGCAAGCTGCCTTTTGCTCGCCAAACACACATACTTAAAAGCCTGCCAGCAACCTCATCCACTCTCCCATCAAAGAGGACCCTCTTTGCTCCTCCACCTCAATACTCTGAGCTGTCTTATGTCCACTGCAAAGTTTTAGTGTTGGAAGGTTTTACATTTCCATGCTCACCCGGTCTCTCCAGGAATGAATGCCTGAAAGAATCTGGGGAGATAGAAAGAGGGAAAGAAAAGGCAGATTAGTTGGGGAGTGGAGGAATATAATTAGCCTGAGCAGCAGAAGGGGATTTGTGCTCCACCGGCTGCCCTCTGCTCCAGCTCACCTCCAGCCTCCTCCCCTCCCGTCCCTCCTTGGAAACCTATGCTACTCTGATCCGTCAATAGTAGCACTTGCGACGAGGTATGCATGCGCATTCAGAGTGAGCTGGGCCCATACTCTCCTCCAGTGTGAACACTTTGTTTCAGAGGTTGTGCAGACAGTGACTCAGCTATTTTGGGGGGTTCTGCACTGCTGTTTCCTGAGTCCCTAATGTGGCACTGCAGAGGACACCAGGCTTGTCTTGTATGTAGCCAAAGCAGACATCTCCTCAGAGGACGCATGTGAGATCATGTCGGCTTGATTCCGAGTGAACCGGCACATTACAACAAAGAAGGTCCTTCCCATGCCGGCATTTGGGGGCTGCGATTCGGAGTCTTTATCAGAGTGTGCAGCGGAGCTTTGCAGGTGCAGCGAGGGCTCTCTCTGGATGACAGAGTTTGTTGCAGTGTGTGAGACCAGCAGACTGCTCTCATGTCTCTGCACGAGTTTCTGCGGGAGGGCGGCGAGGCGTCGTACCGGATAGTGAACCGGCTCAGTCATCTGATCCAGAACCTGGACGTCTCCGGACTGGGCTCTTCTTTCCCTTTCAACCCTGCCAGCCGCAGGAACTCCTGGAGAGACTGGGATGGTAAGACCAAAAGAGGAAAGGAGACGGGGGTGTGTGCAATTTTCCAGTGGTCATGCCTGTATATGTATGCGTGTGGATTTGTATGCAATATTCCCGACTGCAGCTCTGGCCAGAGTTCTGCAGGGCATCACGCCCAGAGCCCCCCCCCCCCCCCCACACACACACACACACAGTGTTTCCTGTGGGCTTCCCTTTGCTCCCCACTGGGCTGTCTGTGTGTCTTTGTGTGTACAACAGTTTGTGTCCGCGAGAGTGCGTGACTGCGCAGTTTAAACAGTCGCTTCAGTTTCCAGCTTGCAGATCTTCGCAGCTGCACTGTAATTCTTCTGTGGCGGCGAACAGATTCCTCAACATATGCAGAAATTGCAGCACACAGCACCTTCCCAGCAGACGAGCTGGTGCAAAGGAGTGGGAACTGCTGATTAAAGCTGCTGACTTTTCAAGTTGGTGTCCTGCCTGTCTGTCAGCCAGATTGTTGCCACTTTTTCCACTGCATAGACAGGGACTTTTGCTGGTCTCACTAGCACGCAGGGACAAAAGCATGGTGAGCAAAGCCAGGAGGAGTGCTTCTCAATGGGACAGTGGGATACCGATGGTCCCGCTTAAGCCAAGTGAGTCAGGAGACATATGCATGGAATTATTTTCTGTCTGTCTGTGTGGGTAGGATGCTTGTGTATTTTGCTATGTCTGGGGAAAACTCTGACCAAAAATCCGACCCTGTGTCTGTATATGTAAGCTGTTTTCCTATAGCTTGCTGACACGATGTATGTGAAAACATATCTTTGTCCCTCACCGAGGTTGTTATTTATGTTTGTTCTGTCCCTGGTTGAAGGTTGCTTCTTGTTCAAAGATATTGCTGTGCGTGGCACTTATGGATTGCATGTGTGTCTGCAGCTACAGTACAGTATGTGCATATGTGTTGGCACATATGGACTCCACTAACAGTATGTGCATGTTTTTCTTGTCTGCTTTGCCTGTTTTTACCTCAGGCTGTGTAGTTTCAGGGAATTGGTTTCCAGCTCTGTTAAAACCATTAGCCATGAGGTGAATTCGTACAAGAGAGGAACTATGTTGTTGATCTAGCAGTTGTTTGGTTTTACTGGCTGAGCCCACTTAGCAATGATAGTCAGAAATACTGGGAAAGAATATTAGTGTGTGCTCGATTGCATATGTAGGTCACTAACATAACAACATTGATCTGCAAGTTGTTCCACCTTTGACTGATTCTTAAAATGATCTCAGAAGAAGCCCAAATTAAACTCAAAAACATTTTTAATCAAGTGCATTCTGGAATTGACACTCTAGGGTATTGTAAGTTATACAGGCTGCAAAGTGATGAGCTTGTGATTTGGGGCTGTAGAAACAAAAAAGACTTGACTTGAGGACTTGTAATGAGCGATCTGTCTCTGTTGGTGTTTTCCGACAATGTTATAATAGTACGATGGAGTACTCATTTTCGCAATGGGGAGTTTTTTTTGAAAAAGGGATCTAAATCAATGCAGCACAATCTAGAGATGTCACCATTTTTGGTACAGACATTTTTCTTCCTTGTGAAAAAACCTAGTGCCTACATTACCCACAATTATAGCTGGATATTGGTACTCTGTAACTTTTTATGGTTCATATTTGTATGGTTTTCCTGGCAGCCAATCACAGCAAGCATTCTTACATTGAATGAGACGTGTGATTGGCCCCCTACTGCAACAGCTACAACCCATACAGCCAGCCTTGAATGTCTGAGCCTGCGGCTTGCAGTTAACGATACTAACAGTGCCTACAGTGCTAACGACGGCAACAGTACTGACAGAACAAACCGTTTTAACCCGGGGGTAGCCGGAGGGTGGGCGTAACTCTTCCACGTCAACGCAGTCCCGCCACTTTGTGTCGAGTGACGGCGTTAGCGTTTTAACCGAATGATACCAATGATATCATTTTAAGGGTACCGGTATTGACGCTGGCATCGTAATTTCTTAAAACATACCCAGCCCTACCGACAATACAACTAGACAGCCGAGTCTGTGTATTATGCTATGAGGTGGGGATGCACCGGTACAGATACCAGTATTGGGTCCGATATTGTGCTGATGTACTCGTAGCAATAAAACTGCTCTGATACAGCCGCACCTGATACCGATAAGGCAACGTGACGTTAACATCTTGTCAGTTGAGCCTTACAAGCCGCCCAGCTAAAGTGTCAACAACAGCATCATGTTGTATATTTAATTCGTTACTGACAGAAAGTGAGGAACATCTAATGAAAATGAAACACGTTTGTAAAGTCATTGATAGAACTGTAATGGTATTATTAAGTACGCATATCGGTACTCCGTATTGACAAGTGCTCAAATGTAAGTACTTGGTCTGAAAAGAAGTGGTATCTGTGCGTCCCTTCTATTTGGGGCTAACGTAGCCTTGAGCTGCTAGCTTCAAGCAGAGATGAGGGGCAGTTTACAGAGCTCTGGCATCAACTCTTCTTTCTAACTCCTCATTCTCATGTTTCAAATGTTCAAGTTTTCTATTTTTCTGCTCCAACCTCCACTGACTCGAGGTACATCATCACTTGAGTTAATTTTTCAGTTCCCCAATTATGTTAAACATCTTATTCTTGCATTTTGTGCTGACTGACGCTTTCTGATGGCTACATCTCTTGAGTTAGAGGAAAAGTATATCTGATACACGAGTTGCTCTCAGTCTTGGTACTCGCTCACTGGCTTTATGTGACAAAAACACGATGAATCACTGTCTTTTAAATTAGACTGCGAGTTGAGCGTTCTGTCCCTTTGTTTGACTCTCTTGTTCACGTTGAGTTGTGCAGTTCTTTAACCTAATGGCTCTCGTGTTTATCTCAAGGTTTATGACACTGATAACCTCGTGCTTGCCCTTGGTCATAGAGCAAACATATACATTAAACACAACCCCCCACACCCATTACACATACTTGCGGATGCAAGCTTTCATACCCATGCGCACACGCACACATGCAGGCATACATGTACACGCACTTAACACAATCAACATCTCTTGCCCAAACCTTTTAGCACTCTGAACTTGTATTTGTAGATACTGGTTGAATTGGGAGAGAGAATGGTGTCTATCAGCTTGTTTTTAGGTGAAATGTATCTTTTATGCAACTCATTGAAATGGAATCTAAATTGGCACATTCTGTTCAGAAACAGTGTCTTTCTTTGAGGCGTCTCATTAGAACTAAGTCTTTCAGCAAATGTGTAAGAATGGGGTCTTTTATAAACAAGAATAGGGTCTTTGAATGGATACAGTCTGCGAATGGTTAAACGGGGATGCAGGCAGTGTTTGAATGGGCTGGTCAGAATGGAGGCTTTGTACTTTTGGTCCACATCTCCCTAGATAAGGCAGACGAGGAGCCGGAGCTTTGTTGAACTAGGTAAATGAGCACTGGCGAGAGGACTGGGAGCTGCAGTTCCTATAACACTGTGACACAACATGGCATGACATAGCTCATGCATAACTTTCTCTCGTCTTACAGAGTCAAAAATGGATCCTTTTTTAGAGGTCAGTTTTAGTCATTCATTAGCAGGTTGGAGGCATTACTGTTCAACCAGGAGGGGTCAGGTCATTGTGTTTTTGTTTTAGGGGAGGGAAAAGGGTAGCAGGGTGAGCAGGGAGGGTGGGGTTAGGGTGCTACAATGTTGCTTTTGTCTGCAGGGAAGGTAACCTGAGGTTGCAATAGGAAGTCCCCTCAATTCCTGAGTGACGTCCTGCAGGCTGTAGAGCACCTGCAGCCCGACGGAGAGCGAGAGGCCGCATGTGGAGTCTGGTGAAAGATGGAGTCAGAATGAGAGGGAAACTGTTGCAGTGATACCTTCTTTTTTTTTTTTGCAAAGCTGCATGGAACAAGCGTTGCAGAAGAGTGAACAAGACGTAGGCTGGTGCAGCAGGATGGGTGGAGAGGAGATGGCAGATTCAGGCTTCCTGATGGAGGAGGATGTTGAGGTGGACTCTGGGTTTTGCTTTGATGTGGACTTAGAGCTGAGTTCAGGGGGACAGGTGGCTGAAGGCTCAGATGAACACCGAGATGGAGAGGAGTTGGACTGGTTTGTGAGTACAGGACACGCAGATTCTCCGTTTACTAGTAATGAGCAAAAAGAGGAAAGTCCAGCAGGAGTTGGAGGGAGTCAAACCTCAGGGGAAGGCGAGACAGGGGCTGATTCAGGGTCGATGGAGAATGGAGAGACTGAAGCGGAGAGAGGAGTTGAGATGGATGATCAAAGGGAAGAGGTCAAAGAGGAGGAGATGGAGGGGTCACTGGATGTGTGGTTGTGGCCAGTAGAGGAGACTGGGGGTCATGTACGGATCTCTCTGGAGGAGGTGGAAAGATACTACCGATTTGCTCGCTGCTGCCACTGGCTGTGTGGTAGGTATCAGATGATTTTATCATTTTCTCACCTTTTTGGTTCACAAAATGAGTCTTCCCTTGTCACAATCTTTCTTTCACCATGCTGTCTTTCCATTATTTGTTTTTGTGGGCAGATTATCCCTTTTATTATATTAAGCGCAATTTGGGTCTGTTATGTCCACACGGCATCTTCTACCTGTGCTTTTCTGTTTGAGTTGGCCTGTCCTCTACCTTTGCTCCCACGTAGAGTTAGGCTTGGAATACACAGCATTTGCTTTCTTCGTTGGAAGTGAAATCTTGAGTTCATTTGGCTGTGCTGTTTCATCTGATGTCTGTTTTTTTCCCTCCTTAAAATCTATTACATGAAGAAGAAGAAACTGTAAATCACAGACACTCAGTGTCCTGTTGTGTGTACGTATATAGGATCTGGTATAGATCATTTTGATAATGATCAAGAGAGTATATTAAGACAGAACCATTGGTAAATGTTTGTACTTTAACAAGTTTTGATGAGCTAAGGCAGTACAGAAGAGACATCAGCTGTTTGGGCGATTTTATATCTTTTGGAGGGATTGAGGTGTTTTGACCATTTATTTTTTCATTAATTTCTACAGGATGATTTCTGTTTTCCAACTTTTTCCCTCACAATCCATATCCTTATTTCTTGATTGTGTGATTACAGACCCAGTGGAGCAACACAATAGTTGACCATTGCCTTAAACATTGCCTTCTTTAACCCGAAACCTCTCACCCCTGATATTATATGGGCTCCTCCGTCACTGCTCCGCCCTATTTAGTGCTTTGCTTTGTTTTGGTGACTCCCCCCCCCCCCCCCCCCCCCCCCCCCCCCCTCCCTCCATGACCATGACTGTAAACCCCTAATTCCCACTGCATGACTGCCCCCCCCCCCCCCCCCCCCCCCCCTCTTTCTGTTTGTGGGTGTCCATTCTGTTCCCTAGTACTGAACAAGAATATTATCAGAATGATTTCAGGTTTCCACTCGTTCTGGCCTGATGAATGAGAGTTTCAGGCCTCTGCTCTCGTCCTGTTTAATCTGTGTCAGTAGAAGCAGGCAGTCCAGGTGTGTGACTGTGACCCACTAATGTTTGACTCGTCGGCCACAAACGTGAGCGTGAGTGGACACTAATCCCCATCGTTAAGCCTTTTAAAGAACATTAGCGCCTCAACCAGCAGGTGGTTTGTGGGTGTGTGTGTGTGTGTATAGAGCAGTGGTCCCCAAACTACGGCCCGCGGGCCGGATGCGGCCCACCTCCACATTTGGTCCGGCCCCCTGAACAATACCAGAGACGCATTATGATTTTTTTTCAGTCTGCACAATTAATCGAATTTTAATCGCGATCACGATTTTGGCTGCCACGATTAAATGAGCATGATCGTCTGCGATATTAACATTTAAAATACGTGCTCTGCTACATATCAAATCAAGCTCTTCCTGAATCAGCCAACCACCAGGGGGCGAACGAGATGAGAGCTGTCATGCGCGCACCCTGTAGAAGTAGAAGAGTAGAGAGACGGGAGCTTGAAGGACGAGTACTTGTGCTTAATTTATTTACACGCTGGCATGTCATGTCTGTCACTACATGGTCGCGCGTTTTCAATTCCCCTGCTCTCTGTATCGCGCACGGCGGTGTTCCGCCCTGATCCGCGCGCACGATGCAACAGTCGCCCCCCCCCCCCCCCCCCCCATAATCGTGCGGCCCTAGGTCAAGGAAACAGGAAAAAGTTTGGGGACCCCTGGTATAGAGGATCTTGGAATAATATGTTTCTTCAGGAAGTGTATTTTCTCATTAGCAGAAAAAGTGCTTTTGTTCAATAATCACAGGTTGTATAGCAGGGAGAAGTAGGGATTTTAATCTGCCATTTTTATTGCAAAATATCCTCTAATCATGAACCATGTAATACAATGCAGACAAGTGAGTAAAATAAACACCAAAAGTAATTTGAGCCCTTTCCCCCCCCTTCCAACTGTTGTGAGGATGCGGCCTGTGTGTGTCAATATACACAGACTTTCATTTATACCACTATAATAAGTTAATAATTTATATTCACATGTTTTTTTTAATTGATCATTTCTGTGCTCCTTGTGACATCATCGATACTTGTTGATCGGAAAAGGCACCGGAGTGGTTTCTACGTCTGTTTTTCTTTTGTGAGAAATACAGTAGTATCTAAAACTGGATCATCCTCTCCCTTTTCTAATGGCCAGAGGGGCTGTTAACGATTGTGCAATACTGTGTCAACTTTAAGTGGAAGTTTGGAAGGAAGTAATGGAGTTGTAGGAAGAAAGGATGAGAGGCAGAACAAGCAAGTGTGTTAAAAAAAGGGGCTAAAACTCAAAGCTGTCATCTTCCAGGAGGGGTATTTTCCAGTAACAGAATCTCCTTCTGGAGACAAAGTCCAGCTATTGATGGCCTGGATTGGGGGGGGGGGGGGGGGTTGTGTGGGAGTTGCTGGGGGCAAGGCGTGGCTGGCTGAGTAAGTGAGGCTGGGTCAGAAAGTGGAAACTGTTGGAGGTTTCTGTGTGAACTTGATTCCTTGAGGGGTGTGTGAGTAAGCGCTCTGCAGATGGCGAGACAGTTGGATCTTTGTGTCCTTAGGCAGTGAGTGGCCATTATTAACAGGGCAGCTTTACCAAGTTTTAAACATCAAAGATATGGTCATTTGTCTTGTCTCATCTTTTTACTTGCCTGACTTCTGTTAAGGAGACATTTTGGTTCACACACCCATGCTTTAGGTTAAGTTGAAAGAAAGGAACTGTCTCAAATAACCTCTATAGATCTAAGTCAGTCAGTTGTCCCTAATCAATATATGTTAACTACAGATGTCAAAGGAAATAGTATCCCATCAATAGAGGAGGAGGCTGATACAGAATACCATATTTGTTATAGGTTTGGTAGATCTAAGAGTCAAAATGTATTTAGTTCTAAGGTCGGATCATTTTTCCGACGACAACAAAGTACATCAGAAACTGGGACGGTCCACTAGATTGTGCGATCAATAATGTTTGTCCAGCCACAGGTTGGCTGTTTAATTTATAATAGATGAACCCGTGCAACCCTTTGCCATATATCAGAAACACTTAAAAGGGGAGGAGAGGTAACAGATTGCTGTGTAATTTAATAGCATCTTAATTGTTAATTTACTAGACTCTGTGTTCATGTGTGTATGTGTCTGTCTGTGTGTGTGTCTTGTGTTGCTAAACGTGGTAGAATAGTGTAATGTGCGTCAGCCTCCGAGGTCTCCGGCTGGCAGGCAAGATTAAAAACCACCTGCTTCAGTGATCAGAAGCTGTAGTGAATTAACAGAGGTGTTGTGTTGGTGTTGTGAGCTCCAATTTCAGGGTTTGTCTGTTCTTGTCTTCTCATAGTGATATCATAGACTTTGTAAACAAAAATGTATCGTCTAGAATCTTTGTTCAACAGCAACTCATTATTACATGAAGTTCTCTTCTCAGTTATTCAGCGGCTAATCGTGAGGTTAGATGCACTTGTTAAAAATCGCTTTGCCTGCCAAATTAATGTAATGTAATTTATGATTGTCATGCTGCTTATGTTGGTGCATGAACTTTGTTTAAAATGTTTACTGCTTGATAGGAAAGCAATCTCAAATCGTATGGTATGCTCAGTAATGTCAAGTGTGAGAGAATTGTTTCTGTAGTCGATGCTTACACATGTGAAAACACAGGTATGGTCCTTTAAGTCCTCTGAAGAGCTAAAACCTTTGACTGATGTTGTTTTGACACAACAGGCATGGCACCAGCTGGTCTCTGAGTGAAAAGGTTTAAAGGAGGCAGGAGACTGAAAATGCCAGACCAAGAAGACACACTTGAATGAATCCTGTCCTCAAAGTGTGTGTGTGTGTGTGTGTGTGTGTGTGTGTGTGTGTGTGTGTGTGTGTGTGTGTGTGTGTGTGTGTGTGTGTGTGTGTGTGTGTGTGTGTGTGTGTGTGAGAGCAAGGAGGCAATAAACTTCAATGTACCGACACCCTAAGGCTAAGTAACCTGATAGGTTTTGCCAAACAAAGAGTCAACAGCAAGTCTCGTTGGTTTGTTAAAACTGGAGTCAGAGGAGTGCTCGAAGTAGAAGGACTGTCTGTAAAGAGATAGACAGACAGTCTGGATAAAGAGGGAATCGACATCCATAACAATGATGGATATTTTGTGGTACTCCGAGATGGACTGAGCTCCAGTGACTACGAAGTTAGACTAGGTGGACGTGTTTTGGCCTGGGCAGGTACGCTGCCATACAAAGTATGGTAAGAAAGCTGTACGGACAAACTGTGTTTGCCAACATTTAGTCCATTTTACTCTAACTGTGGTGCGATTTGTTGGGGCAGTTGTGAATGCAGTAAATTTACTCTGGTGTGGACCAAATCAATTAATCCATAACGGTCAGGAGCTTTTTTGAATCATCATTTTCCACCTGTATTTTCATCCCTCCAGCCTTTTTTTAATTGAAGCACAGTATTAAAATTCAGTTTTGTGGATGCTAAAGAGGCATGCAGAAGAACTGCACCTCTCTAGAGCTTTGGAATCCTGGTGGGCTGGAACCATGGCCGTACGCAGGGTTTTAGAAATACAGAGGTCCAAAAATGTAGTTTACCAGGTTTTTTTATTTTGCTGAAAATGAAACTAACTACCCGGCATCATTGGCCACTGTTTAACACAGCGCGACCAAATGGAGATCAAAGGAGCAAGTTTGTAATCTTGGCATTGTACGATATCTTTGCTGCACCAAAGTCAAGTTATTTTTAGTCAGAAATCACAGAGGTCCAGACCTCGCTGACCTCAATGGTGGTCAAGTGCTTTTATACGGGAAAATGGGAAAATAGAGCGAGCCGAAGAAATCAGTCGTGTTTCTCTTGACTTCATGTGGTCTTTCAGCTTTAATGACATAGACGACTACAGAGCCCAATTTGCCTGGAACTAAATATAACACAATGCATCCTGTTGGCAGATGTGGCCGGTAACTGAGCAGCAGTTTTTCAGGTTCTGATACTCCTTCGCCCTGATGGAAGGCACTGTAACACAAATGTTTGCACACCAAAAATGCTCCAAGGATTGATACCGAAAACCACTTACCCTTACAGCAGCTTCTCACGGCAGTATCGGACCACAATGCACTGGATTACTTTTATTTCCCTCAGGCTTCTCGCTGTGAAGTCTTCGTGACTGATCCCAGACGGCTGTTTCGTCAATGAGATATAAAGCTGATGAAACAGACCTCATGGATCTTTTGCTATGTTGGGGATGGCTGCATGAATCCAGTGAAATGAACGTGTTTGATTGAATGTCTTGTGTTTAAGGCTTGAGGATCCTTTATAGATGCCACGTATATACAAACCACGACCCACATTGCATAGCAGCAACATTATAATCCTGCAGCAAATGTCTGCACTTCTGCCAATTTTTCTGTATTGATCTGTTTTGCCCTTTGTTGCACAGCGCTCAGTTTCTATTCAGTGAGCAAAACAGAAGTCTCTCAAATACAGATCAATGCTTACACTCCATATTGTAGGGAGGCTGTTTATGTTTAATCATGAGGACCAGCAGCTGGCAGAGACATGTTTTTCAGTGTAACCTACTTTTGTTTTTTACACTAATTTTGTCAAATATCTCGAGTTGTGTGTCTTGCCACTTGGACCACATGGGAAATATATTACATTTCCCTGTTTGCACATTCACTGTAACCATGTTCAACATGTGTGATGTTATCTTGATGATATACAAATGTATACAGTCCTTCACCTGGCCCAGAAGTCTCTTGCTAAACTGCACTGCCTCAGCCCTGTGCGTGTCTGCTGCCACCAGTTTGATCCCTGTAGTATCCGGAATCCTTATCTCCTACTGGGGGCATTGAACCTTAAATCTGATTATTTTAATCCTTATGAAGGGAGTCCATGGGGGATGGATAGCTGCTGAAGCTGGAATGAGGGGACCAACAAAGCCTGTTGATTTATCAATGCTGTATGCTATCTTCAAGGAAGCTTTTAGTTTTTTCTGGGACGCTCGCACAGTAAACAAAGAATCCCAAAACGGAGGAACGTGTTACTGAATTGACGTAAACGGGGCCGCGTTTAACAACAGCAAACCTACAGTAAAATATCAGTTCACAAACTCACACACAACTCGTGCAGTATAATCCCAGTCGTATTTACTGTATGCTCAGTATTTATCAAACATGCATGTTCATTAACACCTAACTTTTAACACAAATAGTAAAGTTTGATAAATAAACTTGGATTATACTGCATGAGTTGTGTGGGAGATTGTAAATGTTTTGATATAGTTTTGCTGTAGTTAAACGCAGCCCCCCCCCCCATTTGCTTCAATTACTTCAAATACTTTTCTCCGTTTTTAAAAAAAATTCTAGATTCACCATGGAGGCATGCGAGAACATGTAAGTTTTCTGCAAAAGTACAAGGTCACAAGTGATGGGTAATTAATACACAAATGGTCATTTTGTGGGTGAAGTAATTGTTTTCAATGTACTGGAAATGTCACTGCTGTAGTTTTTCTTAGAAAATATCACAAACGGAACAGTTTATTGCCACGGTTTGTTGCACATACAAGGAATTAGACATGGCCGGTGATACATAACATTAAACAATCGACACAGTGCAAAAAGTAGAAACCTATTAAAATTGACAGTAAAATAAAGTGAAATATGTCAGTATGTGTTTGTATTTGAATTCTCCCTCTCTATTGTACATGGCACAGCAGCTCTTAAATTGATTTCAGCCTCCCTCCCTCCTGTACGTCTCCAGCTAATATTTCCCTCGTCTGTTTTCTCCAGATGAGATCATGCAGCTGGACAGCAGTCCGCTCCGTGCTGCTGACATCACCCCTGACCTCAAGAAGCAGTTTGCCTTCCTTTCAGGTGACTCTTTCATTTCTATATCTGCGTATCTGTCTGTATGGGTTCATGGGGATTTCATCCCATCTTCTGCCTGTCAGTTTATATGTTAATTAGCACTAATCATCTGCCTCATCTCTGCCACCAGAGGAATCATTTCTATTTTAACTACTCCACTTGATTTTTGCATATTTAATGTGAACTGTTCTCTCCCGGCAGTTATGATCTGCTATTCAAATGTCACCTCGCTCCATTTCCTATTCGCTGTCTGTCATGTTCTGGTCCAAATACTCTTTATATTCTTGCTGCTCTTACCTGATCTGTGTTTGCTTACTGCCTCTGTATGTCCAGTTTTATGATAACATCCATGTTTTGAGTCTTTCCACAACATTTGAGGCGTCTTTCACTGAGATTGCCAGTTATTTGTGACGCAAATGATATCATTCCTTACAGTACGGTGCTGTGTGCCAGAGCTGACCTTGTGACTGCAGCCAACAAGACAAATGTTTAAGCAGACGTTGAAACCATGACCATGCACTCGCTGTTGCTATAGTGATGAGAGAAGAAAAGGCAGACAGATTAATATTCCAGTCACATGCGGTGACAGAGCGCGTGTGTGTGTGTGTGTGTGTGTGTGTGTGTGTGTGTGTGTGTGTGTGTGTGTGTGTGTGTGTGTGTGTGTGTGTGTGTGTGTGTGTGTGTGTGTGTGTGTGCGTGTGTGTGTGTGTGTGTGTGTGTGTGTGAAAGAGTTGAGATTGAAGGTGTTAGTGTCATTGTGTACAAACCGCTTTCTTTTTTTTTCCTCATGTTTTTATTTAATTTAAAATTCCTTTTCTTCAAGGCCCTTTTGAAACACACACTTTAGCGATGGGGTCTGACAGGAACACGCACCTTTCTGGCAACATTAGAGTTTTTTGGTTATTTCGCATGAGACATTTTTCGATATTTATATTTTTCTCTGTGCTCTTCTCACTGGTTTGAAGTGGGCGGAGCTCTGTTGGGAAAAGGTGATGGCATATATTTCTGTGGATTAATGAGGATTGAAGAATATTTAAATCAGAATCTAATGACAACTGTTTTCAGTGCAAACCAGTGTAGTTTATTATTATTATTATTATTATTATTGAATTGACTGTTGTGGGCTAACCTATCCTCCTCTTTTTCAGATATTGACATTGATTTAAAAATGCTAGTTATTAAAAAATGAACAATTTATTTATATTGGAAGAAAATACAATTATGTTTGTATGTTTTATGATGGATATTGCAGTTTTTTCTGTACAGTCTCCAATCATCAGTGATACAGCTTTAACACCAGTGCCCCCATGTGGCCATTGTTTCTTCTTCCTCGGTGCTCTCTTCCTTTTATTCTAACTGTAATAAATCAAGACATTTTCCTTGTCAGAATGATTGTCAGAGCCCCCAACACAGAGACTCGCAGCTTGAAAGTTATGAGTTTATGTTTATTTCTTTGCCTCATAAATTACCATATCCTATGCTGTACTGATTTGTAACATCCCCAAGGAGATATACACAACATATTCTTACAGGTAATCCCAATATATTCATGCGGCAATTTTTAATGTTCCTCTGTTTTCCAATTTCCTAGGAGGTAGAGGAGATAATGGCAGCCCCATCATTGTGTTCCCAGAATTCCCTGCGTTTGGAGAGATCACAGACGGAGAGTTTCACAACGTGCTGACCTACCTGACTAGTGTGCCGAGGTAAAGTCCCTCACTGGCTGATTGTCACACGCAAACACAAGATTTTTTTTTTTCAAGTCATCTAATCGTAGCTGCGTCCTCTTTCCTACATGGTATTACCACTGATGTCCTATCCTCCCTTGTTTATCAACACTTTTTTAACACCACCAGCTATCCTGGTGTCACCAGCTACTTATTTTCTCCCTCTTAGTGCTGCAGCACAACACCGCTGATTCACCTCTGTGGGTTTATGGATAAACTGAGAGCTATACAGTCATGTTTTCTTTTTACATTTCACACATCATGTGCTAAAGTAGAAGGGGTTTCCCGGGTTTGGACTCCAAAGACATGCAGGTCAAGTGAACTCAAAATAAATGGATGTAATTCAGTCAGAGAGGCAGTAGAGATGAACATTTTACTTTGTGAAGATGCCTTTGTGTATGAAGTCTGCCAGTAGGTGGCAGTGAATACTTAAACACAACTGCATAAAGATGTAAGCTGCAGTGGATGGGGACAGTTGGTGTGTATTGCATAGATATCTGAAGGGGAAGAGTGGTTCGTGTATTAATAAAATGGCCAATTAATAATCCAGGGTCTCTTATCAGTGCTCTGCAGACTGTCTTTGTACACATGGACAGACCTGGCGAGACATGGGGGGGGGGGGGGGGAATGTACGAAACCGTCTTTCTCCAACTATTCCTCCAGAAAGCCATCCCCTGACTCGTGTTTTGTACCCTTTCATTATTTCTTTGATATTTTCCTCACTATTAAGTCTGGCATTGACATGATTTAGCTCCCCCCCCCCCCCCCGGCTGTCCCACCCTTCCTTTATCGTGACCGGACTGGCAAAGTGCGTAAAATAGAAACTGCAGCAATTCTTACCGTTTGAATCTGAATAATGCATACCGACAGCTGAGCAGTGTCCCGTAGTGTGTGCGCTTGAGTGTGATGAATTCACATGAGGACCTGCACAGACATGTCTATATGACGACCTACATATAGACATGTCTTTAGGCCTTTAGATAATAACAATACAGCCAATACAGCTCTAGGCCTTTTAGATAATAACAATAGAGCCAATACAGCTTCTTTTTGTCAACAACTTGAACTAATATACTGAAACTTTAATCAATAAGTAACAAGCAATATTATCAAATATCCAGCCTATTTAAAGCAATTTTCAAAATGTTCTTTTATAAACTGTATCACAGTTCAACCTGTGTGCAATTTTTTTTCAAATCCAAGCTGAAAACCAGCTAACATGCAGATATAGTTTGCATCCATATTCAATGCCATCGTGATCAGACCTGATCGACAGGAGCGAGATGGCGTCGAGCCTCAAGCTGTTCTGAGCACAGAGGCAGATGGCTGGTGCTACCTGAGGGACCGACGCCCCCGGCAGGGCACACGGTCCACAGCTGGGGGCAAATGTCCTACAACTCTGCGTGGTGCCCTTGAACAGCTGCTGCTAGTTTGAAACAAATACCTTTGGATCAATATTAACGGGAGACATCATTTAAAACATATGGTTATTCCATGTAAATTATTCATTTATTGAACTACCAGAAAACATGCTATGATATATGTGTGTTATGTCATAGCATGACAAATTTCATATATGTATGAAATATGTATATAATCGCACAGCCCTTAACTCTAAATATGTATTTTTATTAAAGCTAAGATGTGTTGAGTATTAAATCAATTTCAGTCTTGTCGCAGGATTTTCTGGATCCTAATTCATCTACTTTGGGCTTTGCATCTATAAACGCACTCAGGAATGAATTAATAGTCTTTTGTCCCGCCTCTTATTTGATCTCTCCTTGGCTTTGAAAATGCGTACACACAGTTTTGCTGATTGGTTTTGTATTAAAAGGTACCATTGGTAGTCATTTTGAGACATATTGAATCGAAACACATACTGCGCTCGTGGCTTATTTAATCAGTTTTTTTATTTAATATACCACTGCTCTTATATTCAAGCTATCTCTCTCTCTGCGCTGCTCATTGCAACAGTAGAAGGGAACGCTGCAGCAGGATGTGTGTTGCTACGTCTGCAAATGCATTCAGGCAGCAAATTTCCCCTCATCACTGCATCGCCATGAGGCAGAGCCTTTTTACAACTCACAGCTTCACACTTTGTCCTGAGGAATCCAATTATTATTAGGACACGGATGCATGTGCAGCAGCAACACTACCGGGTGGTTTCCATGCATATTTGAAATAGTTTATTAAACTGTTTACGATGCAGATGATAACCATACAAGACGTTATATGATTTAAAATGCCCCTTGTATATTTACATTTTTATAAACTCGAAATAACCTTTTTTAGAAGCAAAGTCTAAATTGTTGACCCATAGTCCCAATAGAATTAACAGAAGAAACGGATACATATTATTGTTGTATTGAAATATATTATTGAAAATAAAATGGGACATAAGCAATAGATGTCATCTGTCACACATAACACACAGTTTGGGACATTGTCTTTTAGCAGCGACAGCAGCGAGTTATTTCATCGTGTTCTTCAGATCTTTAAGCCTCAGGTGCTCTATGTTCACCATAAAACACCGTCTCGTCTTCGCAGCCGTAAATGTCTTGGAGGCAGTAAGTGCTCTTGTCCCACTCGCCCTCTCTCCTCCTCCTCCTCCTCCTCCTCCTCCTCCTCCTCCTCCTCCTCCTCCTCCTCCTCCTCCTCCTCCTCCTCCTCTGCGGCTGAGGTTAAAACAGTTCGTGCTTTTGAAAGCCCGAGTGGCTGTAAGAGTCTCTGCGGGTGACTGAGCGCACAGCCGAGAAACGGGGAGATGACGGAGGGAGAGAAGTGCAGAAAACAAGGATGAGTGCCGCTAAGAATGTGAATGTTGCAGTGAGATAAAGTAGAGAGGCAGACATGAATTGACATTCTGTGTTTTCCTTCTGCGTACAGAAGCACCCTCCTTTTGAGTCTGTCCCCTCCCCCCTACATCTGCTGACTGGCTTCTAGTGCTGCTCATCACTCTGCAGCCATTCTGTAATAGGCTCCTGTCTCAGCAGCTCCCAGTGTCTCATTGGATGACTGATAGATGCAGTGCAGGGGGGCAGGCTGGATGCTGTGGTGGTCTGAAGCATTTGGCTCTTTCCCCTTCAAACAGCACAGCACACTGGGATCTACCTCTGAGACACAACCCCGTGTCCTGTGTTTTTATTTTGGCTTTACTGTCCCAAAGACTTCTTTTTTTTTGTTTTTGTACCTGCTGCCACCCTGTTTGTGCAGTTATTCGTTGCAGGATGGTGGACATGAAAGCAAATACTTGAGGATTACTGTGATATTCCAGCATGGTTCTGACAGCACTGTAGTTGCATCGCGTTTGCAAGTGTACGCAGGGTGAGCTGCACATGCCCTTATCAGTGATCGTTGGCGGTGTGTGTGTAAACCGTACAGCCCTCCTCTCTTCTGGGACCAGAGAGGGGGTTAAGGGAAGGGGGGTGCAGGGGGGAGAGAACTGGGGGGGCCAAGAAATCTAGAGGTACTTCACAGCATCTCCTTTTATGGACTGCACCAGCTGTCTAAGAAGATAAAGAGCAGCATGACCAAACAACGAGCTGTGAACAAGCAATTAGGTTCACGAGTGCCTCACTGTGCACGCGTCAACTGAAAACTGTATGTTTTATGTCTGTGTTTTTCTCTTTGCGCTCTTGTGTTTCTGAGTGCTAACTACTTTTCTGTCTTTGAAACTGTCTGTTGGGAGTCAATAGATTGTGGCACAGTCTGTGATTTTATCTTTTTTTTTTGTCAATGTGAGTTAAAAGTTGACATGATCTCTTCTCACCAGTCTTTGTGTTGTTGTCGAGCTCTGCTCACCGTGTGTCTGGGTATAATTAGACCAGTGTTTTGATTTGTGTTGACATGTTTTCTCTCTGTGTGCTTCAGTTTGTCTTCGACCGGCGTGGGTTTCATCCTTGTCATCGATCGCCGGCAAGACCGATGGGCGGCCGTCAAGGGGACCCTGCTTCGTATCGCAGTAAGTTGACCGTGCGCTTACTTCCTCTCTGTGTTGTTGGTGTCTTTGTGTCTGTGTGTGAGAGGAACAACAGTTTTAGTAAACTATTTTTTTTTGTTTTTTTTAAGTGGTGCTGGCCTCGCACCTTCACCCACAGGGGGGAGGGTTTGTCAGGCCAGAGAGAGGTGTTGGAGCGTCTCCATCTCTCTCTCACAGCTCCACTGCTAATATCACTTCCACCCTGGTGTGGGGGGGGGGGGGGGGTTGATATGAGTAAACCTCATCCTTGATCTCTATCCCATCACCATCACAGCCTGCCATGTGTTCCCATAGCTACAGGGACAAATAGACAGTCACATGCCAGAAAAAGACAGAAGGAAATGATGTTGCTTTTGTTCAAGCAGTCATTTAAATGTCTCACTTATCATCTCCGCACCAGCAGAGAAAACAACAGATGCATTTACACATATTTTGTTGCACTGTAATGAGTTGCTGAGTGATTCTGCAGGAAGACAAACGGCTGTATAAACTGTCTTTAGCACATGATTTATTTTCCCATCACCTTTTTTGATTGCTACTTAATGCTTCATCGCACCCTTTTTGAGACGGAACTGATACTAGTAATGTTATTTATGTTGCGGAATAGAATGAAGTGGCAGAGCGTCAGAAGTAATCCGGACAGTTGTTTCAGTTGTTCTTCTCCTCTGGTAGCCACAAAGCTCTCTGTTCATCTGTGCTATATGTTTTGTGTTCGGGAGGTGACGATCTGGCAGTGCTCCATAATGTGTGTGTGCGTGTGTGTGTGTGTGTGTGTTTGTGTGTGTGTGTGTGTGTGTGTGTGTGTGTGTGTGTGTGTGTGTGTGTGTGTGTGTGTGTGTGTGTGTGTGTGTGTGTGTGTGTGTGGGAGAATGACTTTCATAAACACACAATCTCTCTGCCAATTCCTTTTTCTGGCTTAAAACAATGGGAAATAGACCAGCACCATGATTCATGCTCTAATAGTATGAGTTTTAACAGCTTTACAAAGCTTCATTCATATCAACATTCAGAAATTATAATTGCTGTTGATATACAGGAAACGGGAACGTTTGGGTCGGACAGATCTCTACAGGTCTATCATTAACGCTGATGGCAGCAAAGTAATAACTCAAGAGATATACGAAAAGATGAAATGTCCAAGAGAGAATGAGAGATGAATATCACCAAACATGGTCTCGAGAGACATGGGAGTCCACATCGCTCGTTTCAAATTAAATCAAGCTTTATTAATCCCACAAGGGGGACTTTTACAGACTGACAGGCTGGTAATATGGGACATTCAGTCATGCCTGCAATCATGTCCTGTTTGGGGTGATTCAGCTGCTAAATAGATGATGATGATGATGATGATGATGATGATGATGATGATGATGATGATGATGATGATGAAAACAGGCACTATTCAAGCTGCTACAGCTACTGTATATATTTGTAGTGGAGTCTAGTTCATGGGCTAAATCGCATTGTAGTCATAGCGCACTGATGTATTCACTCAGCGAGGTTATTGAGTCCGTGTGTACATGAGGGTGTGTTTGTGTGTGAGAGGATATTAAATCTTTATGCTGTAGAAGGATTCCCTTTGTCTTTCTGTGGGTCTATTTATATGCGCACACTCGTGTACATGTGTTTGTGTGAATGTGGGTCAGTGTGTTTCAAGGAAAAGCTGCCCGTCACCGTGCATGGCTGAGTTTGATCTGATGACAGACAGAAAGTGTGTTTCATAGACTGATCCCAATTATGTCTGCAGAGTTACTGTCAGTCCCTAAAGGGAACCCTCCTCGCCTGTCATTTATCTGGCTCTTCTTTGAGGCTTTGTGTGCGTGCGTGTGTGTGTGTGTGTGTGTGTGTGTGTGTGTGTGTGTGTGTGTGTCTGTGTGTCTGTGTGTATGCATCTCTAAGCCTACAATTGACAAAGAACAAAGAACAAGTAGACCGTGACAGCCAGTGACCAGATATCCAAGCAGCAAGGTTTAATGGTTAGAAGCTACAATTTGCATTTAAAGGTTAAGTCTGCAGATATTCTATAATGTTGTTGTTCCATGAAAATAGGAAAACCAACAATGCTTTCAGTGCATTTCTTAATACTTTCTGACATCCCTACCCTGTATGTTGCCCTAAGCCCATTCATGCTCACTGAAGAAGTAAATCTTTAATCGGCAGTACATAGCTTCATTGTTAAAAGGAGGGAAAAATAACTTCCTAAAACAGCTGGGCTCTGTAGTTGTGTATTAGTTGGGGACTATTTTCAGCTATAAATGTTGTGTTCTAGTGAGGATTCGTGGTACTGGCTGTGGGATTGAGTCAAAATACACTGCAGTGTTTGTGTTCATTGTAATTGTAAACATTGTGGTTAATGTGTTTTTAATAGTTGTATATGGAGCTATATGGCACAGAGGCACAGGATATATCAGGCTTTGGCTCGATTAGGATCAGTTTTTGATATGGATCTTTTTCATGGGATTTGTTGATGATAAGGAAAATATAGACTTTTGCCAGACTTGTTTCTTTAGGAAGCAAATTTTTGAGTGTGCTGCACACCATGTTCAAAACAATGAACCATAAATACACTAAATATATAATAGCTCTTTGTTGTATGGTAGCACCTACTACTACCATGTTATAAAAACAGCAGTATGTCCCACAATCATTTTCATTCCTCCAGATGGCGAGTGACCATTTTCACAGTGCTAGGCGGGTCAACGAGGACAAACACTGAATTGATTTATTAATTCCATTAACAGTGCGTCTCCCAAGTGGTTCTTATTAAGGATGGTTTCATTGTCATTTCTGCGTAGAGCAGCATTCCCCAACTCACTGAGGAAGGGCAGCCATTCAGGCGAAGCAGCCGTTTAGGTCATTAGCTAATTAAAGTAGCATTAACAATCGTATTGCCTCAGGAGGGGAGATCAGTGTCCACCCTTAACCATCATACAACTGCTTTCACAGCAGTACTGTGTCAGTCTGTGTCATTCATGACTTTTTAATTAGCATTTCATTGGTTCTTTTGGCTGGGCTGTGTGGTAGCATAGCATGATAAATATGAGGAGAATGTTCCAAAAAAAACACGTTTCTCTTCGCTACGGTATCTTTGCTTTATGCTGAGGAAAACTTGCATTACTCCATATTAAGTCTCAATGATGCCAGCTGGGTAAAGAAAGCCCTGTTAGCCTCCACATGTATGAGTTGGTGGTGACACTACCTCATTATTCACGCAGAAGCATCCCAGGGACATGAAGATTAATGTCCCTGCTGCCACAGGACCGTCCCCGACATCCCCCCACATCTTTTCCAATGCTCTTGTACGCTACACACTCCACGAACATGCTGTGATGTGTTTGAGCGAGAGTTTCCACATGGTGATACAAAGGCAGGGAATATAAAGGGAAGTGCAGGCTGTCAGCAGAAAGAACAGAGCCCGTCCGACAGAAGTGTGATGTATAATAGACTCAGGGTGGAGGAGGATCCTGTTCTGCTCTATTGCGTAAATCACAGTCTCCATCCACTCTCTCTTTTCAGGGCTCCTTCCCAGGGAACCTCCAGCTGGTTCTGGTCCTGAGGCCCACCGCCCTCCTGCAGCGCACGCTCTCGGACATCCTCTTCAAGCTCAACAAGGATGAGTTCAAGATGAAGGTGCCGGTGCGTACAGCCACTCTTACCTCTGGATACACTGCATTAGTGACTCCTCTCTGGGTCCAAACCAACTCATTGAATGACTGTAAACATGCTAGTTAATATGATTACTATCAAGTGATGTGTTTGTAATAGTTTCAGGTGTTTTCTGTCTCAGGTGATCATGCTGAGCTCAATAACTGAGCTTCACGCCTACATCGACCGCTCCCAGCTGACCCAGGAACTCGGAGGAACACAACAGTATTGCCACGAGAAGTGGATCTCTCACCGCACTGTATGTACACTGTACACACCACCTCAGTGGTCAACATGGAGATCATAACGCTGCCAGACATTACGAGATATATGAATACATTCAGGGAAATATGTGCATTTAAAAGGTAAAGACGATTAAGAATTAAACGGGAGACAGAGAATTATAGGTTTAATTTGAGACGCTCAAGGTCAGGCTGTGTCTTGTGTGTGTATATGTATATATGGTATAATGGAAGTTAATAAATGACAATTGCATCATCAATACATGGGCAGTACTTTAGGATGACCATTAAAAGTCTGGGTTTGAATCCAGCGCCCTCTGCTGCACGTCGTCCAATAAAGACAAAAAAACACCCTCCATCCTGAGCGTTGCATTTCAACAGTCTTTGTTGTGTCTTGCTTGCATCAGGCTATTGAAGGCTTTGCATTGATGGTGAAGAAAACCGCGCAGATCCTGCAGTCGTTTGGGACTGTACTGGCTGAAACTGAACTCCCCAATGAAATCCAGGCCACAACCATCCTGCTGAGCACACACACCAACAAGAAAGACAAAATGAAGGTAACACCGTTGACACGCGTAGATTGTTTATACGTCTACAGTATACTAGGTGTTGATATTAGATATATATATTTGGATCATATCACTCCTCCTGTCTGTGCATGTCTGTAGGAGGATCTGCTGGTAGCTCTGGATCAGGGCAGCAGGCTGCTGGAGAGCATCAATGAGCCTGTGGTGCGAGACCCCGACCACAACATGAACCAGGATGAGCTTGAGAATCTGGCCACTGTGCAGAGGTTAGAACCGCTAGAGCTGATGAAGCTAAAAATAAGTCAAGACCGTCGTTAACATAAAGGAACCAGACAGATGGAAGGGATACTGTTTTTGATCTTTGACACTTCTGGTTTGGACATTTCTCACAGAAAGCTCAGGTTTCCAAACATTATACATACGACACTGTCTCTATTCAGAAACTGAATATGAAGAATGCTTTTTCAATTATTTTGTGAATAATTAAAACAATGTTAAAAGAAAATGCTCTTTTCAGTTAAGAGCTTCACATTGTAAATTATTACTTTTCTCCATTACATGTAAAAATGTGATATATTTGGAGTTTTTCATCATTAGTTCGGGTAAAGTACCAATTTTAAGACATAGCTTTTGTAATGTAACTGCAAATATTAAACTTTAAGATGCACGCTGTTAAATGTGAGCACTGGACTAAGATATAGTGTTTTGATTGTCATACATCAAATTTCAGTCTCTTAATTAACTCTGATTGTTCCATGTAATGAAGATTAACGCCAGCAGACATTTATTTAGTTTTTTGTCGTTGACGTCTGCTGATCTGTTCAAAGCTGTCTCAGCTCTGCTGTCAGTGTAGTTGGAATAGTTGGCAAGGCAATTCTCTTTGAGGTCAGTCAGTGCGGTATTTTAAGCAACACCGAGTGCACTGAATCCCATGTCAACATTCACACACAGAAAATATATCCAAATACCTCAGTCAGTATCCCCACTGCTTTTTCTACTTTATTCATTTCTCCCCTCACTGCTTTGGGTCTCCTCTACTCTCCACCTCACCACGTCCCTATCTCTTTCTCTGCTCTCGTTTCAGACTGTTGTCCCAGCTAGACGAGACGGAAACGGCTTTCGATGACTTCTGGGCGAGGCATCAAACCAAACTGGAGCAGTGTCTCCAACTGCGCCACTTTGAGCACAACTACAGAGAGGTGAGCCCGTTAGCTCAGGTGAAATGGTCCATACAAGATGACATATGGCACATGATCCCTATTTAAACCTGACTGCGGTGTTTTTGCTGCAGGTGAGGGCTCTGCTGGATCAGGTGTCTGAGAAACTTGCAACCTTCTCTGAGGTGGGGATCAGCCCAGCCCACGCTGACCATATCTTCTGTGAACTCACCACCTATGAGGAGAGAGTCTGTGTAAGTAATACCCAACCCCTCACAATTACAGCTTTGTTTAACCATGAATAGATTAATGATGTCTTTTTATAATGACTTCAGTGAGCCAGTCAGCGTTGCATAATAATGTGATTATTACACTCTTTTTCATAACTGCACTGTACTTTCTTGAAAAAGGTCTGACTGAGCATAGCTTCATTAAATCTAAGAAAGCATTCATGTATTGCTCTGCCAGCTGCACAATCATCTAAATTTACTTAGAAAATATTGTTTTAAAAAGTGGATCCTGGTCTGGATCCAGAACTGCTTTGAAATGTGTTTGAAACGCACATTCCAGTCATGCTGATTGGTCGATGGTGGCCAGGATTTTGGGGTAGTATTTCAATCCTGTCTGGGAATATTAAGGCTTTGAACAAGAAGAAATTCTGCAAAAAAAGTCACATAACCAGTACGTCATGGCTATTTAAATGTATCATGTTGCTGTATAGCGCCTATCAGAGTTGACAGTTGCATATTTGCTTACATTTTGGTTGCTATTGGACTGTAAATTCAAGAGTTATGACAGTTTGTCAATAGGTTATGGTGTTAAAAAAACAAGTAATGGAAAATTGTATGAAATATATGTAAAACATGTTTCAAAGCATTCAGGCTCATCTAGGTATGACGAATTTGGTAAAAAATATACTTTGAAGGACTTGACTCAATAAGTATGACTCCACACTGGATCACAGGAGGTGGTGGACAGAGCCTCGTCTTTGGCCCGTGAAGGTGACGACCTGATCCAGAACTCCCACTATGCCGAGGACTCCATTCAGCCTAAATGTAGAGAGCTCAGAACCATCAGTGAGAATGTGAGCAGCAGCCTGAGGGCCAAGAAGGACCGTCTCCTCAAAGCCATGGAGCTGCACCACTGTTTGGAGAGAGTAAGAACACCCACACACTCCTGGTGTAGTTGCTTTGTCTTCTCTGTTTTTTTTCTCACTGATTCTTCCTCCTCTGTTGTCCGCCTCAGGCTTCTAAATGGGTTGATGATGGTATATACCTGCTGGCGTCTCAGCCAGTAGACAAGTGTCAATCACATGAGGGGGCGGAGTTAGCCCTGAAGGAGCTGGAGCAGCACCTGGATAACGCGGGCCAGAACCAACTGACAGAACTCAGTACCATCTGGAGTGAATATGAGGCAGTGCTCAACCAGCAGTTCAGAGTAAGGCAACCAAACAAAGAATACAAATGTCACTTTCACTCTATCAATGCCAAATAGATTGTGAAAATTTGGTGCCAATGGTGCCAATGTCCATATTATTGTCTACAGTACATATGTCTAACATCAGTATGATACGAATTTATGCCAGAGTTTAGCAAACAGTTGACCATATTTCTGAAAAAACGCTGTTTTGTTTCACAAAGAAGATGTTGTGTCTTAAGTTTTATCTTTTGATACAAAGAGGAGGAGGAATGTGTTGTGGAAGTAATTTTCCATTGTTTCTTTCAGTTATATGATTATATGTCATTATAAGAAACCCTCTAAGCCTTTGGAATCATTTGTGCCGTGGAAAAAAAGCAATCTAGATTATTTTAAAGCTATTCCAAAAATGTATTTCAAAATCCATGGCACACTGTGTCAGATGTAAGTTTCTTTTTTATAATATGTCTCAAAATTGAGATAAAGTACTAGACATAACATATTTACATCAATTTCAGATGATGTGCTGAGAGAAAATGTGCTTAAATATGCAGCACATGTCCCGTATTGACACTCCTCTAATATCTTCCTGTGCATCAGGACCAAGTGGAAAAGGTTTTCCAGAAGCAGGCGTCCATGCAGGAGATGTTTGACAAGAGGAGGGTCAGTCTGAAGAAGCTTGCAGCCAAACAGACCAGGCCGGTGCAGCCGGTAGCCCCCAGACCCGAAGCCTTCATCAAATCCCCTCTAAGCTCGCCTGGTCAGTCCCCACACATCCACACATGGACCATTTATCTCACACCATTCAGAGCCTTTCAGAGGCTTTTATGCTCTTGATTCTTTGCATGACCTTAATGCTATTCACATTATGTATAGCACTTAAATGTACATTATCAGACTATACATTATAGACTTTATTTTAGTCCTTTAACACCTGATAGAGTGGATGATAGTATGGATCTCACTTATGGCTTGTACTGTACATCAAAAAGAGAAATAAACATTGTTTTGTCTTATTGTAAATCTATTACATTCAGGTAATTTCTAATTGAACATTAATTGTAATTTCTTAGTTGACTTGTATATCTGTTACCTTACCCATATATCAATCGCAAGTTTGTTTCTCAAGGGCAATTTGTACAAAAGGGCAATTTTGTGCTTTACATAGATTAAAACAAAAAAGAACATCAATATAGTATATAAAATATGAATAATACACCGTAAAACATACATAGATAGTAATTAAACACAAAAGTAGTAATATAATTAAAAACGAGTCCTATACATTTTTTTTTAAAAGTACATTAAAAAGAATAAAAACATTGTAGCTCAATCATAGAAAAGAGGGGTTTTTTTTAAACTGGATTTTAAAATTGCTAAATATTAGTTTACTCTCCTACATTTACTCTGTTCTTCCACAGCACACAGAGCCCAGCAGGAGAGAAGGTGCTCAGAGACAGACTCTGGGAACAACTGTGAGAAAGTGAGTGGAGCACTGTCATGATTCTGTTTGTGTTGTCTGTCGCTTATCAAGGTGACCCAATGTTTTTTATATATATTTTTTTTTTTCCCCAGGGAAACGACCTACTGCAGAACGGAGACGGTATCGGCACACATGCGTCTCTATCAGAGGAGGAGGAGAACCTGGCGGTGCTCAGGAGGTGAGGGGATCAGCCGCCGCTCTTTCATCTGTAATCCAATTACACAGCTGATGGACTGTGTGAAACCGCTTATCTCCTTATCTGCAGTTCTGTGCATCTATCGTTGTTGTTTCATTTGATCTCTTTTATTTGTGCCTTTCTATCCATCTCGCTCTCCAATCTCTCCTCGTCCGCAGGCATGTCATGAACGAGCTGTTGGAAACTGAGAGAGCCTACGTGGAAGAGCTGCTCTGTGTACTACAGGTGTGTGTATTCGCTCCACAAAGTGTGTATTCTTCTCTTGTCTTTTACTTGTGTCTAGGAGTTCATGTTTTGTGTTGTGCTGTGTTACAGGGATATGCCTCTGAGATGGATAATGCAGCAATGGCTCACCTCATCCCCGCTCCTTTGCAGAACAAAAAGGAGGTTCTGTTTGGCAACATGTCGGAAATCTACCACTTCCACAAGAGGTGAAGGAGCGCCATCTGCCTGTCATTGATGAGACTGACATGTTGTCAGCCATCAAAAAAAGAAATCAACATTTTACTCAAATATCTTCATCACCTTTTGCTTTTTCATTCATGACATGATTTTTTGTTTGCTTCCAGGACGTTCCTGAGGGAGTTGGAGGAGTACACCGACTGCCCAGAGTTGGTTGGAAGGTGTTTTCTCGAGAGGGTGAGTGAATTATGAGATTTTCAGCACAGAGATGTGAATCCCACTGTGCCCATGAAGAGGTTTCTGGAATACAAATAGTTTTCACTGCTCCTCTAGATGACAGACCTGCAGATTTATGAGAAGTACTGTCACAACAAGCCTCGCTCTGAAAGCCTTTGGAGGCAGTGCTCAGACTGCGCCTTCTTCCAGGTGAACACCGTCGGCAGCGCCGTCAAGTTTTCTTTCGTTTTGTTTGTTTTTATTTGACACATTTTTTTTCCCTCCCCCCATCTCCATCAGGAGTGTCAGAAAAAGCTGGAGCATAAACTTGGCTTAGATTCTTACCTGCTGAAGCCCGTTCAGAGGATCACCAAATATCAGCTGCTACTGAAGGTACGATACGACCGGTTGTCTTTTCAGTGGGATTTCTGGTATGGCTGAGCTTCGTGTTCGTCGTGTTTTCTCACCACAGGAAATGCTGAAGTACAGCAAGAGCTGTGAGGGGACCGACGACCTGCAGGAGGCGCTGACCTCCATCTTAGGCATCCTCAAGGCTGTCAATGACTCCATGCACCTCATCGCCATTACAGGATATGAGGTGAGACATTTAATAACAGGACCACAGGCTCATCAGTCACAGAACAGACGCCGTGTATAGGTCTCTGGAATAACGTGGTAGATGGATGCATGCTGAGCGGAGCATGCTGATATTGTGCAAAAGCCTCTCTGATCTGCGGTGAAATTGTCTCTGATTTAATGACGGAAAAGTTCAACAAGAAGGGGGGATAGAAAATGAGACAATTATACTATTACATTATACTACAAACAGTTTGTTTGAATATTAAATTATAGCCACTATACAGTACTTTAGAACACGAGCAGTATGCGTCTTTAACTCTTTTCTTTTCTCAGGGTAATATGAGTGAGCTGGGTAAGCTGCTGATGCAGGGCTCATTCAGTGTGTGGACTGAGCACAAGAAGGGCCATGCCAAGGTTAAGGATCTGGCCCGTTTCAAGCCCATGCAGAGGCACCTCTTCCTCCATGAGAAGGCCCTGCTCTTCTGCAAGAGGAGGGAGGAGAACGGTGAAGGCTACGAGAAAGCGCCCTCATACAGCTTCAAGCAGTCTCTGAATGTGAGCACATCTGCGGTCGCAAAAATGTTGCTGCGTTTGTCTCTTGTACTGCCATCTATTCGTGTTCATTAAATGTTTTACGGTTTACCGTGCCCGTCTTTTTTTTTTTTTTAACAGATGAGTGCTGTCGGCATCACTGAGAATGCAAAGGGAGACAACAAGAAGTTTGAAATCTGGTGCAACTCCAGAGAAGAGGTCTATATTGTTCAGGTACGTTTAACGCCTGACGATTTATAGTGTTGATGTTCTACATTTTTGCTAATTGTCGACAAAACCCGTGAAAGTGATCTGACTAATAATAAGTACTATCTTTGTCGCCAAAGCCTGATTCCTCTGTGTACAGCGCAGCCACATCCTAGTGCCACAAGCTCCCACTGGCACTTGTTTGTTTGTTTTAGTAATGTTTGTACATTTTGAGTGCCCTGCTGTTTTAGGAACTGATTGGGCCTTTAAAAAAAAAAAAAAAAAAATACACTCGGAAGGTTTTTGGAGATTAACTGTTTTTTAGTCTTCTTTTATGGAATCTGTTGACAATTCGAAAAATACAAAATAACAGCAGTGTTCTGTATTTGAACAATAGGCATTTATATCGATGTCTGGCAAGCATAAAACAGTTTACACTGAACTTGTTCATACTTGTTAACCATCCTGTTTCAGGCGCCTACGGCTGATGTAAAAACCACCTGGGTAAATGAGATCAGGAAGGTTCTGACAACCCAGCTGGAAGCCTGCAGAGGTACAGAGAGACAATGTACTCTAAAACCTATTTATTGAATCCATGTTCACACTGATAGCCATGTTCAACCAGAAACTGAAACACTGATATTATTATCAGTAATGATTATAGAAGAAAAATCTGTGAAAAACCTTCCTTCATGGCTGTTTTGAAGCGTTCGTTCTCCCTCTCTTTGTTTCCAAAGCCAGCCAGCAGAGGGCACCAGATCAGGTTTTCCAGTTCCCTCCTGCTGTGCCCAGTGGATCAGTGAGTCTCAGGTAAGTCTGACCTCCCCATCTCATTATATTCTCGCTCACGATTTGATATGAAGAGTTTGATTTGTGACAGCCTTTTTAATATCAATCTGCGGATGATCAGGAACAATCAGGCTGTTGAAGCTTATGCTCCACTTTGTCCTCCTGCAGTCCGTTCAAGTCTGGTCAGAGGAGCTTTAATAAGAGAGGGGAGGAGAAGAAAGCTGAGTCCGAATCCAACTCCTCTTCTTCACCAAAGCCAACAGGAAAAGGTAAGTAGAGAGGACAGACTTCTAATCAAACAGATCAAACCCTTAATTAGTTATGTTTTTTACAAATCTGCCTCCAGCATTTGTAGTGCATGTATTTTACAAACTACACTTATTGTGTTCCTCTTTGTGATTAACCCGTGTCTTAACTTCTGTCTGTTTCTCTGACTCTTATAACATCTTTATTCCTTGTCTTAACGTACCCTCTTCTTTCCCCCTTGTTGTCTGTCCCCATCTTATTCTCTGGGTCAGATGAGGCTGTGACAAGCCCGACCTCAGACAGAGCTGCTGTGGCTAAAAAGCGTTTTACTTTACAGGGCTTCAGTAACCTCAAAGCCCAGAAAGGTAACTGCAGGCCATTCAGTCAATGTCCTATCCAACATATCACATCATCATCATCGTGGTCGAGTCATTCAAGAATAGACATTTAGACTTATTTGCTTTCTTGACGAGAGTTAGATGAGAAGTTAGAGAATGTCTGTACGGGGACATATAATTACTGGAAAGTCATTTACTGATCTCAGCCAAAACATGGTCCAACTCATACCTCATAAAACCACAGTTTGTCGTTTTTACACGTAGCTCGTGAGCTTTGGCTGTGCTGATTTTGTTAACTTTTGACAGAGCCAGCCTTGCTGTTTCCCCCGTTTCCAGTCTTTATGCTAAGCTAAGCTAAACGGCTACCGGTGGTAGCTTCACTTTTACTACAGACATTAGAATGGTGTCAAACTTCTCATTTAACTTAAGCCAAGTAGGTTGTCTTAAGTCTCTGAAGGACAAAATAAATAAAGATGTAATGTGCTTCAAAGACATTTGGTCAGTAGGTCAAATGCTGCATGCTTCCCTCCACAGAGTCCTCAACTACTGATGATAAAAGTTTTACATTACCATCCACGATGATCTTCCTCTCACCAGGTATCACACAGCTCCAGACCCTGGTTTTATTTAATCCGGCACAATGCCTTTTTCACAGCTTTGACTTGTAATAGTAGGAAAAGCACAGTTTAAGTCTTAACAACGGCTCTATTTTATCCAAGTGCCTCAGTGAGTCATGACAGAGCCAGCATGCCCAATACCAGGTCCCTGAAACTGAAGCACCATTGATTTTAATATTTACACCTGTGCGTTTCCTACTGTCACATGTTCAAACGTCCTCTGAAAAAAAGCCTACGTTGCTGATGCTCTTTTGGTCGCTTCTTCCTTTCAAAAAAGCATCACAACATTGAGCTGCGTTTTGCAGGTTCTCTCAATATCTGTATTAGTCGTCTTTCCTCAACCTTTCTAATCCAGGTGTTCGTTTAGTCTGTGTCGTCGTAGCCAGAGATGAAACTTTGCTGTGAACCATATGACGTTTGTGATTTCTTTCTTGCCTCAACGACCATGCTTGTCCCTCCTTTTTCTTTCTTGACGGCAGGATCGCCCACGAGTCCCGATCACAAGACGAAACGCCAGAGCGATCCCACGCCGTTCGGCTTTAAAGGTAGTTGGTCTGTTCAACGATAAGTGCGTACTCTCCCTGTCTGGTCACCTGTTGATCCCTGATGCCTGAGCACAGCCTAAAGTATCATACAATGCTGAGTTTCATTGGCTGTAGCTGCTGCAGGGTGAGTGACTAGCTGTGTTTCTATTGCCTCCCCTCCCTCAGATGCAGGTCCTCCCCCCCTCCTCCTGAGCAGGGCCAGGTGGTTCAGCACTCCTAGTCTCTTACAGACAAAGTGGAGAGGTACACTGTGTTGGGCCCACTGTTTCACTCCTATAAACCCTTAATAGACTGTTTTTCTCAGTTTTTTTGCTTTGGGGTCCCACACCTCCACGTTTCTTTCAGGCTTAGCGAAAATCATAGAAATACACACTGATATGGAGGAATTCCTGCCTGCCACTTTTTCTTTGAGTCAGAAATATGGACGTGCATGCCCGTCTCTCTGGTCTTAAGAGTTTTGTGGTTATAGTTGTGGAGCTGATTGTGTCCTGCTGGGATTTCTGGGGGATTCTTTGTTCAAAAGAGCTTTTTGTGGTTCTTCCTCTCACTCTTCCACACTTGTAGATCACTCACTGCAGGTCACGCACATATTTGACAGTAGCTGAAGATGGATGTTGCTGTAAAACTAAACACCTGTGTCTCCCTCCTCCCCTCAGGCTGGAACAAGGCCTCCCTGTCGATGGATGCCTCAGAGGAGCACGACGGCTATTCCAGTGCCGAGGAGCCTCTGAATTCTGACCCAGAGGACGACGTCGGCAAGAAGCTGGTGAGTCACCAGTGAAGTAGACATGCGTCAACCTGCCTTGTGCAACTGATTTTCTTTGCTAACAAGCGTAACAGTTTCCGTAAACAATGTGTGCCTTTCAAATAGAAATCTCACGTAGAATATAGTTCAAACAAACGTTTGATAAAGGTGCCTGTTCTCTGCGTTACACTCTTCTCTTACTGTTCTTCTTCTGAGAAACTCGACAAAGAAGCGTGAATATAATGATCTGACAACTGCCCTGGTGGTGAGATGGGGACATCTGCTGGCCGTTTTTGATATTATACACATTAGTTTATAATTAGTTACTCATGAAAACTAAAAAAAAACAATGGGTATACAACATTTGGATGAATTGGTATTCTTAAACGTACATCTATCTCACATGAACCCTGATTTGCCGTTCATGCCCATACTATATATTGTAATTCTTAAGGTTATTTTTTAGCTTCACGTCCAGTCAATGCATTTATGTAGGATTGAATCAAACATGAAACACTGAGACAATAGGACACATTTCAAGACTCGTGGTCAATTTGAAAATACCTTCATAAAGCAAAGGGGCCCTTTCCACAGCAGTCATTTTGACATGTCGTTGCAGGGTAAACACAGGTGTACTTCATAATATTAGTTATGGCCCTGTTGCATTAAGGTGGGTTAGGGCTCTGGTATTGTGTGTGCTGGCTCAGTGGAATGACTAAATAGAATGGCTGCTGTGAAAAGGGCCTATTACTGTATGTTTTGGTCAAATCGATTTCTTATTTCTAAAATATGGATTTCTTTCCCTCATGGCAGGTAAGTGGAGTAAACCGCATGTAATTTGTCAGATTTGTCTTCCATCAACTCCTGGGGGAAATATCTGTCTCTTCAGCTGATAAATGCTCCCCTATGTTCACCAGCTATTTGCTGACTTTGTCTTAAAATATTCACAAGAGCAGCTTTTAAAGTTGGCACATGTTGATTGCCTTGTCCATTCACAGAGCAACACTATCAAACATGTTAATGTGACTTTTTCTCATTTTAGCATGTATCCTTTTCTGTTTCCTAATCTCAACTTTGAAACAGTGTGCCGGCAAATATACAGTGATGGCGGACTACGAGAAGGACGCTCAAGAGCTGTCAGTGAAGAGCGGAGACGTGGTGGAGCTGGTCAAAGAGGGGGAGGACGCACAGTGGTGAGAATACAGTCATACTGCTGCCTGTTAGAAAATAATAATATTGCATTGCACTGCTATAAAGGTGAGTGTTTGTCTGTGTGGTCACGCAGGTTAGTACGTAACCTGAGCAGCTCTAAGGAGGGCTGGATCGCAGCTGCTAATCTTATCACGCTCATTGGAAAGTCCAAGTCTTGCCAGTCTCTCACCAGCTCAGGTATTCAAACAAACAGTCCCAAATAAAGTGTTAAGCAAGAGTACAAAATCGGACATTAATCCTCAATGTGTGTGTGTGTGTGTGTGTGTGTTTACCAGAAGGCAGTGGCTCTGGTAACCTCAGCACATCGTCCAGCTGCTGTGAGACCTACACAACCGTCTCTGACATCAAACCCTGAACTCCTCAGCATATCCGCCATCACCAAACTGCCCTCATTCATGCTAGCATCATGTTGCTACCTGTGCTGTATTGCCAACGTCTGTAGAATTTGTCAGGTTTCCACAGAAAGCTGTATTTTTTTTTTTTCTTCTCATTTTTCAAATCATGCACATGCACCAGTTATTAAGATGATATGTCATACGTGTGCACATGTTATAGACTTGATTGTGGTGCAATTGTGCGCCGGAGATACAGAATGCTGGATGGAGGCATGCATCACAGGCGGTCAATACACTGTATTGTGAAAGTGATCTTCCTCTAGTCATACACTTTGTCTGTACATTTTTCTTATGAAGAACAGTGGATCCCTGTGTTTACAATGTAATAGATGTATGAATGGGCCAGCGGGACTGATCTCAGTTAATGCATCTATTTGTGTTCACGTGACAAGTGGAGAAAGATGTCTGCTGTCTTTGTGTTCATCTGCATTCATTCACCCGCGCAGGAGTTTATAATGCTACTGTTACTGTAAATATAACGGAGGGGGTGACATAAACGTGTACAGCTTGTTTAGCTTGAATGTTTTCTGAGCCTAACCACCCCACCCTCTGCTTTTCCCTTTGCAAGCTTATTTATTTATAAGAAACGAAAAAGCCAACATATATATATTTAGTCACTTCTTTTGTAATTGTTTTCTTTCTGTCTTTTTACTCTTTTTTTTTTTTCCCGTCTGTCATTTGTCTCACTGTTGTCATTAGAAACCTGTTCTGCCACCAGCTGCCCAGACGTTGTGTATGAGGTTTGTCTTTTGGGGCCTCTGACGGCCTCATGGTCTAACTCTGTGAGTTTTCATGTGCGCTACAGTTTAAAGATGTTTCTCCATGTTGATGATCAGAGATCACTGTATAGCGCTAACTTATTCCCTGTGGAGGATCATGTGCTGAATGTAGATATTGTTCATTAATATCAGTCTGTCATGAAATGTTTGTTATTTGAGATGCTATATTGTACATTAAGTAATTTTTCTTTTTTTTACATAAACAACTTCAATTCAGTCATTGTCTCTTCTTTTGTCTAGTGACTAGTCTATAGACGAAGGCTTGATACCTGATTGCACTGAAAAGTACTCTTACGTCTTGCACTGGTGGAATGTAACAAAGTACTTTTACTCAAGTATTGTACTTAAGTACCGGTTTGAGGTGAATTTGGAGGGTGTATTTGTACTTTGAGTCTTTTCTTTTCATGACACTTTCTTCTTCTACTCCACCACATTATAGATATTGTACATTTTACATTTGACAACTTTATTTACTTAACAAATTAAGATTTTTACATACAAAACATATGAAGAGCTTATTGAATATATGTTATAAATACACTAATCAACAGTATATACAAGTAGAGCTGAAAGGATTTCAATCAGGGGAGATGAGTCTGATGAAGAAAAAAAGTTTATTATCATCACACGATATGTGATGATAGTCTTGACAGTCTTTGGCACTTGGACTCTAGAGGGAGATTTGTAATGAAGGAGTGTCTGCTCTGAGCAGCAGCAAGATGGTGTGGAGTCGGTGGCTGATGAGGCTGATACAATGGCATGAACATACTGAAGGCAGAGAGACAATTATATTTAAAAAAGAGACGGCTAACTATGTTATTGTTTTGTGGTGCTATTGGATACAGGAGACCAGCTGATCTAAACAGCTGATATGATTGACAGACCCGAGCAATGACAGCAAGGAAATTATGAGTGAGCATGCTTGAGGAGTGAATGGCAGATCTATGAGAAATCAACTAGAAGCCTGAGCATACAAGAGTATAGTCTTCCTCACTGAACGTACGCTAGAGCTTCATTAGTCGAGTAATCAATTAGTTAATTCAAGGCACATGCTTCATGTATATCAAGACGTTTTTAATCACTCGTTCACCGTTTTAATCCCGACTGGAACAAGGCGAGAATAATCACACACACACACACACACACACACACACACGTCTGAATGAGGCTCTAGTCTCTCTGAGTCTGAGGCGATGAAGAGGAGAACCTTTGCAGATCTTCACATACACACACAGCAACAACCTGAACCAGAGAGACGACACAGGTTAAATATAGATCTGGCAGCTGTTGAACTTTGGGTGTGTGTTCCGTGTGTTCTGTGTGTGTTCCGTGTTCTATGTTCTGTAGAATCGTGTTATTTGGGGATTATTCTGCTTTGTTGTCTTATAAATATATGTGACTGGTTCTTGTGAGTTTGTTCTTGTCATTGTGTTAATTACATTGATTTTGACTATATGCATTGCCTGTTAATGATTGAAGCATCCCGTCATGTTGGCGTCATAATGATGTTATTAGGAGGTGGTTCAACTAGGACAGCACTGAAGGCCCTGGTATAAAATACACGGCCCGCCACTCGTCAATTGACAGGAAATTAATTGGTAACTGTTTTGATCATTGTATAAGTCACTTTTCATGCAAGGATGCCAAATATTTAAGCTTTATGCTTCTTATATGTGAGCATTTGCTTTTCTTTTTAAATATTTGAATTTATTTTCAATAGTTTTGAGGTTTGGACTTTTGGTCGGACAAAACAAGGGTTCTCTGGTCTTTGCACTATAAGAACTTCTGACGGGCATTTCTCGCTATCGATTAACTGAAAAGTAATCAGCAGATTAATCAATATGAAAGTAATCATTAGTTGCAGTCTTGTAGCCTACACAATTGATACAAATGCCACCTCAACAACCTTCAACATGCTGTTATGTTAATGCATGCGTAGTAATAATAATCAAACTGCATAACAGTCGGCCATTCTTCTCCATTGAGTACTTTTACTTTCAATACTTTAAGTACAGTTTTCTGATTATACTTACTAATCTTTAATGGGCTTTTATTTATAACCGAGTATTTCTACAGTGTGGTATTATTACTTTTACTCTGAATGCTTCCTCTACTGCTGATGCGTGTCTTGCTATCTAAAGCGTAATAATGATAATGATCGATTTTTCTTTGGCTAAAGTAAAGTGTGCATATCTTAAACATCTGGAGCATTGTTGGTGCAGATAACACACACAAAGGCAGACATTGACAGCTTGAGGAAAAAGAAAGTCGTCTGGATCAGAAATGAAACTGAAACTGACCTATTGGGTTGCCAAGTTTGTGAAAACCCACCATTTATGCTTAAATCCGTTTTTTCAGACCAAATACATTGCAGTGAAAAAAAACCCTGTTGTAATTGTTTTCAATTTTATTTTTCGGTATTAGCAAGGAGGCATATTAACAATTAAAACTGTAAATTCTGAGCTGCAGTAGCCAAAAAAGTTTATAAAACCAAATATCAATAAAGTAAAAATCTCAACAACTGAACTAATCTTGTTGACTACAGCGATGAAAACTCCACATGAAGCTTTCCGTGGAAGAAAAATAGTATTACATGTAACATGTAACACATTTTACAAAGGGAACTATAAGTTAAAACCATCCATTTATACAAGATCAGTGATTGCTGTGTTTTACTTATAATATAAACACACTATAATGTCTTTGGAACAATAAGCTACCATCTTCATGGCCATATACCAATGAGGACACCAAAGTCACGTCCGCAGTAATATTTCTGAAGAAACATGAAATGACTTGAAGGAGAGTTACACAACACAATTACACGTACAGCATTATACATGTTTTGTTGTTGTTTTTAGGGCTAATTCTCATATTTTGTTCAATTAAATCTGACACTTATAATAAAAGGAATTTAATATGTTTTACTGGCTCCAGATCCTCGATAGATGTTACAGAGAATACAATTAAACTTTAACTAAATTAAATAAACTTATTTATTTATGATGTGATTAAAACAGTTTTTAGTGGCTGGGATTCAGCTTGTTGAATTAAATTCATAACCTCAGTATTTAACTAAAACGCTGGCCTTCCCTTGAGGGTGAAACATAATACAGTCACTGTTAGAAAAATCATTAAATCATTGGACATTTATTCTTGCAAGAAGGAAGAAAGTTGAAACACAAACAAGCTGTTGCATCAAGGCTGCTCGAAGGTCTGACTCCGAGCAATTTGTTCCAGTCCCAAGATCACCTCTTCGCAATCAGCGACGTCGTCGTCGTAAATCAGCACTGCGAACGTCTTGACGCCTTCTGTAGGTTTATTATCGTTATTTAGGGTAACGAACTGTAAGTGTTCTTTCGGCAGCCTGCTGCTTCCTTAATAGACTAAACAGCTGTGCTGCTCAGTGTCAGTGAAAGTTCACAGCAAACCATTTGAGGACACAGCTCCAAACACGTAACGCTACAGATGACATTCACTACTTATTAAATGCATAATAATTAGCCTTTTAGATGTTTCCCCATCAGTCACTTATACAAAATTAACAAAAAGCTTAATTCTCAAGAGAATCAACTGGCCTGAGGGATTTTGGGAGATCGGGGGATATTACGGATACAACCTGGCAACCGCACCAAAGTAAAGGGCGGTTAATCAAACGCGAGGAAGTAGCTGGCGCTTAGTTTACAAGCACAACGGCGCTGCACATCTGCACTGTAACCGTAATTACACGTTATTACGGACGTTCTCATAGACAAGACAAAGAGTTTGCATGCTGTTAGTCGACAGAAATGGACGACATTAACAAAGTGTACTGCCTACTCTGTCAGCGGTGCGAAGAGACGGAAATAACCGGAGTGTTAGCCACTAAAGAGAAAGTCGCGGCTCACCAAAACTGTTTGGTAAATATTCACATGTCCGTCCTTTGATTCTTCATTCACTTGTAGCGAGCAGGTTAACGTTAGCTAGTGAGCTAAAGTTAGCAAGCTACGTTACAGCTTTAACGTGGTTTAAACGTGACCTTTGAGCCTCGTGCTAAAAGGAGATAACATGAAAAGTGAACGACAAATCTGTTGTTGTTTGGCTTCTTCCTTTGAAAAGATGGAGACAGATAAGAGCAGAAGAGAAACTCTAACACAAACTTCAGGCAGAGTGTGGAGCTCTTTCACTCTGGCTGAATAGATAACGGACTTGGTGATGATGAAGAAGAGCACAGTTTTGCATTCAGAGGGGACTCCTTTTGTCAAACTCGTTCCTCCTCAAACTTATTTTATTGGTCGTATGCACAGCAATTAGCTACAGTGAAGCTGTCGCAATGAAAGTTTAAGTTTAATGGTTCAATGCTACTGCAAACATGACACAGTGCAGAGGATGAATATAGGAATAACACAGACTATAGCTATGTCCCAATTCAGGGGCTGCATCCTTCGGAGGACCCAGCCTTCGCGGTCCACGTGGGCTGCGTCCTTTGAGGACCGGGTAGGCTGGACCGTGCGGTCTACGAAATGAGACACAGCTGTTCCCGCCCCGCCCCCTCTTGCTGCTCCTGTCGCCTAAAATCCCTGCTCAACAGGATTATATATATATTTATAGTATATATATATATACACATTTATAGTGTGTGTATATATTTATAGTATATATACATTTATAGTGTGTGTATATATATATATATAATCCCTGCTCAGCAGGATTATAAATATATATACATTAAACTAAACACCTTTTCAGTATATATGCAGCCTTCAAGGTTTTAGTTTAGTGTTTAATCAGTTATTCAATAATTAATTCATAGATCTTTTTCTATCTTTTCCAGAGAGAGATTGGATTTCCTTCAGTTCACGCAGGTTTATTTGCATCACGCAGAGTACAAGTACACCGAGCTGTCCGGAGTCAACAATAGAAACGTACATCACTAAGTCGGGGTCTGCTGCTTCGCGCTCTTGGTCCCTAAACTCCTAGATAAGAGAATTTACAATGTTTACCACGGACATGCCAAAACAGATTTTGGATTAATCTCCTTCCTCGCTCGTCTTCCTCTGATTTCACATCTGGCAGCAGGTCACAGTGACCAGCCCTCTGTTGGAAAACCTGCATTACTTGTACATCTGCTTCACCCCCCCCCCCCCCTTTAATCTAACCTTGAACGTCTATCTTTGAATTACAGTGTTATTATCCGACACATTTTGTCCTCACTCGTGTTCTCTCTGTTGTTCTGTTTTCAGCTGTTTTCCTCTGGCCTGTATTGCCGTAATTCCCCACAGTTTGACGATCTGTTTGGTTTCTCCGTGGAGGATGTGTTGAAGGAGGTGAAACGAGGAAGCAAGCTGGTAAAGATTCTTGATATTTTTTTTTTTAGATACAATTAGGCCGAATCCCTTCATAGTGTGCCGGAAGCTATTTCTAGTTGTGTTGTCTCCTTTGTGTTTACAATAGTTGTGTAACAAATGTCAGACGAAGGGTGCCACTGCAGGATGTGAAGTCAAACGCTGCAAGAAGTCCTACCACTACCCGTGTGCTGTCAAACACAGAGCTGAGATCGTTGAGGATGCAGACCTGGGGAAATATGAGTTAGTCTAACATAGCTGTGTGTTTATAGTTTACGTGTACAATATATATTTGTATGTCTAGAATATGTTCTTGTGTTCTAAAACACCCTGTAATGCAGTTTTTCTTTTCCTTTTTTTTGTAAAACTATCTTCAGGCTGTACTGCTCCAGTCACTCTCGACAAACACAAGGTAGGTGCCCTTCTTCCTCTCAACACTTTTTCGGTTTACAACATATTATGTGTTGAATTTTATTTATTTTTTCAATTTTTTTGCAGAAAACAACGGCTCTGTAAACGGACGCCCCTCCTCCGTCGCTATGTCACGAACTTCCAAAAGTCCGAGTGAAGCCGGACCCTCTAAGGTTTGATTGATGGACATATCTACGACATAGATGACAAATGTATAAATATATATATTATAACTTGAAATCATAAATAAAAGTTCAGCAATTAAAACACTTTGGCCCTGTAGCTTTCAGCAAACCTCACTCAAGCAGGAGGAAATAGTGCATTTTATTGACTATTCAGGGGCGGATTATTGCACATTTTCCACCACAATGTCTTATTCATTTGGTTTATTTGTTGAAATCTCAAAAAGACATGGGAGAGTTCTATCGGCCACAAAACCTGGTCTAGCAAGTAATGATATCCATTTTGTTCATGAGGTCCCTTGCCTTGCCTGTGAGAGAACAGAAGGAAATATCAGCTTGGAAAGTTTGTCCAATAGTATGTAAGTATGTTCACATTTTACAAACATTTCTTTATACGCTTATAACTAATAAGCTCCTAACATCAATATCTGATCCCGTTGTGACGACCAGACGTGTGTTTTCAGGTTGTATTGTAACAAACATGCTCCTGCGTCACATAAGAGGAGCACCAGCGGTAAGTCCTGCTAAGTTGTTAGAGCTTAAACTCTGCATGCAAATGTTTTACACACAAACCCGGGACTCATCCAGATGTTCTTACCTGTATTTGTTTTTTTTATTTTGAACTGCCTCGCACGATGTAAACACACAGCTTTTAACTAAATGCATCTCATATATACCGCGTTCAGAGACAGCTGTATTTAAAACCATCAATTTACCTTTTTGTAGCTTAATAGTCTATTTTACAGTTCATTTACGTATAAATAACTTATGAATTGACTATTCGGTACAGCCCTGATGCAATTAGGAAATAAATGACCACTGGGTGAAAGTCCTCAGTGGATGTCATCACTTTCACCGTCATTTATTGACACATCCCACTTAAAGACGTTTGTCCAACAGTTAACTCTCATCTTGGGATGACAAATCAGACAGTGCTTGTCCTTTTCTTCTGGTCGGTTATTCTTTCTGTCACATATTTGATATCAAACCGTATCTGTTTTACCTGAGCCACAGTCCGTATCTCAGCGCTTATTGCAGCCAAAGCCTCTTTTTCTTTCTTTCTCATCTTCAGTCCCGTGGGAAACCCTTTGGAACGGCAGAATGATTCTGATTCACTCACATACACACGGTGTTACGAACAATATTGGCCAGTACGCACTTGTCACGAATGCGACGTCACGTTGCGCGTTACTTATTACTTGTTACTTATTTTGTGCACAAAGTAAGAACACACATAAAAGGTGAATGAGGCCCTGAATTGTCCTTCTTCTTCTTCTTCACAGGTGATTCTACATCAGCCAGACGACTGTCTGTGTGCAGCAGCGAGTCATCCACAAGTGTGAAGCCTTCGTCTTCCAAGGTATGAATATTGTTCGTAGTCACCTTAAATAAAGCTTTTCATTTCTTTTCCGAACTATTCAGTGATTTGAATCTTTTTTTTTTGCTTTTGAAACAGAGACGGTTGACTTTCGGAGACGGGTGAGTGTGTGAGAGTTTGCATGCTTGACTTGCTCCAGATTAATTGTGCCGTCCACCTTTTATACCTTCTGTTCCCAATTTCAGAACTGTTCTTGCACATCATAAAGTTTTAGTTATAGGATGAAAAACTCCAGAGAATCCTGCACCATTGTCTTGAACTCAGACCTTTATCATCCGCGGTGCATATAGACAGACAGCACCATACATATACAGGCGAGTGAGAGACTATAGCCTTTAAATGTTCGGTGCCGTTTGACTTCATGATCTTTGCTCGACGAAGGTCTGAGGATCAAAGTGAGTACAAGTGACAGACAGTGTGCAGGATTCTTTGTTTTCTTTGTCTGCTTTCCATAAACTGTTTATTAAGTGCAGCAGTCACTAGAGCTATAATGCCTGACCTCGGTCCTCTGTCACAGGCAGGAAGGGACCGCGTCCAAACGTAAAAGGCGGAACGCGATCCTCACAGATGATTCTTCAAACTCAAGTTAACACACTTACATTACATGAGAGAATGTAACCTATTTAATACTCTTGTTTTAAGCGGCAACCCGATTTACTCCATTTCACATGTGCTCCAGGTTACAATGAGCCTGATTCAGAAATGAACATATTCGCCCCGGTCGAGACGGATTTTGACGAAAGTGCAAACTCTGTTCCAGAGTCCCAAGTAAGTCTTAAGCTTTGCTTATTCATCAGTAACGTCGTCATGAGAGGCTGAAGATGCTCAATAGTCTGATAACAATTGTTCTTCTCTTTCATTTCTTTTCCCGCCTCTTTCTAGACTGTGTGTCAGGTGATCAGGTGAGATCAAACCTTTGTGGTTAACTGAAATTATAAATGACATTTTACATCATTGTGTGACCTTATTGAAGCTACTATGTCAGTGTGTGTGTGTGTGTTGACTCATTTCTGTGGTACGTTTTCTAGTTTGTGGTGTAGTGTTGTGTTGCATTATATTGAAAGATGTGGCTTTTTTTTTCACCTCAATTCCTCCACACTTTAGAAATATCACAAACACATCACCAGTGATGAAACAATGAGTTAATCCATCACTTAGTCAAAATACCTGTTTACGTGATGTTGTGGTTTTTTTCTACGTCTATGTTCAACTTCTTGGACTTTAACTTTATATTAAACTTAATACTTGAAGGCTGGCTTAATAACTAATTGCTATCTGACTCGTGGAGAGACAGCACAGGATTCTCACTAAAAAGAACTCAGAATCAACTGACAATACAAAGAATTGTTCCTTACTTTATACCCTTGTTCCCACTTTTCACCCTCCCACTCTCAATCTTCCTCTAGACAGTCATCTCGTTCATCGTGTCATACAGTTGGGATTAACGACCCCGGTACATCGGGGGCTTTTTGGGACATCTGGTCACATGAGATATATCATTTCTCTGCTAATGAAGCCTTATTTGGATGCACCCCTGCTCTTCTTCTTTAGAAGCTTCGTTATGAAGACATAACGTCTATATCTTTATATTTAATCAATTCTTTTAGAAGCTCGTTATGGAGACGTCACGTCTCCATCCTTACCTTATCAATTCTTTGTGCATGGGCGTACTTTAAATGACGTTTCCCTCAAGCTTCCATCCGTCCCCGGCTTTGTGCCGTTCAGCCCTCTATGCTTGAATGACTGTGTGTACCAGAGTCCCTACGGTCAAGCTGACCCAGCAGCGTATGCACAAAGGACAGCTTGTTCCCTTGGGACACAGCGATGGCGCCACTGCTGAAGGCAGTTGAAAGTTGAAATTTGCTCTCTTCAGCAACTTGCTATTCAGAGGTTAATAAATAATATAACATGGAATAATATGACACAGACTGGCCATTCGGCTGCATCGTAAGTACTTTTACTTTTATAACTTCAGCAACATTCTGTTGATAATACCGCTGTGGTTTTACTGAAGGATTTGAACGCAAGACCTTTCTGTGTTTATTATTTGTATACTGTTGTATTGCTACTTTTACTGAAGTAAAGGATCTGAATACTTCTCCAGTCATTTAAAGGTCTTGACCAGCTTTATAAACTGTACAGGACATTTTGCAGACACGTGTTCGTGCTGTGTGATGGATAAACAAGATAATAGAGACCAGAGCGGAACAATTAGTTGATTATTCGATTAGTCAAAATGAATCGTTAAGCTATTCTGATAATTGATTAACCTTTTTATGGATTTTTGTAAACTAAATCTGACCATAAAAACACATCAAAGTCGCTGTTACTCACGGTGAGACATCGGTGAAAAATACTCCGTATTAGTCGCTTGCTTTGACATAAACTCTGTGGTTCTAAAGTTCTCCAGCCGTTCTCCACATATGCAAAGACCACACACACAGACACACACACACACACACACACAGACACACACACACACACACACACACACACACAGACACACACACACACACACACAGACAGACAGTGCTTGCTTTATTGTTAGATTTGGACAAAACAAGGAATCTAAAGACATCAGCCAAAGATGATGTCTTGTGATGAGTTTTTAACTATTTTATTCTGCTGTAGAGAATAATTGTTTGATGATGTCGTCCACACACAGAAAAGACAACCAGAGTCCCACTGGGTCCACTTCAGGTACAGTAGGCCGTCACAGCAAGCTCTGTGTGTATTAAACCTGTGGCCAACATACAAATAGTTTGCTAACTCTTGCTGTCTTCTGTAGGAAATCAGCTGGAGGATGGGAGCATCGCTGGAAATAAAGATGGAGATGAAACAATCATACATTCAGTGGAATGTTACATACTGCCTAGCTTTGAAAGTGTATGTTTTTTTTCTTCTTTCTCTCAACTATAAAGTCTCAACTTGTCTTCTAATTTCTCATTTAGTCCTGAAGTAGATTTGGTCCTTCTCTCTGACAGTCAACATAGTAACTTAAAGCTTGTATAATTGTAATTCATATACGGTGTATCATCCCTAGCGGAGCAGTATTACCTCACCTGACATGAAACATGTTTGCTTCCTCTCAGGATGGTGAGTCGCAGAGTCTGCTGACGCCCGTGTGTGAGCCACCTTCAGCGACGACGGCTGTAGTCTCCACTCAGACCGCTCCAGCTTTGTTACCCAGCGTGGTTCTGTTCAAGACAGAGGTAGAAGAGTCAGACGGAGGTACAGTTTACTCTACGTACTGTTTCACATGCGGTCAGACGATGAGATGAACTTTAGTGTGTTAAGACTAAAATTCAGTATATAATCATAACCAGGATCAAGACTTTAGATATTGATATTGTTTCCTCTTATTTCTTAGAGATCAGAAAGGATTTAATGCTGGTTAGTCTTTTTTATCCAACTAGAAAACAACTATTATCTTGAGAATTTGGCAGAACATTTTCTTGACAATCTACATAAATTCACCCGTTATCACGAGAAACAAGCTCTGTTATCTCAAGAAAATGAGATAATTAACTCTCCAGATAACAGCTTTAAAAAGAATAATTGCAAGCATGGCCGTTCTCGGCGTCTGTAGTCGGCTACAGAGCACTTCTTCAGTTTTTCTGCTCAGGATCACTGTTGCTGGCTGTCACACTGGCTTTGGACCAGGTTCTTGCTTTGAGCCACGGGCTACCTAGGGTTGGCCAGTATGGCTGGAATACATGGCACCTTGATTAAAGACTTTGTCTCAGTGTAGGATGGATTTTAATTACCACCAGCAGTGAAAGACGCTGCATGTTAACCAGCAGTGAGGCCAATCAAATCGTCATTATGTTGATAGCAGCTCGTCCCACGGAACAATAACTCAACTTTAAAATGCGGAGATGTTGCTCTAGATGGGATTTAAATGTACAGGAGGACCAGCGAGCTCTCTGATAAACAGTGGTTTGTAATTATTATTGGGGTGGGGGTGAAAAAATTACCAACATACACACATCCAGACGGGATTAAAATCCTAATAAAGATTATTAAAATAACATGTAGGAAATGTACTCCAAAATATGTGTGTGGCCACGACAATCATGTGAAGTACTGAGATCATTTTCATGGCTGTATATATCCTTTGAAATGAATAATATATGGGAAACGGTATACAGCACTTGTATGAGAAAGATGCTGTTGTTGAATGATGTTTTATTTCTTTCTTTCAGGGTTCAGTCCTGATCAGAGTCCTGTCCACAGTCCTGCTGAACACGCTACTGGACCCGCTGTCCCACAGCAGAGCGCCGCTGGACCTCCTCCCTCTCCTCACCGCTCCAATCCTCTCTATGGTACCCGCTCACCTGCACCTCCCTCAGACCCGGAGCCCAGCTTCGACTCCGCCAGCTTCTGGAAAAGCTGCAACGCGGCCAGATGCACACAGGCCCTCTTCACTGATTTCATTGATGAGATGAACGATATCTCCAGCAGAATCCAGTCGGACCTGGCCAGCCAGGAGGGTGAGGGACCATACGAGATACCCACAAGTTACTGCGACCGCATCTCTGGCTCACCCTTCATTTATGTGTCAAACACTGGAACATTAAAGCTCTCGCTCTTCTCTCCACAGATTATGACCATGCACTGACAGTGATGACTGCTTCTGGGAAACTGGCAGAGCGTGTGGCCAAGCAGCAGGAAGGTGAAGTGAACCCGTGTTTCCTACAGGATTTAGTGAGTCGTACGCTCTAGGGCGGCATTGTCCCCTGGATGAAAGTTTTGTACTTTTTAAAGTTAAATGCATCAATCTAGTGCACTTTGACAACAAACTATTATTATTATATTATGACTATTTTATGGCGTTCTACACATAACTTTTTTATGGCATTCTTTACTAATACTTTTGACATTTTTTAAGATAATATAAATTGATTTTTTTGGTGAAATAGTTTGTGACCTTCTATACTGTAACTTTTCTGTGACATATATACTCTGACTTGTTTTTTTTTACATATTTAAGGGAATTTTATACCAGGAAATGTTTTCATGACATACTATAACAGGGTGTTATATTATCTATCTATATTATGAAGTTTTTATGGCATACAGTACTTTGGCATTTTTTGTGACTTACTATACTCGGACATTTTTACACCTCCACGCTGGCGACAGCAGTTGCCGGTGGCATTATGTTTTCGGGTTCCATTCTTGTCAATGCAATATGTCAGAAACACCTGATGAGAATTACTTCAAATTTGGCACAAACATCCACTTGGGCTCACGGATGACCAGATTAGAATTTAGTCAAAGATCAAAGTCACTGTGACCTGACAAAACATGTTTTTTGGCCATAACTTTAGAATTAATTTGCTAATTACAAAATTCACACAAAATTCACACAAAGTTATGACTTTTGAGATCCAAAAGGTCAAAGGTGACTTTTCATAATGTACATACAAAAACACTTTTCTGGCCATTATTCAATACCATAACTCAGGTACAGAAGGGGATATTGTGACCATATTTGTATCCCCTTTGAAGCTGTGGTGATTGTAGATCATTAGTGCTGCCGGGTTGAAGTTGTGTGTGAAGCATCTACGTTGAATTTGTAGCTTCTTTCCATCAACATCCAAATGTGAAGCATTGTCTTCTGTCTTGGCTACAACTTTATGTTCTGTCAGAATCATATGAACACATACAAGGATTGTGAGTCTGTTACACACTAATAGACACACATCAGATCAAGAACAACAAAGCTGAACAAATATAAGTCAAATCAATTTTATTTGTATATCCCTTCATCAAAACAGTTGCCTCAAGGCTCTTCACAATCTGTACAGCAAAGAGAATTCCCTCTCCTTAGACCTTGTCCTTCATTCATCTTTCAGCAAAGAGTCGCCAATCTGCCACAGCTCGTTGTAGAGTGGGTGAGAAGGGTCATCTATGATGACTTTGATTTTGTCCGTTGACCACCTCTGTGCACTGTCCACACTGTCCAGTTCTGATCTGCTGAGTGTAGAGATCCAGTGTTGAGAGTCAGGTTGGAGGATGTGGTGGTACCTATCGGCCTGGGGTCTGCCCATCAGTGAGCTAAAGATCCAGTCACAGAGGGCAACGTTTAATCGCAAGTCTCTGAGCTTTATGATGAGATCGGAGGGCACAACAGTATTGAATGCTGAACTATAGAACTATAGACTACACCATTCTCACAAGGTTCCTCATTTTCTACGGCATATTAAACTATTACTTTTTAATAGCAAACTAAACTATGACATTTTATGACATGCTATACTATGACATTTTATGACATGCTATACTATGACTTTATGACATGCTATACTATGACATTTTATGACATGCTATACTATGACTTTTTATGACATGCTATGCTGTGACATTTTATGACATGCTATACTATGACTTTTTATGACATGCTATACTATGACATTTTATGACATGCTATACTGTGACTTAATGACATGCTATACTATGACATTTTATGACATGCTATACTATGACATTTTATGACATGCTATACTATGACATTTTATGACATGCTATACTATGACATTTTATGACATGCTATACTATGACATTTTATGACATGCTATACTATGACATTTTATGACATGCTATACTATGACATTTTATGACATGCTATACTATGACATTTTATGACATGCTATACTATGACATTTTATGACATGCTATACTATGACTTTTTATGACATGCTATACTATGACATTTTATGACATGCTATACTATGACCTTTATGACATGCTATACTATGACATTTTATGACATGCTATACTATGACCTTTATGACATGCTATACTATGACCTTTATGACATGCTATACTATGACATTTTATGACATGCTATACTATGACCTTTATGACATGCTATGCTGTGACATTTTATGACATGCTATGCTGTGACATTTTATGACATGCTATGCTGTGACATTTTATGACATGCTATACTATGACCTTTATGACATGCTATGCTGTGACTTTTTATGACATGCTATACTATGACTTTTTATGACATGCTATACTATGACTTTTTATGACATGCTATACTATGACCTTTATGACATGCTATACTATGACTTTTTATGACATGCTATACTATGACTTTTTATTGCATACTATACTATGATTTAATACTATACTTTTTCTTTATTTGACATTTTCTATAACCTACTATAACTTTAGTTTATGAATATATATATTGTTCCACAGAGTTACAAAGGAAACAAACGGAGCTGCAGAAGGCGACGGCTGCTATGAAGGAGGTCGTCTCAGCACTGAGGACACGAGTCCATCAGCAGAACCCGTAAGAACATGGATCAGTGTTTAGAGTTCTTCTCTTTTGTCTGTGTTTTGTATTTCAAATTACTCAATCTGACATTTTTTGCATTTTGTACAATCTGTATATGTATATATTTTGTATTGTTTATGTCTTAATATTTAGGTGGAAAGTGATGTATGTGGTAATACAAAACTGCACCAATATACGGCACTGATAATTCAAAATGCACCTTAAGCGTTAACATGTTGAATTCCTATGATATGATCTCACACTTCAGCCTGTGATCCTGATGCTGTTGGTGTTCAGTTGTAAATGGTGCCTTTCTATTTAGAAGATACGTCACACAGGATCGTGTCAGTAACATTTTCATTCATTAACTAATGGGGTTTAAAAACCTGTACCGATGAATTTTAAAGAATAGTATTCTGTCTTGAAAAAGTTCCACATCCAACGCTACACTATGAACCAAGCGTACTGGACTTTTTTTAGATGTTGAAATTGTTAAAATAACTGTTTTAAATATGTTTGTACTTGAGTTTGTTCATTTTATGATGTTGTGCCAGGATTTGTTTCTGTACTTTTAAGACTACAGTAGAAAAACAAAACATTTCCCCGATGTGTTTGAGATGTATTTAATGTATGTGTGAATGTTGGAAGTAAGTGAATTTGGGCAAGAAGTCTCTACTCGAGGTGCAAGGAGAAGGGAAACAGTCTGAAGACACCATACATGTAGTATAAAGTTGTTCAGTATACAGGACTGTCTCAGAAAATTAGAATATTGTGATAATCCCCATACGTGTCATTTAGTTTATTGAACCAAGCTGAGTGTTTTTCAAGGCTCAGGAAACCCTTGCAGGTGTTTCGAGTTAATTAGACGATTCAAGTGATTAGTTGAATACCCTACTAGTATACTTTTTGATGATATTCTAATATTTAGAGATAGGATATTTGAGTTTTCTTAAGCTGTAAGCCATAATCAGCAATATTAAAAGAATAAAAGGCTTGCAATATTTCAGTTGATTTGTAATGAATCCAGAATGCATGACATTTTTGTTTTTTTAATTGCATTACACAAAATAAAGAACTTTATCACAATATTCTAATTTTCTGAGACAGTCCTGTACTACAAGTGTGGTTGGAGTTTTTACCTCTAATGATCTCTCAAAAGATCTTTGCTCTTCAAACTGTAAGTATACAGCAACTCCAACCGTCCGAGATATGTTACTGAACCTGCCGTCCAAATATTCAGTTTGATGATGAAACGAATCACTCTGTGGTGGTGGACTCACGATTTGCATCTGGTAGTTTATTGATGCACAAACAAGTTCTGTTTATTGTGTTGCTCACCTGTCAAAATCTTATTCTTTACTTATTATTGTACTTTTTCAAATTATTACTATGATACATGAACATTTCCGTCTTTTCCATTTCCTTTAATTGCAATATATATATATTTTTAGTATTAAAAAACTTGGTTTTGGAAAACAAATGTCTTTTTATTAATTTGCTTGCAAAGGTCACAAAAGTTAACTGGCAATTCATAATATATTCTTCAAAATACTCACAGCAGTAGTGCAGATGTCACTTAACAACTTTATGAATATTAACACTTTCAAATATTGATTTTTAACATACATTAGATGTCATATGGATGAAAAAGTATCCACAAGTCCAGGCCCATAAAACGTAAGCTCCTGCACGGCCGCAGGCCTTCCTGTAAACTGACTTTTAATGGCTCCATACATTCTGTTTCAGCTGGCAACCGGGCACGTTTAACTTTCAGTTATGATTGTTTTGCGCTATAGAAATAGACAAATTAAAGAAGTTTTTTTTTCATGTTATGGTAGCTGCACGAAATAACATTTTCCAACCTAAACCGCAAATGTACTGTAGCGCGCAGATGATCATTTTCAAATCTGTAACAGTTTAAGAATCTGAATCTCACTCTGTTCTGAATCTGAATGTAACCTGAGATCCCTCTCTTTGGGTTGTCTTACAACCTAGAACTAGACCTAGACAGAAGATCACACCTCAGCCACTAGGTTTAATAATCACTGACTGGAGTTTGACCTAAACACACTTAATAAAGGCTTGAATCTGTCTTCTTGACGTGTCAGTGTCCAGTCTTTATGATCTGTCCTGACATCTAAAAGTGCAAACAGCCTCATACCTCAACCTGAAAACCACGATTCCAGATGGCACCTCCAAACTATGACGCAGCCTTCTAGCTGAGGAACAAAATCATATATCAAGCAAGTGCAAACACTAAAGAAGTAACTTGGTCAATTCAACAGAATAATAGGAAAAGTAAAAAGTGATATCAGGCGACTGGCAAGAATCTTTCAAGTTATTAGACACAACTTGATCAAGTGAAAGTCTGCCTCTCAATGCGTTTCAAGTCCTGCTTCACACACTGTGTGTAAGTGAATAGGCAGTGAGGCACTGTGGCAAACGAGGACTGTAACTGAACTGTATCATGTCAGCTCAGCCCTGTAGCTTCAGTATGCACAGCTATGCAGATACTGAAATGGACACACTGGCTCAAGTCTGGAATGAGATTCATAACAGCGATGGTGATCATCTTAAAAATATAAAGTTTGTGTAACCAGCCGTCAGTGAAGGGTTGATGAAGCCGACTGGGAGTGACCGAGTCCTGAGAGAAGTCCCTCCCGGAGTCGCCACAGCGTCCTCTGCGTCCGTGTCTGTGATGACTTCGGGCTAAAGTCAGTTTTTGAAGGCTCCGCAGCGGCTGGCTCGACATATGAAATCTTTGAGCAGGTCGCCGTCAATCTGCCAGAAAGCGGCGGTCTGGGTCACTTCAGTCAGGTGATTCACACAGAACTTAAAGCAAAACTCTTCCAGGTCCTGAATGTCAAAAGGTAAGAGCACAAATTAGGAAAATAAACGCTATTTTTGGTCACACGTTCTTCAACAAATTAACAAGATACATGAGCGCCTAACTATTATTTTAAGACAGACTGGAAAACTTGTGAGCTTAAGCTGAAAACAATCTCTCCTTATTGACATACATAGAAACGGACGAGAGTTGGTAGACTGACCTCTGCATCATAGCGCACCGCAGCAGACAGCAGCGAGAAGGCGTTTTCCGCCGTGATTCCCCTCTTTATAATATGCTGACACAGGCGTTTCAGGCGGTTCTCACAGTACGACGTGGCCAGGTCCAGCAGCCCTGACGGAGCACAGGCACAGACGTCAACACTCGAAGCCTTAACGACCAACTTACAAACAAGAAGTCAGTGAGCAGAAGGCTGTGATGCGCACGCGCGTGCAGTTCTGACCAATAGCGTCCTCCGGAGGCAACTCCACATTGTCTGTGTAGAGGAACTCTAGGAAGGAGCGGTACACCGGGTAGGAGAACTGGTCTATTTCAATCACCTCCTTCATGTCTTCGTTCCAGTGGGACTGGAACATGGATCTGAAGTGTTCACACCTGCACAACAGTTTGTTTCAGGACAGATAAAAGATGTTATTTATCATTTATATTCTTTAGTTTCATAACTTAAGCCGACAGCCGTGAGATGAAATCCCTGACCTTATTTTGAGAACTGCTTTGTGGACATAGATGTATTTGCCGTCGATGCAGAACTTGAGGTCAGCCGTCTCCGGGTTGTCAAACTCTTTCTTCAGAGACTGAGCCACGGTCAAGAAGTCATCGTGCTCTGCGGGGAGAAAACACCCACGCGCATCAAGCTCTGGTTTTAAGAGGATCAAAGAAACTAGCAGTGATTTGAATCACCTTTTACTGCTGAAACAAGAAGGACCACAGTTTTATTCATGTCTTTTTAAATGAGGATTTATAATGTAATAATAATAATTTACGTGTCAGGTAACAGTCAAAGAAATATTTAATTTGGCACTAATTATAGTGTCAAATTGGGCTCAATCGGTATACTGCCATTTAATTATTCCAATTATTTAATTTGAATTATTTAATAATTTCCAATTAACTGCTGAGCTAGGTCAGGTCAGCTGAACTTCAGCAAAAATATGCACAGATGTGAATAACATTAATTATGGCTGAATTCCATTTAGCTGCAGTATCGTGCATGCTGGCTCACTGTCATACGGCCATGGCTTACTGGGACATTTGAATAGAACACCAGCTGTTAATCCCTCTGTGACAAGTAACAACGTCTCCTGTGACTCAAATGAATAAAGATAATAATCAGCCCTTTGTCTTTACCCAATGAAAGAAGCCTCCACATGACGGAGGGGGTGGCGAAGCATGCGAAGACGTCGTCGGTGCAGGTGAAGTGCGTGAGGTGAGGCAGCACAATAGACTGGCCCCTGCACTGGCCCCACATGTACACCTGACCACTCTGAGTCTTAGCGGCGGATGTATGTGTAGAGTGACAGGCAGCGACCTCCACGATCCTGTCAAAGGGGCCCGGAAGAGAGAGTTGGCAGGTGAGGAGATGGTTCGTTATACAGTGTATGTGTGTGTGTGTGTGTGTGTGTGATGGTCCCGCTCACCTCTCTTTCTCAGTCATGATCTGGACTGGGCTCAGCTGGTTGCTTTTGTTGCCGGTGCCCAGTTGCCCGTACGTGTTGGCACCCCAAGTGTACAGCAACCCCTCGTCCGTTAGTGCCAGCGAGTGGGCATAGCCGGAGACAATCTGGAGAGGAAAACAAATACTTCAGATGTAAGACCAACTATTCGAACATAGCCAAATGTTTTCACAGCAAAGTCTACTTTACACTGAATAAAACTATAAAGAATTGTCCATTTTGGTTCATTTGAGGTCCCAATGCTCTGAACGTGTGCAGCTTGTCATACAGTAAGTGAGGACTATGATTCATATTGTAAATTGAATATTTTTTAATCTTGGTTCCCTTTTTTTTTTTTCTGGTTACTTTTTCAATGATAGTCTACGGACAAAAAGTGAACAATTCAATCAATACAGTAACTCAGTGACAGTGAACTCAAAGGCACGCTGCTGTCAAAGGTTGAGGGTCTGAAGCTGAAAACAGTCTGTTTATGGCAATGTAAACAAAGTGGACCTAGAAACGAACATTGCTACCAATGTCTTCATGTCTAAAGGCCCTGAAAAACGTTTCCTGCAGTCGCTAGAGGCTAAACTAGCACACAATGCTCTGCTTAAGTTAGAACAGTTTCGGTTACTTGTCCTTTCTGTCTGTGCCCCTCTCACTTGTATTAAAGGGGAGAGAGCTCAGTGGGAAAAAGGTGACATCACCTGCTTGTGTTGATCCAAGGATGCATTTTCTTTTTTTTTTAAACTTTAACTAAAGTCTTTAAGATTTAAAACTACATTTTGAGGGTCTTAAAGATAAGACGTCATCAATTCAGAAACTAATATTGACCAAGTGGTCAAACACAGATACACGCTTCAGCGAATCGAATGAGAAAACTGCACAGTCATACGATGTACTAACTCACTTGAGTGAGTTGCACAAATATTAGTTTTTATGATTATGTGTAATGTCCCACCTGTTGCACACATAAACCCTGCAGAGCTACAAGGCGACAGGGAGTGAGCTGGTTCCCATTATTTCCAAGTCCGAGCTGTCCGTTCCCATTGTAGCCCCAACCGTACACCTGCAGGGACGGGAGGAGAACATGAGTGCCGTTGGTGGCCCGGAGACGGACAGCGTGGCGCTCACAGCTCCAGTATAATAATCAGGTCACCTCTCCGTTGTCCACTACTGCCAGAGACGAGGTCTGCCCACAGACGATGCCGACGGCCACTTTGCTCTGCAGGCAGCTGGACACTCTGCGGGGTGTGGGCTGGTTCGCTGTGGAGCCCGAACCCACCTGACCACAGTTGTTGTAGCCCCATGCAAACACCTGGCAGACGTGAGGTTACAGGTGGGAAGAAGAGTTAAATATCCCACATCTATTAGTTTAGGAGTAGACCGTTATTATGACGCAACAAAACATGTAATTGTTATATGTAGAGCAGCCAGGCTTCTTAATACTGAGAGGTACATTACTTGTTGGAAGTGTGTATGCAACGTGACACTAATACATGCAGTTAATGATGGAATTATAGCATTAGGATGGTGTGTTGTAGTCATATCAAAAATCAGCTTAAAAGGAAAAGTCAGACATGTTGGGAAATATGCTGTATTTGCTTTCTTGCCAAGCGCTTGGTGAGAAGATGTCTACCATTAACGTCGGTACACTAAACCCTGATAGGCTACAGCCAGCAGCAGGCTAACTTAGCTTAGCATAACAAATGGAAACGGGGAATTCAAGAACCACAATAGTGTCCTTAAAGCTGAGCTTGTTTTCTATGTTTTCAGCTCGGGGGGGGGGGGGGGGGGGGGGGGGGGGGATCAGCTACTGCTGCGATTGGACTTACAGTCCTTTGTCTGTATGACTAAGCACTGCCTTTGGCCAAAGCTCAATCACATGTCATTTACAAAAAAGGTTTTTGAACGGATTTCCGTTCTGCTGGGTCGTAGACGCTCACTTCTCCCGAGTCAGTCAGAGCCATGGAGTGGTGAGAGCCACAGGCCACCTCTGTGACCTTCTTATTGAGCAGGTTGGCCGACACCAGCACCGGAGCTACCCCTTGGTTGGTCGTCCCATTCCCTAGTTGGCTGTAACCATTGTGACCCCAGGCGAATAGCTCTCCGTCTGAAACGCAAAAAAGATTAGTCACTCTGCAGCACTTTTTAATCCGACTGCGGCGAGGGGGATTAAAGGCCGTGTGCGCGGCGGCGGCTACCCTCTGTGGCCAGCAGGACGTGGGGCCCGCTGCCGTAGCTCAGGCTGACCACCTTCCTCCCACTCAGGAAGTCCAGCTTCTTGGGTACAACGCTGCTCTGGCTGTCCCCTGTTCCCAGACAGTTACTGCAGTTCAACCCGAACACATACACCTGGAAGAGAGGAGGGACAAAAGAGAGAGCATGTAATGTGGATCAGTGATAAGCAGGGCTAAGCAGAGACGGTAGGTAACAGGTCACATTCCAGACGCACAAACATCAACACCAAGTCGGCAGTGCTGATAGGAGCGCACACACACACACACACACACACACACACACACACACACACACACACACACACACACACACACACACACACACACACACACACACACACACACACACACACACACACACAACTCAGTACAGAACTACAGCATCGGTACAGAGAGGTGACAAGCAAGGCCACGAGCACTGGCCTACAGTTTATTTTCATATGAACACTATTTAAGGAAAGTTTTACATTTAAGATGAAACCGCAACGTGTTTGAAGCAAGAAGCTTCTGAATTCACATTGTGCGTTTCAAAATGTGCACGTTTACAGAGATGCTTTTCAGCGTAGCAGTCCCCTGCGGTTGATTCCCGATTGTAAGCATGATTTACTTCTCTGATTGAGGGACGTTGAATTTAAACATGAAATGAAATAACTGCTTTCAAAGTAAAGCAACCATCTAAAAACCCACAATGTGCTGAAGTAATCTACAGTAATGTAAAACATGTAAAGCCCCGGTGGTCCAGCAACAACTAGTTACGCACCACTGACGACGACCGGCGACGACTTCCCTCGCACGATTAACTCAACGACCCCGACCCCCCCCCCCCCCCCCCCCCCCCCCCCTCCCGACGTCTCACCTCGTCATCCTTGGTGACGTAGATGGCCTCGTTAGCGGACGTTCCGAACACGCTAGCTTTTCGGATCATGGACAGCTCCAGGGTCCCCATCAGGCTGAAAACGGGCCATTTGGTTACATCCACCATGGCGGCGAGGCCGGCGGGATGAACCTCAATCCAAAGGCAGGGACGGGGGGGATGGTGCGGGGAGGAAGAGCTGCCAGAGCTGCAGCCGCTGTGGGGAGTGGGTGTGAAGAGAAAAGATAAATGATATATTTATTTATTTGACACAAGGTTTAACTTTGGGAAAAAGCCTTTTATAGCAAAGACAGTCACAGCATTCTGTCTTTTTTTAAACTTGAAATACTTCACACACACACACACACACACACACATGCACACAGTGATGTTCAGGAATGGGCAAATGTCCCTTTTATATTTGAAGTTATTTTTACTTAAAGCTATGCAATTTAAATATGATCATAACGCCCAAAGGGCTTCAAGACCCAACTTGCCATATTTGAATGATTATTTCATTATTTACAGATCTCATGTTATTATGATGTAATGCTAAAACCCATGAATGATCCCACAGAGGAGATTAGTGAGAAGTTGGGTCATGTGGTGTAACATTGGCTCAAACAGATCAGGGCTGGCCTGTGTAATGCTCCTCGCAGCAAAGATATATATATATATATATATAGATATATATACAAACTTTCCTAAGAGTTAAGACTTGCCCTCATCTACAAATTATTCAAGAGCCCTCTACAGGTTTCCTGACCCAATTAGGACTGGCCAGCAGATGGCTCAGTTATATGAACGGAGGCATCACACTTCAAAGCTGCCACAGGAAACTTTCATTTCGTGTGGATAATGGCGGTCTCTGCGGACAAAAGCGGTCGTGTTCCCCTTTATAAAACAAAACCTGTCATTTTACTGCAGCAGGGTCTGTCTGCTCCGGTTCTCTTCCTTCCCTCCAGTGGGCATAGCAATAGGGCCGATACTAAACTATAAATAGTTATAGATTAGACTACACAACAAAGTGTAAATGAGTTCAAATTAGGTCCCTCTTGTCCAGCTTTGGTGTTAAAATGCTGCTTCGATTCAGTACAAATGCTGTAAAAGTAATAATAATCAAATAATATACAATAGTACAACACTGACAGGGGCCATCATTTTTTAATTAATACCGTTAATCTGGGACTCAAGTACATTGTGCTGACAATACTAACATTGTGGTATTGCTACTTCAACCTCAACTGATTACACCAACAATGAGCAGCAACAAAGGTTCACTGATACCCACCACTGGTCCGTAGTAAAGCGAGTAGAACTATAGTATAGTATTACAGGAGATTCTATTGTGGTACTGCTGCCAGAGTACTGCTAACATTGTACCACGAGAGAACTTCTCACAATACATTGTGTTGGTTGTATGTTCATAATGAAATTATTAAAACGTCCATGTAGTTGTTGCATGAAAGGGGAGAGAGGCTGGTGTAACCGTTTCTCTACCAATTAGAATTTTTAATTCCAGCTGGTTTATACACATTATTGTGAGCTTGTGTAAGCTTCCAAATCTATTTGGGGGATTTCCTCTATTGTTATTTAGCTGTTGCCCAAAGGTAAGGTTGTCTTTTGTCAGTCTTATTGAACCATTGTACAGCGTTAAAACCACACATCCATGACCCCCCAAACTGCTCCCAGCTCACTGTGTAGTCGCTGCCCGCTGCTCTTAGGATGGGTTGAATGCAGAGGCTAAATTTCACTGGGTTCAATAAAAACATGACAATAAAAGTTGATTAAAGCGTAAAAAGCACAAATTTTCTGCAAACAGTTCATACAAAACATGTTTTTTTGTAAAGAGGATTGCCAGCATTAAATGGCAATAACGTAAATAACGTCTCATCTGTTTAAGGGTGGTGTAAACAACTTATGAACTCATGAGGCTTAATCATATTTTTTGGGAAATACACTAAAAAGTGTGTTGAAAGTCTGGGTGAGGCTCCAGCTGTGTGTTGTAACACCGTTTGGTTCCATTAAAACGCCCCGTAGTAAACATGGGACTACTTCCCTTAGTGAGCGCGTGTTGACCATTGTTACAAACGCATGATTCAGCACACCGTCGCGCTGACACAACGCATCAGAGTGAGTCGCTACTGGACTCATCGGTTCGCTCACCCGAATCTGAGCTAACGGGCCACCGTTAAAAACAAAAAGTCAAACAGCTGTCAAAGCTACAGCAGAACAACATGAAGGTTTTTCGTGACACCCACCTGGTAAAACGTTTCTGGTGGACGGACGGTTTCACCGGAACCACGAACGGGTCCGTGGCGGGATTGTCCGTCCGCGTTTGTTCACTTTCTGCTGGCGCTGCAACGCTCCGCTGCAACCGACGATTATTGGCGGAAGTGAGGAGGAAAATAGATGTCACGTGATTAAAAGACCAAAATAATCAATTGCGGACAGGGATCAGACTAGATGGACCACTGTATATCCACGAGGCTGTGGAACGGCAATTTCACCAGATTTTGTTTATTCCGTTTTATCAGTGGAAAATGTCAAACTTCCCACCACACGTCATGGTCTTACTCAGCCAATGGAGTTTTAATGTCTGCATATATTTTGCCCAGAGAGTCAGAAGTCAACTGGCAAAATGTTTTCACCACAAACTCCATTCAGTGGCTGTTTTGGAGCATTCCATCTTTTTCCATGATCTTCCTGCTCAGTTGTCATCGAATTGTACTTCAAGACGATTTCTCATCCATGTTGGAAGTTTAAATTGCTAAATTCAATGAATGAACTTCCAATCTTAACTCTGAGCTCATCTGGTGCAATAACATCCCACCCCAGGTTTGCCGTGTTAGTTTGAGGTAATTCAATAAGTTTATTTTGGAAATTTCCACACTATAGGCATAAAATCAGCTATTAAAATGTTTTTTATGAAACAGGACCTAATGATTAGGTAAGAATCCGGGAGCTGCCTTAACACTGTAGTTTACATCTTGCATTGGTATTGCATATTACGCCCAAAGATTCAACCAATCAAATTGCCGCACCATAAACCTGGAGTTTGGGGAATCTGGATCTGTGTCAAGCAGCGTTTGCGTTCCGCTTGGAGGCCACATTTCTGCTACAGACTTTGCAATAAACCCAAATGCAGGGTGAGTAAAGCGTCGCTCCTGTGTCAATGTGTTCTCCAACACCCACACAGTACGGAAAACTGTGACATTTACGAAACAAACATGTTAATTTCACAATGAGACATTTGAAATGTCCACTGTAAACTAATCTTTAGCACCAAATCTGCCATGGAGTGACCTGTGCAGCCTCATATGCCCAGAGTGTCGAGTCAAATCACTAACATCACCAGAAGAAAGAGAAGAACTGCAAACGACCCCGTTAGTAGATGCTCATAGATCTCACCTGAAGTGTAAAGGATGCGACACAGAAAAACAATAGTAAGAGGACCTAACATTTGTGTTTGACAAGATAAGATGTTCGATTTTAACCTTACCCGTGGAGAGGACGTGAAAGCATAAAAACCTATGAGCTGAAGGGGAAAAGGGTGTTCCTCCTGCTCACAAATACTGGAAAAGCAGCCCCGCTGAAAGCTTCTTTCACACTCACACTCCTTGAACGTGACTAGCTGCATGTGTGAATCACAACACTTGAAAGCACGGAGGATCCAACGGCTAAACAGCAAGTTTATTTTGGTTAGGATCAGAAACACAGATCATGTCCTGAGGGTGAGATGAGAGGAGACCATATCAAAATCCCCTGACTGAAGTATGGCAATGGTGATGTGTGGTGTCTGGGGTGGGGGAGTGGGAGGAAATGTATGTTACAATGTCCAGTGAATTAAATCGGAGGGGAGCAGTGACTCTCAGCAGAGAGCAGCATTGACCATTCCCACATGGCAAACTCCACACAACAGGGAGACCTCGTATTACCGGATCCCCCGTTTCAAAATCCTCCAGTTGCTCAAAGAATTGTTTCTATTCAATAAAACCCAGTTTTAGTTGAAATGAAAAACAAAAGGCACAATGATTTTCAACTCATTCTTGTCTTTAATATGCACAAGAGTTGAAAGCATCAATGAGCCACCTTAAAGAGAGAAATTCAATCTAAAATTTATAAAAAGATATAAACAATCAGAGGCCAAAACGCTGTCTGTTGCTTTTTCTCCTATTATTTTATTTAAAACAACTTTTCATTAGCAAGTAAAAATCTTGCAACAAACATAAGCTTGTATCCAATTCAGATACAAGGCAACGTAATTGTAAATCTTTAAAGTGGCTCGGTCTAGTCTGCTAGTTCATGACTGTACACCCTCTCTATAGTTTTGTTCAGTAATAAACAGCTAGTCCCAAAAACAAGCCTGGGCTGCTCATAACAACCCCACCCAATATTTAAAACCCCAGTGTGACCCCCCTCCCTCCCTCCCCACCTGTTCTGACCCCCTCTCAGTAGTTAGCAGCCAACCAGAGGATCATAAAGTCTTCCAGACCAGGACTTAGGGTCGGGTTCAAGGTTTGGCACCGTGAACCCACACACCAACTGGGACATGGGACGGCACATCTTAAACAGCCCGTCACCACTACGAAGAGAGAGAGAGGAAGAAAGAAAAAACAGCCTGTTCCAATTTATCAGCATGTCATCACAATACATATGCAAGTCAAAAATAAAAACATTGAAACAAAAGAAATATTGCTTCAACAACAAAACAAAACAAACCTCCCGAGCCATCTGTGACAGTAAAGTTATCGTCCATCCAATGACTGTCAGCTGCAGCAGCTTTGTACAGGCTTTATGTAAATATATTCATATATTCATTAGACGGCAAGGAGAGATTCACATCACATCTTTTTTTTGTACAATTATTCAAATTGAGTGATGACATGTGACCTCTTCATTGAAAAAAAAAAAAAAGTAGTTAAGTACTGTAATCAGGACCTGTGCTCGTTCCACAAGTCTTCGATGAGTGTCGGTCCCTTTCTGCAGGCAGACATCGATGCGTCGTCTCAGACGTGTGCATAAGACTGAAGAAAAGTTAAATTAAAAAAAAAAAAAACGGACATTATGGAAGCGCCACCGACTCAACCAGAGGAAGTTGAAACATGAACCCAAAATATTTGTTTCATGAGAGAATTTCAAATATTTAAAAATAAGTTCAAAAGGTCAGATAAGCAATTTGGGGTCGATTTTAGCCTGAGGTTTTTTTTTTTTTTGTTCCCCCCCTCCCCCCAAAAAAGTTTCACATTACAGGGGAGTCCCGAGCAAGCACTGGACTGGCTCACAGGACGTGATCGAGCTCATGCTGCACAAGTGGATGTCCTGTAGAGTGGAAAACGCTACAGCTGACATGTTCCTCTTCTCGCAAGTCTCTGCATCTTCACCTAAAGGTGCCTCTTCTTCCTCCTCCTCCCGTGACAGGGAGTCACTTCCGTAAAAAACTAAAAATAAATTGTTGTCGCTTTGCTGAATCAGAAGCAGTTAGCAGGTTTAACAGTTGTAGGTTTTGAAAGAAATAATTATGGCATTTTCTTCACATTGTTATGATTTCTTTTGTTAAGCTTGATAATTCAACAGATGTCACATTCAAAAAAGGTGACGTCGTTGAGTCAGAAGTCCCGTCAGTCAGTTTGCCATGGAGTCCTCTTTTTTTTTTCTTTTGCCTTGGAGCCCTTTCCTCCTCCCCTCCCCTCCACCCGCCCCGGGACTCTCCTGGGAGGGCAGCGGGGGTCCGTGGTTACCCGTGGCTGAGCTCTGGGATTAACTCTTTAAACTGGGTGAGAGAGGGTTATTGGGGTGCCCGGCCATCGGGATTCAGTGTGACTAAAGTGTGCCAATGTGTGTACTTGTATGTCAGTGTGCGCGTAGGTGAAGTAACACCAGAGAACAATCCAGGGGAGGGAAAGCACAAAAAATAAACCACAAACAAACAGCAGTATTTCTTCCCCATAAGTGATATGATGGCTTCTAACAGAAGTATGCACACAAACTCTAAGTGTCAAAAAGTGTGTGTGTGTGTGTGTGTGTGCAAGTTTGTGTCTGAAAATGCGCTCGTGTTTTTGTCTTTGTGAAAACGTGACATTTGGCAATGAAATCTTGCCACGAAGGCTTTTTCTTCCTTCTGGTTGTATTTCGGTGTGATATTTAGACGCCGCACTGGCAGAGAATAGAGACAGCCCTCCTGGTGCAGGTTGCCAGATGGTGATGGTGCCTGTTGAATGACCAGGACTCCTGCGTAGGGTTGCCCTGTTCGGTGAAGGATGACCATTAACAAAAACAGAAACCAAAAAAAACATCCCGCAGTGCAGAGGTGGGGTGGGTAGATCCTTCAGTGGTGAGTTTCCATGTTGAAGTGATGCTAAGTAAATCCTTCGGTACCAGGTTGCCAGGTTGGAGGAGAGATGGATGAATGTCTGGGGTGATTACAGAGTACCCGTGCAGCTGGTAGAACCAAAACATCCTGGCTTTTAGAAATTAAACTCCTTCGTCTGCATGTTGGAAGCTGGATCAAAGTTGAAGGTCCCTCCTTGAGTTGTGTCAGGGATCAAGCTGGGATCCTCATCAATCTGAAAAAAAGAGGACAGATTTTATGAGATCACAGCAGAGCAAGTTGTTGACTGAGCAGAAAAGAAAACACTGGTGATAAACTTACGTCATCTCCTGAAAAGTACTGATCGATAATCTCAAAGGCTAGTTTGTAGATATCCTCGTTCTCATGCTGCTGAAGATTTTCAATCTTCTCCAAACCTGAAAATGACAACATTCCCTCCGTCATTAACAACATTAATACTGGCAACTGCAGGACATACCATAGTTCAACTATGCAATCAAGAATGCGGTCAAAATAGGTACTCGTTTGCCAGATGAGACATCAAATTCTATACAAAGAGATGCAGTTTCTTAGATACATTTTCCCTAATAAAAAAATACAACAACTTAAACTTATGAGACGATTAAAACAAAGCTGAAACGACTGAACCCATCAGCCAGATACAGACCTCCACACTCCTCTATGATCTCTGCGATGGTGCTCGCTTCATCTCCCGCCATGATGAGGATATTCTTCAGGCCGTCCAGGACAACCTGCACCACCTGGGAGTCTTTCACCGACAGCAGGTTACAGAAAGGAGGGATTACGTTCTGCTCCACCAGGAACTCCACCTACACAAACCCACACATACATACCACATCCATACTTGATTACAACACAGGTACACGGTTACAAGTGGGGAACACGCCCTGTCATTTCATTACAAAATCAACTTCACCGAGTTTCATCCTTCAACAAAGGGGAATGTTCTGCCTCTTTAACAAGTATGAAACGGTGAGGTAAACATTTACTTATTAAATGATGGAATATTATACGCTACACAGGGTTTCTGCACTTTAAATAAAAACACATTTGCAGTAGATGAATTCAAACGAGCTCCAGGTGCATCACTGGTCCCAAAGGACGGCTCACCTGGTCTTTCCTCCCACTGATGGTGAGGTTGCTGATGGCCCACGCCGCCTCCTTCTGTGTACCAAAGTCGCCCTGCGGAGAGACCGGCTGTCACTAAGACTTGCACATAGCAGGTCTGTTCTAAAGCACACAGAAAAAAAATCTAGGCCACATTTGCATTCAGCGTTCAATTAATTCTCATCAAGAGTTGTTTTTGCTTCTCTGGCTACAAAACAGGGAATGTGTCAATGCAACCGAGTACATACAGTCGATGCCAACCTTCTGTGTTGTACCATGTGTTGTGAAAACTGAATCTAAAGAATAGAGGCGATAGCGCTTAAGGGACTTGTTTTCTGTTCTCCCACCAAGCACAAACCTTGGCCAGTTGGTGAATGATCATGGGAATCAGTCCAGCATCGATCACAGCTTGGACCTGCTGCTGGTTCCCAGCTGTGATGTTGGAAAGGAACCAGACTGCTTCCTGCAAACAGACGAGTCACAAATGCTCAGAACCTGCTCTTTATCTTCCACAGACACACAGATATTCATCCAAGCGCTCGTTTTTTATTATAACGCCAGTGTTACCTTCATATTCCATACGTCCGTTACATTTCACAATTCAATCAGGGTAATATATATATATATATATATATATATAGTTTTTATTAAAAACAAAGGAACCTACAAACTTTTTGCTCAAGTGAATAAGTAAGGGAACACATACGATAACAAACCTGCAGCAGATATATTATACTTCCTGACAGGAAAATACAAAGCGCTCGTAAATGGCAAATCAATGGCGTAGACACTTAAACTCACATTTCCATACTGAGCCCTAAGAACTGGGAGACTTACAAAATAAAAAAAACACAACAACATGAAGGCTGTGGTTGTGATACCTTGTTGATCTTTTCTTTCGGGTGTGTGAGCAGGTTGGGGAAGTGTGAGAGGACGTCACAGTTGAGCACAACCTGTGTCTGCTCGTCTGTCCCCGTCACGATGTTCCCCACTGCCCTCAGAGCTGCCGTCTGCCGTTTAAAAAGACAAAAGAGAAAAACTTGAGATTGCTTTGCTGATTATTTCATTGAGGATGAAATGTTCATCTCACTGTAGATGAAAAGCCAAAGACTAGAGATTTCAATCCAAGTCTCACCTGAACTTTGACCTCCTGATGGCTGAGGAGAGGCACAAGAAACGGAACGACTCCAGAATCAATGACCATCTGGATCTGCTCGTTGCCCCCGTCCGTCAGATAGGACAGAGCCCACACCGTGTCCACTAGGATCTAAACATGCAGACACGCGAGACTCATAAAGCAGCACGAAGCAAGCGATCGTTCAGTACAATCGATAGAAATCAGTAAACACAAAATGACAATCCCCCCCCTCTGCTCCGATACTTACATTTATATCGGTGTGATATATTAGCACACAGAGGGCGGGCAAAATCTGTGGGGAAAGAGAAGTAGGTTGTGAGTGGGTTGGATGTAGACAGAGGAATAGATGGATCAGATGAAGGCAAAAACAGGGCAGAGTGAAAACACCAAAAAAATAAAATAAAATCACAAAGAGAACAGCTGTCAACTCCAGACTTCAAATGTCGCATACGGATCTTTATAGTCAGAAATTCCCTGGGTGACGAGGATGATTTGGCTACTGAAAAGGCGCAACACAAACTCTGTGTGACTCAGCGACAGAGAAACGCATCCATCTGTCTGGCACACGACAGCCTGCGCGCTAACACACACACACACACACACACACAGACACACCCCCACCCACCTCTTGCACAGTTTCCATAGGTGGTGGTGGGTCCTTGTTGCGGCAGAGGTTAACAATGACCCAGGTGACATTGCGGAGGAAGGTGATGGGGATGGATGGGTTGATGAAAGAAAGCAGGGGCTTGACCACACCCAGGGAGATGACATAATCCCTGCACTGTGGACCATCACCTGGGCAGGCAAAGGGCAGAGGTCAACATGACTCTGAACAGTTGCTTCCTAGCAGTATACACACACACACACACACATCCCTTACCTATAATGTTTCCTAAAGCCCATACAGCCTGTTCACATACGTTCTGGTGGGGAGAGTGTAGCAGTCGCAGGAACAGGGGCACTGCATCTGGACACACAAGCATCAACGGATCAAAAACGTGCCCATGGTGACGGACTGTCAACCTCCAAGGAAAGGCCAAATGAAATCAACACAAATCCATGACTGAGTCACAACTCCTAACAACTGAGTTTTGTTGCACCTCTTTAGGCGCGACATACCTTACCGCTCCCTCACTCCTCCTTACTTATTCATTGATAATGTTTTGGAGACCTCACTCGATTCCCAAAATCTCCACCTAAGGTTAGCTAAACTCAGGTTAAGCTTGGGCTTAGATAAACTATTCTACAAGATGAAAGTGAGACCAAACAGAAGAAGAAAATATCTGATGGAGCATTGTCATATGGCTAAAATATATGAAAGGTATGAAGATTGTTTCAGATAAGTGCCACTCCTGACGTGTAAACTAACTGGAGGGTAGAGTCCATTAAATCCAATGAAAGAAGTGCCACGACCGCTTGTGATGCGTTTGTTCTGGAGCATCACCATGATCAGCATTCATGTGACTAGCTGGCTGTTACAGAGACAGTCATGTTGGCTTTGTTTCAAAAATAAGAGTACAGTTATCTAATAAACACATAATCAAAAAAATACTGCGTCGTTGAGCGAAACACAAACAGGCTAGCTCGGCAGATTGCAGACGGTAGACAAACAGCCTGCAGGAAGGCGGAATGTGGGGTCAACTTACTGGATTTAACCACAGCCTGAGTCTGTGCCGATGTCCCAGAGGCAATGTTGGTCAGAGCCCACGCTGCCTCAAACTGAAGAGAGGGGCTGCGGGACAAAGTAAACCAATCCAGTTAGTAAAGAAGTTAAAGACGTAAAGAAAGCTCAGTTAGTTTCCACAGAGGAGTGGGGACAGAAAAGAGGAGAATAATGATAACGCTAAATATTGATGTGAAGTTTCCATTATACATACATCTAATAACACATCAGACACCAGATCAGTGGTCTGGATATCTAGCTGTTTGGTGAACTGGTGCTGTGCTCAAAGGGGAAAACCATCATGACGTGATTTTAAAAATAGTTATGCAACATATTAGAAATCACACAATCGCAGATGATCCTCACACCGCCCACCAGCCAAATGCTGCTAAATCATGGCAACGGGTGTTAAGTGTGTCTGTTCCACCGAATACTTCAATCGGGTAACGGGCCGTGTTTTGGTTTCCTACCAGGAACTCGAGCGATGTAAAGCAGTAAACAGGGCGTGGGGACATTTGTGATGTAACCAGCCAATATAGGACGGTGCTCCGTGCTAACATGTCTGCCATGGTAGGTCCTTACAAATACTTCCACCACAACTATTCACCCCCCCCCCCCCCCTCCCCCTCAGTGAACACAAGGTCCTGGGAATTGTGGGACTCCGAGAGACAGGAATGCTGTTATATTTGGCTTGGCCTGGACTGAGAGGACTAGCCAACTGCCCTGCGTGCTTCGACACACTCTCACGTGTGGGCACAGTGGGACGCGCACAAAGCCTCTGTTGGGGCAAAGACTTGATGCAGTAGCGTCAGTAATCCATCACAGCGGTCTGCAGGCCCAACAGCTAGAACACTCAGTTCCTCGCAGCACAGAGAAAACAACACTGAAGACAAACACAAACTGTTTTGGGAGACTTACTTGTCGTCCCTTTCCAGGCATTTGACTAAAATGGGGAGGATCCCAGACTTTATCAAGTCGTCGATCGGAGGGTTTCTGTCACTTGAGAGCAGTTTTCTGACAAAGAGCAAGAAGAAGAAATCCTTAAGAACTTCATATACAATAAAAAAAAAAAAAAAACAGTTGCCGTGTGTGTGAAGTTTCAGTCACTCACCTGGCTGCCTGGACAGCACTGAGCTGGATAACTGCATTATCACTGGTAGCGTTCTGCAGTGACAAGGAGCGAAGGCCATGATGAATGTAAGCTCAGAACAATCAAACAGTTAAGATCTATTCGTGGTACATTTGGGAAACGTAAATTAACTCTTACCTGTAAGATGGCATCAAGCGTAACGTTTTGCTGAACAAAGAGAAATGTAGAGGAATATTAGCACGGTCAGAGTCTGCTGACCCTTGATTAACACACTTTACATAATATGTTCAACTTTTTGTTTACACGTCTATATTGAGACTTAAGCAGCTTTCCCCACAGCACCTTGATGTATGACATGAAAATTAGCAATATGCAAAATGGTTGGCGGCCGTCAGCTGAAACGGATGAAGGGAATTACAATGAGCTGCTCCCTCTCTTTTCCCTCAAGTGTTTTGCTTGTGACTCTGAGCGTCCAATAGGACTGCGAGAACAAAGCGTTGAAGTCCCCGCCCACTTCCAGGCTAGCTTGTTTCGGCACCAAGTGGTGTTTTGACGAAGCTACGTCTCTCTACTATTGCACTAAAGTCAAGGGCTTTGGAGATCGATACATCTTGGGCAGCATATTGCTACTCTTCCCACATACAGCATAGTAACATATATGGAGCAACTAGAACACTGAGATGACATTATAGCAACAAGAGAGAGGGAGTTATGCAGTTTTCCTTCAATTATCTTATTAGCTTTATTTTTAAGATATTAGTCTTTGGGATTGTCCAAACTAATTCCATGGAGGCTGATGGAGACATTTGTGATCCTCAAAACCAGCTTTTCTTTGGGAGAGAATCCCTAAAGACACATCTTACTCTTACTGAAGCAGCTACTGTTTCTAGCGTACATCACACGCAGCTTGAATTAAATACACTGCCCACTTGATTTGAACCCTTCTGATCCGTTATCCAGACAGTCCAGTCTCACTAAATCTCTCCCGCACACACACACACACTTACTCCTTTGAAGTCCGAGTCGACATCAGAGTCCTCCAGACTCTCCTCCTGCGGGACATTTCTCTTCTTCAGTAGATGTTCGTCTCGTTTGTTCTGACAAGAGAGAAAAAAAAAAAAAAAGAGACAGAAAAGCAATGAGGGGAGGACATGAAAGTGTTCATTAATGCATTCATGAATTCTTAATGGAAATCTAGGTCTACCTCAAAAAACAATTCCTCTTTCCAAAACTTTGACTTAATGGAATGTAGCCTACACGTCAGAAATCCCATCCTAAGTGGGTGAGTCAGAGAAATCTGCCTGCAGGCTAGTCCACATAGCAAACACAAACACACACACACACACTCGTCTTCGAAGGACACTGACCCTTAACCCTCTGACCCGCTCACCACACACACTCATTCAGCATGGAAACAAGAGGACACATGTACATGCAGACCCACACATCCCATCAATACACGGGGCGTCTGAGTCAGTGGTAGGAGGAGAATCCCTTGCCCTACATTCTTGTGCATCATGCTGATGTGCGTCACTGATGACTAATCAGCTAGTGCAGTGCTTCTTGCTGCTCTGATCCAAATAAACGAAATGTAATAGACTTTGAGACCACCTCAGTATTTCACAGCAATGACGTTCTACGGCTCATCATCCCCGCGAACGCCTGCTGATGGCTGCTCTACGTGCTTGTTTACCACAACTCCCAGACTTTCCCTGGAAGCGCATCGCTCAGGAGTCTCTTGAGTTGTGTTTATCAGATTGCCACATACCAAAGCATGCAAGTGAATCTGTCCAACATCCAACAATGATGTTCACACGCTATCATCTTCTTGACAGCCCGTCACTTTTGTGCCATGACGGGCTGTCAAAAACACATTTTTACTGAGCAAAAAGATTCATTTTTAATTTCTATCATTTTGTGGGGCACCAGGTTCCTGGAACCGGAGGGCTTCCTCTTCCACAAACAACATCTGGCTTTCCTATTCCAGGACGCTAACAGGGAACAAATCCAAATGATATCGTATGACTCAATAGTGAAGTGCATCTTCTCTGGCCTCACGACTTTCAATTAAGATTCGACCGTCAACGATTCCAATGCACAAAGATCATTGATGATCTCATTGTATTGCATTCTCAACTTTCTATACGACTGCACATGGATACTTTCTCATCAATGAATACAAGCAGCGAAATAAATCTGAACTCCCTTTTTATTCTTTAAAAAAAAAAAAGACTACAATATAAAAAGTGGCCTCTTTTCAATTGCAGAACCTGTGTGAGCCACCTATTACATAAACCTTACAAAAGACAAAACATAAATCCTTCTGCAGTGCTTTACAAGTGCGCTGTTATCTACCAACATGTGGTTTTCACATAGCATCACTAAGACAGCGCACTTCCTAAATGCAGAGTATGGAAATGCTTTTCATACTCAGAGCTCTTCTACTCTGGTTTAAGTCACTACATCTCCCAACAGAACACCAGCACAGTTGAATTTCAGCCTGCACGCACCTTTTCTTTAAAGCCCAACATGGTTGAAAAAGAGCAGCTAGTATTGGTAGCGAGAGCAACAAGTTAGAGGACCGCACAGTGCCGTCACTCGGCTTCTGGCGCACAGTGTCACAGAGAAAGAGGAGAGAAGAATGTTTGACAGTAAATGACAGCAAAACGCAGTAAACACTCACACTGAGCTGAGCTGAAATGAAACCAAGCTTCCGATTATGTCACTGCAACGATGCAGAGCTGTCCACATCCGCATCACGATGCATCTTAGAATCGGGGACATTTCCACACCTCTATAACTCAGCAGCATTACTTAATGTGGCCTTTTGATGGATGAGCCACACTGATGGTGTTCTAGCTGTATTTCTAAAGAAAGTAATTTCTTAAGTAAAAGAGGTGGAGGTTGCGATGGGTCTTCCTGTCGTCAGCTATCACAATCAAACAGAAGGAAACTTTTAGCCCAGCTAACATGTGACTTATCTATTCATCTAAACCAAAATCAGCCTCCAACTGTGTGTGAAAATAGAAACAACCTCCAACCCATCAGCAAATTAAAAAGTGACAACGCAACACAATTAAATTACAATTCATCTGCTGTTTAGTTGTATTCAAACCATTGAACACAATTATTGCAATGATTTCAATACATGATGGACAACACAGCAACCCACAGCTGGAATCCAGGTGCCAAGTCTTGCCAAGCAACATCTCAAGGATTTACTTAAAGTCTACCACTGAATATTTTAAGCTCGTTTCCAAGTTTTTGGTGACAGAAAATGCATTTGTATCAGCAGGAAACATCCCACACTGTCTCCAAGTGACTGACAATGAAGCAAATCACATGCTGAAGTCTACGTCCAACTCCTTCTGACTCTGGTGACTTGTTTGCATCAAAACTCCTGATTATACTCATCAAAATGACATCAATATCAAACATGACTTGTACTACCAGGGGTTGGATGTCTATAGGTCATTTAATGCTCTCAAACTATGTGACAAATCCTACAGTGTTCAGCTGAGGTAGATGTAAACATTCAAGCTGAAAGTTGGTATTTGAATACTAATTTTAAGCCCATGGTGCAGAATAAAGGCCCAAACACACTAAAGCCTCTGACATGCGCAAGTACACCTATTGTTTTAAATGGCCAAACACGATAATCAGCAAAAGATTGATTTACGAGGTTAGAGGAGCTTCACTCTGTCACACCACTGTACAACTGCATGAGTGCTTTTGGAGTCCCAACAACTTCAACAGAATGATACGTATTCTATCCAGCAGACACATGACGCCAAATTCACATTATCTAGTTACATTTTCATCCATATATCAATATTTGATTCTTATCCACTTGACATTTTTGATTATTTAGGTCAAGTTAAAAGATTATGTTCTATGTTGTGCCAAAATGTTGCCTAAACGCCCGTTTCCTCTGATTCTGTGGTGTTGGCATTTCACATCTGCAGTGCAACATAGGAGCATCCAGTGAGGCCCGTCAAATGTGGCCGGTCATGTATCGCTTTCTGTGCGTTTAAAAAGGACCACAACCACAAAAAAACATGTCCCATGCACAAACTGCACATTGTACAATGTCTTTTAAAAGTATACGCCCCCTTTGTTCATGTTTTGCTCCAACAATCAACTCAGACAATAGCACTACGCCCCAAAGAGTGGTAGCTCTTCTTTCCTTTCAATTCCATCACCGCGCTGGAACTATGAGAGTGCAGCCCATAAACTACAAACACGGTCGCCTGATAAAAGCCTGATCCTGGCCCAACTTTTTGGGCCAGAATCAGGCCAAATTGAACACATGCCGAGTAGAATTCCTTGTACCCCGTTTGAGCTAATTCTACGGTTTACCTGTAAATCTTTTGAACAATCTATTGTTTCCCTGTGACAAGCGATTTCAACCAGAAGACCACCAAAAACCTTTGTTTCCACTATCAAATTACAGAAAGTGTGCAACAATTAAAGAGATTCAACAACAGAAATGCATAAATGCTCAACAGATCCATCCTATGTTAAACATTGAGCCGGTTTACTTCACGAAATATTGTTGACAAATAGCGAGGGTTGCCAGGTCTGAAGTTATTTGCAGTTTTTAGCTGTTTTCACAAGCCCCACTCGACTGGTTTAGGTTTTGAGAAAGATGTACAATACTTTGAATTGGTGTGTGTGTGGATGTGTGTGTGTGTAGGTAGACAGGTGCATCTTTTCTTACCTTTCTCAACTCAACCGTCACCTCATTCCGATGTCTTCGCATAGTCTGTATCAAAGAGACAAAAAGAAAGAAACATTTTGACATATTAAAAAAATTCAACCAGTGGAAAATATACACTGAAGCCTTTTACATGGGAACGCAAAATCACCCAATAATTCATAAAATACTATTTTACAGTTTTCCATTAGATTACACACATCTTATAAACCTTTTAAAATGACAAAACTTTAACATGGGGCAAGTAGAGGACTGTTTTCTTTTTCCAATTTAGACATAAATCTGTGACCGAATCCTAAAAAAACAGACACCACCACCAACTTAAAAAAACAGTACAAGCGAGGAAAGACTGTCTGTTGGGTTTGCAATTCATCCAGAGCAGTTTGAGATGGTCTAAGATCTTGTGACTGTTTGAAGAGGTTCATATTGCTTTCCTAAATAGCCCCTTACGTAATCTGGGACAGTCATAACTCAGGAGGCTGTGGAGCAGAGAGGTCTCTCCCAAAGCACTCCAAAACAATAATGCCACTACACTGACCAACAACCAAAAAATGTCCCTTCAAACTAACAGACGGCAGAACATCAAAATACAATCATGCAGCCTGGATGTCAAGAGGAATGAATGCAGTGACTTTAACTTGACTAATGTGGTTGGTTGCTGTACGCAAAATATGAACTGTTCCCAAAACGAAGAATATAAGCCAATAATAACTTAATGAAACCATTCTACAAGACAAGAAAGATATGATATTTCGGGGTAAAATGCTTGACAAATCTAAGCCATAAACACATTCTATATTACATGCTGGAGGAGAAAGGAGCTTACGGCCTGCAGAATGTGAGACTTTACTGCTTTGCAGTTCAAAGCTGCTCCTACTGATGTCAGAAATTGAAGAGCAATCTGTTATGCCTGACCTAAATAAATAAAACCCAAACGGGCATGTTCTCCCCTCCTGTAGTCTGACTCATCCATTTAGGAAAACCCAAAATCATGCAGAGGCTCTTCAGGGGACCCAGGTCAGACATCCAAGATGCCTGAAATAGCATCAGGAATGCACTTGGCAAAAATATGTCCGTCATAGTAGCCACGTGCTTGTCCCACTCACTCCAAGCTTCAAAACAACCACCTATGGGGCATCGATCTGCTCTTTTAAGCATTTGAAGATGAAACGAGGGCCACTTTCAACATAGCTTCGAGTCTTTGTTGGTATAGTATATACATAACCCATATAACTCATTATTTATATGCTATAACGTCAACGGGTCTAGATATTTGATACTTTGACGTCTTCTTTTAATCCAACACTGTCAACTTCCTTCACTCTTGGCTCGTCTGAACACAGCCTTTGACTAATGGTTTGGTCATCATATCAATGGGAATTACAGACAAGAAGCTGTTAAAACCGGACTCGTTAGTTGAATGATGCAGCAGTACTCATCGTTTCACTGTCACGTTTTAGATCTGACAGCAGGTACATGGTACACCGGTGTACTATGCGACTTGACAGTGAAGCAACTAACAATTATGCGTCACCTATACGTTAATACAGCAATGTCAAGTTAAAGTATAACCACAGAGAGATTAAATGACATTATAGACCAAGTTATAATTATTACTGCTGACTCGATGTTAGCCAAGTCTCACTGATGGAGTCCAATCAAACAGTACATTCATGACCGTAAATTCATGTTAGTCGGGTCAGTTTTTCACATGACAGTAGACAGTAACACTAAGGTCATCGCATCGTTACCATTCAGTTTAATGGCTTAGCTTAGCTTAGCTCAGCTAGCAGCTCAGTGTAGCTCACCTGGCTCTACATGCTAGCTGTTTGCTTGACAGCGTTAGCACGCTAACAAGGAGGGGCAGTGTTTGGTTAGGGTAGATGTGGACCAAACCTGCAGTTCAACCTAAAAACGATTCTTCACTAATAATGACACATTCATGTGACGTTCCCAAGTTAGCGTTGGTGTTGCTTAAGGTCCGCTGGTTGTGAAACATAGCAAACGTCAAGATTGGGGTGCCGGTCGGGCCCAGCCTCGCTCGCGACCGGTGTGTCCATCCGACTAGCTAGTGAAAGCTAGCTGGCACTGACAGCTACATACAGCCCTTAATTCTCCCCAATTTCAACGGTCCAACTATGATGTTACTTTCTCTTTACAAACATTAACTACTGGATATTGGTAACCCACTTGTCTTAGCTGCACAACAATCCTCACAGTCGTTTAATTGCGGGGGGAATTCACCGTTAACTAGATAGGCCAATCTTGTGATGGCGAAATCTTGACGATAGCTTACGTGCTAGCTAGCTAGCTGGCAGCTGCAGCCGGGGCCAGGCTCCCCAACGAGGCCCAAAAGACTAACATTTCCAATGCAAAACTAACTCGACTCCTCTCATGTACACTCGCATGTATATGTCGGCTCACCTCGACATCGCGTCCTTTATTTTTAAAGCTCTTGATGCGGTGGTTTTCCAAGCCGGCGCTTTCTGCCATGGCTGTATGGGGTTTAGCTAAATTAGCTCCGGCTTTCGAGATCTCCTCCGTGAGAGACGAGGCACGGCAGCTCCTGTGCTGCTGCTGGCTCCGGGGAGAGAGGGGGAGGACGTAACAGGCCGAGGGGAGGAGTTAACGCATACCTCCTGCATGGGCTGACCTCTGGTTTACAAGGCTTCCTCGACGCAGTAATAATAAATTCACTAACACGACTTATTAACCACAATACACAGGACGTCTGGCGGCATTTTACCGCATACCAGTGAAGATAATACTTCTCTACGAGCCAAAAGACAGAACAGGACAAAAGCGATGCCTCCAGACACAAAAGTTTAATGAATCAACACTTTTTTTTGGATTTGCTTGTACAATAACATCATTAGTGCAAAACAAAGATAAGCATTTGCAATAATGAACTGTCACACTTCAGCAGCGGATATGCAATGTCAACACAACACAACAGATTGACAGTTCTAACCACATCTCTCTAATCAGAGACAGCCAGCACCAGATCTGGTGATGTTCAGATATTTAGAACAAATACACCCGGGAAGAGAAGAGTGGGAGATGTAAAGGGCTGTTTATAGAAGTCATTTAGAAACGAAGATAATACATATTAATGTGGGTCATTTAAGAAATGTTTCATCAAACATCAGTGAATAGTCAACCTGTCCGTCCCCTGGCGTGTGCACCGGACTACTGTCAGAATATAAACCATCTCAGTGTCAACTCAAATTATAACAGTGGCATGAATTGAAAAGTGTTGCAATATCCCCACTTTAATTGTATTTTTTTTTATTAAAGAAGGCAACATAAAAGTGAATGGGATATTGTTGAATTTTGTTTCAGTATTACCAGCTGATCCTTATTCAGTTCACAAACTCTTGATTGCCAAACAATTTAAAAAAATACAAAGACAAATCACTTTGGTCTGTGACTCAAATAAATACAAAATAAATATAGAGTGTATGCTTAGATGTCAGTATGGCATATGGGAGATAATAATCAAAAACACATGTATATAGCAATGTCAATAAAACATGGCTTCTGATCCTGAAAAGGGGGAACCGTTCACCGTTACATCCACTATCTGGCATCTACACACAGACTGAGAATGTAAGCAGCAATTGAAAGTGTCTCAGTTAATACAGAGGGATTACCACCGACACAAGCATAGCCGACCAATGATCAGAAATCCCCACTCCTTCAAGGATGCTCCAACGTCGATCCGGACAGAGAGAGAGAGAGAGAGAGTAATCGGAGGGGGGAAACAAAACAAAAAGGCATTCAAGCCACACATAGTATTATCCAATCAAGGTCAAACTGTGGTCACAGAGGTCTTCCTTTTAGAAGATTTGTTGCTCAAAGAGGATCTTCTCAAAACCTTGTGGAGCTGTGTGATAGAAGTCACTGAACTGGCAGTCTAAGATGGCACTGTCATCCACTGGAACAAAAGAAGGGAAAGACGTGAGCACAAGCTTAGACGTATACACGTTCACCTCTTAAAACTAACTTTTTAGTATTAGCAGCATTTAAATCAGTATTTCTTTGAAGTTAATGCAAATACAATGAGTCATAGTGCCGTTTAATTAACAGAAAGTGGAGATCCAATGCAAACCCCAAAACATATGCTGGAAATCTGAGCTACAGACGCGCAGATAAGACAAAGCAGACATTCTTGTAAATTAAAATATAAGAATGCAATCATTTGTTTATAACAAAGCAATGCTGCTGTAACACTGCAGCTCAAAGAACTCATTTGGTGAAAGTTTTTAGGGTGAAGTATCTTACTAATACAGGATTTTCAATTACCAGCTTCATCACGTTTTACAATTTGTATTCATTCTAAATATAGACTCAAAGTGCAAAGATTGAAAAATCTATATTTCAGGATAATCCCACAGTGGAGTTCAGTTTATATACACGAATGTAACCTTTAAACATAAATGATATTACCGCACACATACAACACAACAGCGACTGATTGGAAAGCTTGAGATCATACAAATGAACACACCCAGGGTGACTCTCTGATCACATGGATACATGTTCTCGCTCAGAAATATAATTAGCGCTTTACGTCAAAGGGTGTTAGCGCCCAACAGCTCAAACAAATGAGTCACAGGTTTTTTTTCTGCATTAGTGTTGCTGTGGCACAGAAACAGGTGAAGCACCAAAAGCCTTCACGGTTTCTTTCCAACATAAAATCGGGGGTTGATTTCACAGACTAACTAAACATCAGCCTGGAGAATGTTTAGGGAGACGACAACAAAATCATCCTTTGACCACAATAAAACCTGCATGTCTCGAATCTCTGTGGAAACACCGTCTCGTCCTGCTAAAGGCTTCGTTTTGACTAGTACACATAACACACTCTTGGATGTGTGGACAAATGAAAAACTCTTAACTTAAACAATTAATGAGGCCCAAATGAGCAGCGGTTCGCAAATATGTACAAATACAGCCCTCTAGTGGAATAAAAGGGAAACTACATTAATGGTATTTCTGAGAGAGCAGTTCGGCAGTCAAGAAAATTTGTCAAAAATGATCACAAGATTAAAAAGGAGTGAACTAATCAGCATATTAAGCCGACAAATGAACTCACCATAAACAACCGGGTAAACAGTGCCTCGGATCCCTGAGGCAGGACAATGCATGTTCTTTCCATTCAGATATAAATTCAGCTCCACGTGGTCGTATGTGATGCCCTGAGGAACACAAACAAAACGTGAATTAGTCACTGAATTTATGCATGTGAATATAACGCATTTAACGTGATCAACTTATCAAAAAGAAACCTTCGTATGTGTAGTCTGGCTACCGATTTAAAAGATAAGCATCTTATTTTCAGCACAAGTCAAGAGGAGCAGCAAATATCTGGGAGAGCTGAATAGCACAGAAACAAAACAAAAATAAAGTATATATATATTTTTTTTAACCCCACAGTATTCTCTGCTTTCTCCTACTAGACCATGATGGATTGAGCTTAAATTACCACTCCATAATTATGACACTACAGACATTTTTGTGTGGATCAAATTTGTTGCCACCTGTCAATTTTTTTAAATATCAAGGAATTTGTAAATACATTATATTAGTCATCTGCACTGTGTTCTGAAAATATGTGTTCAACAGTGTTGTTATGTTACATCATGCATTATAAAATGCAAAATGAGCACAAAAAGCATCAGAAATGTAGTGAAGTGGATCATGAGCTTCACAGGGACAGAATAGCACTGGATTGTATTCATGTACAGGTGTTCATGTATCCTCTAGGATATAATAGAATAGCAAATAAAAGCAATGACTAGACACAAAGGAGCAAGCATCCCTATATTTATGTCTCTAAGGGACTTATGGTGTCACCAAGGTTTAAGCTCCAGCAGTAGTAGCTGTTTGGGGTTCTTCTTCAGCGGGATCATATGGTATCATAAAATGTGCGTGATAAGAAATAAAGCAAGATAAAACATCTTTCAGGGAAAAAGAAAAAACAAGGTTTGTCTTATAAGTTGGGTACGTCGTGTCTGCTTTGAGCAGATAATGGCATGCTCGCTGACAGTGATAGACAGACGTCTGCATGAGTTTCAAAACAGCTCCCGCCCCCCTGCTGGGTTTTCTGCTGCAGCAGCAAACACCCGCGATCCATTTTTTTCCAGACCCAAAGCCTGTGTCCATTAACATCATATGTAACAAAATGACTTCAGAGTCCGGAATGACATGGTGTGTAAAATAATCCAATAAATGTTTTCTCAGTGTGATGAAAAATCTGTTATTATGACTTCTAGGCTGATGCCAAATAGCAATTTTTGCACAAACAGAAGGCTATCCAGCCCATACTGGACCAAGCATTACAACGGGACTATATTTAAGTGTCAGCCAGCTGCCTTAAAAAATAAAGTACATACCCATCAACAAAAATAAAACATATATGCAGTATACTGTATATCCTGTGGGTATCACAGGACATCCAGGTCAGCCTGCTCCAGCAGGCCTCTGGCAGATGGAATAGAGAGTGACTGGCTTGCCCAAATCATTCCAGTTCATTCATACTATTAGTGTCTATATCAATGTACGCTTATCAGTTGTCATGTATTTGACAAGACGCAGTATAAAAGAAAGAGAGAGAGAGAGAGAGAGAGAGAGAGAGAGAGAGAGAGAAGTTCTTCATTTTCAGCTTCACAAGCAACTGGCAACACTTCAATCTGTCAAAGATCGGGACATCAAACACAAATTCAGCAACAAGTGATGTAATAAATGTCGCTCTTACCACAATGTCGCCCTCCTGAGGAAGGCTGTTTGCAGGTAGGCGATTCTTCTCTTCATTATTGTGGTACACAGACCCATCATGCCTCAGGACCAGGCTGTTTGTGTCTCTGCCCATAGGCACTTGATTAAGATTCACTTTCTGTGTAGCCACACCTAATCCCCACACACCTGAACACAAAGCAAAACACTGAGTGTCTGCTCTTTTAAAACACGTTGAAGCACATAAACGTCATATCTATGACAAAAACAAGCTGTAATAAAAAATCAAAAGACAAGATTTGTACAGAATCTCACCAGTGAGCATGCAGTCACAGGACGGTGCAGCTACTAAAAACCGCAGCGTGTCAGTATCAATAATAACAGTACAGTGATGCACCAGGAAATGTCAATCTGGCAAGAAAAGCAGGCAGCAGAGGTATGAAATCAGGTCGGTCATCAGACGAGCTCTCACCGGTGGACTGGATCTTAAACTCAAAATAACTTTTGTTCTGGTGCAGAGGAGCATTGGCCAGACAGCCTCCGGTGCCACATATCCTCCGGCCGCTCTTCACTATGACGACATCTGTGCCTGCAAAACAAAGGCATCGAGACATCTGGTTGTAAAAACACAAACATCTATTACAAAACAATGAGGAAACAATTTTGGAAGTTTGCAATGAAAAGGTCAGATAAAAAGCAGCAAATCCAATCGGAGAAGCTGGAAACAGAGAATGTTTGATGAATGACAAGCGATTAAAAGATTTGCTTAATTGTTGCTGGGTCATTATTTGCGGATCAATTTATCGGCTAATCATTTCAGCACCAAGCCAATTGCTGTTGGTTAATTTTAATAATCTGCAGGTGCCATTTGAAAATCTAGATATTCCCCAAGGTAGAGGAAGTGTTTGATAATGTTCCATACTCTATAAACCAATACTTCAGAAGCACAATCTTTGTAAAATGTCTTCAAAAAGTCAGATTGATCAAAAAACAACTGGAGGTAAATCATACCTTAGATTCACCCTCAACTCGATAAGATGTTTTTTCCCAATTGTTACTTAACTTGAATGTTTGAATTCGAAAGTGAATAATTTGACACTAGATGAGAGTTTTCAAACTATTATACAAATCTCACACTGCACATTTACAGATAATTAGGCTTTTCACTGAAGTAGCAAAAGAAATACGAAATGCTAATTCAGTTAGCTGTCTCCCGTGACTTGAGTTTAGCTACAGGAGCTAACTTAAAGGTTAAAATGTAACGAGTCGCGTGATAACCCCACAGGAAGTAACATTATATTAAAGAAGGTGTTACAACACAAAGCTACACCCCTCAATGCTACCAACTTCACGTTGAGCACAAAGGTTACAACACCACTAGCAGCTATCGGTTAGCTAGCTAATGCTAACGGCGGAAGTAGCCAAATCACGACACACGACCAACATCCACAGCTGTGACAACCAGAGATAGACCCGCTCACCCATGTGGTGGGTATCTAACTGGACAATGGGCATTTCTTTGAGGGGAATATGCCCCGATCCGCCATCTCCGCAGCAGCCTAGACAACACGTAAACATCGCAGCCATTCTTGCTCCCCGATAACATCCGGAAACAAAAGTCACACGGTCAAACCAACGAGCGCGCGGTGTCAGAAACCGTCCGGCTCCACGAGCACAACAGCGACACGCGGCGACAGAGGTGAGCGCAGCATCAGCCGCCTACTACCCAACTGTATCCAATCACAGCGGCTAAGATAGGCAGTTGCTCCTGATGGCATGGAAACAAGGGAAGAAAATCAAGGTCAACATTTCTACACGTGACTAAGTAACTATTGGGTATCGATGTTACATAACCACAAGTGGGATGAAAGTGTTTTTTTTTGTTTTTAGAAAATGTAATAAATGTTAAGTGGACAAATGCTGAATTGGTGATGCTTATTAATAACCGATGAGCATCCCCAGAGGCTGAAACTCAAAACTGATATAATGTTGCTGATTTATGGTATAGTTTGTCTTTCTCCGTCTCTGTTGGTGCCAAGATACTGTGCCAATTGGGTGCGCTATTTACGTGTGCTCTTTCAATCAGTTGATGCAGCTGAGCACCTTCACTTGCACCTTTTTTTTCATCGTGTTAGTGGTTTATAGATGGATATATCTACACATAGAGCCTACCCACACGCGCGACAGAAGTTGGTTAGTGTGAAAACATGTGATGCCAAACTAAAACCTAGTTGACAGTTTTTCACGCTGTAATGTTTTGCATAGCAACAGCCCCTCCCCCATCAGACTGGCAGGGATCCTCTGCAAATTACCCAACAGGGACACGAACGCAAACAACATAATGTCCTAAACTAAGCACCCCAAAAAAACTTGAAAACATCACACGCTTTCTTATTAATGCCAAAACAGCACGCGCTCCGTTTCACATTTGCGCAAACACAGACGAATCCGTGTATTTAGATTTTCGGTGCGCCACCGAAACGGTTAACACCAAACCCGGAAGAGGGCGAAGTCTGCACAGCAACAAGCGCCATGATTGCGTTGCACTGTGCGTCTCAGCAGCTGGTGAGTGCTTCTTTTGGTCCAGTAGTTGCATGTTACTATGCGCTGGCAAAATCTGTCACAGCCCCACTCCAGTACCTTGCCAACAGGAGAAACGCTAACGCGAACCCCGTTTGTCGATAATTTTGTCGCATTGGATTGGTTAGACGGCGCTAATCTAGGGCTCATCTCAGCTAACCTCTGCCTTGTTATTCTGTTACGCAAAACTAGGAGGGGGAAATAGTTTGCTGTTCTAATCTGTAAAGTTACTAACGATTTGTTTGATTTATATCAAGCCTTGTTTTCTCGACACGGTTTCACGATTCTTTCAACGCCAGCTGGGTACTAATATACTTCAAAAAGCAAGATGTTACTGAACGTTAGATGGCCAAACGGAGTCTTTGGCGTGGTTCGTGCCAACCTTTTACGCGGGCACGGGGATGCAAGTCAGTTTCACTTTCAGGATGGGAATACTCCACACGCAGCTGGAACATGACTGCAAAACCTGTATCCTTTTGCGATGGCACAGCATTGTCGTGTGTAATGTGTTGCATGTGCTGCCTTATGGAGGCATCCATCAGTGTGGGTGCGTAGCCTTTAGCCTATTTCATTACGTGCTGATTTATTGGGTTTTCTTTACTCGCATGACGCACCGATTTGACGCCTGGATGCTGTGTTTACAGGGTACCATGGAGCTGCTGGAAGATGAACTTACGTGCCCAATCTGCTGCGGTCTCTTCGACGACCCGCGGGTCTTGCTGTGCTCGCACAGCTTTTGCAAGAAATGCTTGGAGGGTCTCTTGGAGGGGAACCGATGCCTGGCTTTCAGAACGCCGTTCAGGTGCCCCACGTGCCGCAAAGAGACCCCTCACAACGGCGCGAACAGCCTGCAGATCAACTACTCTCTACGGGGAATAGTGGAAAAATACAGCAAAATAAGGGTCATGCCCAAACAAATGTCTGAATGTAAACAACACTGCGGCCAGCCACTGAACATATTCTGCGCCACGGACTTAAATCTAATTTGTGGGTTTTGCGCAACGACAGATGACCACAAAGGGCACACGTTCTGCTCCTTGGAAGAGGCACACGAGCGCGAGAGGGAGGCGTTTGATGTGCTGCTTCACGGGGTGAAGTGCTGGCAGAGCGCAGACGTCCTGTCCTGCCTGGAGACACTGCAAGCCAGTAAGAAAAAGGCGCTTCAGTCTGTGACCAGGGACGCGGAGAAGGTAACCGACTATTTCGACAAACTCATCAGCACCATCGAATGCAAAAAGCACGAGATACTCTCCGACTTTGAAACCCTGAAGCTGGTGGCGTTGCAAGAATACGACCCGGAGATCGCCAGGCTGGGCGCAGCGATGGAGGAGCACCAGCGGGCGCTCGGCATCGCCGAGTCCTTCGGGAGCGTCGCCGACCCCCTCGGGAGCGTCGCCGATCCCCTCGGGAGCGTCGCCGAGCCCCTGCGCTTTCTGCTGCAGATGCAGGAGTTTCGGGAGAAGTTGAAGGTCCTGAAGGAGACCCCGCTGCCCTCTCGGAAAGACACGGACGTCGGTCCCCTTGTGCGCAATTTCGATGTTAAAAAGTGGGACTCGCTGAGGCTCGGAGAAGTGGACAAGATCTCGGTCCCGCACGAGAATGGCTCCTACCGAACGGGGGGCTCCCGGATGGCGGCGCCAAGGTGGATCGCCTTCACTATGATTGTGTTACTGCCAGCGCTGCTCCTGCTGCAGCCGCACAGTCTCGCAGCCTACGTGCCCTCGCAGATTGAGCCGCTGCTCACTGCCGTCTCCTCGCACCTTTCCCACACCGGTGTGTACCTGCAGGAAATGACTGGCACGTGCATACGTTTGATGGGTGCAGGTCATGAATGTATGGGGAACTTGATTGACTCTGCTGTCAATGCCATTGCCAATGCATAAGTTGTCTTAATGACTCGCCTTTTGGCATCTCTGGCATGCACTCACAGCTACGAATTGCTATCCAAGTGACCCGCGAGGTGCATTGAATTAGGGACAGATGCGCACCTGAATATAGGGAAACCCTTGTTTACCATGTCTTCTGTTTCTTGCCCCTTTTTTTTGCCCAAGCGCCAAACTCCAATGAAGGCATAGAATCAAACCTTATACACAGAGTTTGTAGCCTATGTTTACATCAGATAGACACTATAGATACATTTCTTTTTTTTAATTCACAATCTATACATGTCCAAGGTGATCTTGATAAATAAAACTGAGAGATTTAAGTCACACCCGTGAGTGTTTTTTCTTTTTTATTAAGTGCGCCAACTATTTAGAGACACAACCGAGCCCTGTGAACTAAGCAAGTGTGTGTAATAAACGAAATGTACAGAGTAATAATCCCTGGCTTCTTCCCTGCAGCGCGCGTCCGCACCACAGTGATGCTGCAACCTCTTCAAGGTTACACACGTTGCATAACAGGGCCCGTGTGAAATATTCACCAGGCTGCAGCGAGGGAGGAGAAGAAAAAGAGAAAAGAATACGGTCCTATGTTTATGGTGTTTTCATGAAACCCGAACAGATGACTGCTCTATTTCCCCTATTATTGATAACAAACCTTAGGCAAGGGTGCATGATTGTCACGCGTGCTGGGCACTCACTCTATTTCCGCACGAGAGCTATTTGCGGAGGCAAATGTGACTCATTCGTCGTTATAGACTTGTCCGGTCTATAAAGTCAGACATCTGCAGCCTGTTAAGTCAAAAGCTCAGGCCTATTTTCTGCTACGCGTTTGAATTGGTAGAAAACGGACTTCGCAAGCTTCAAATCAAAATGCAATTGTGTGGGCAAATGGGAATTGGGAGTTCTTAAAATGATTTTAAATTCAGGGTATAGCTCAGTGAGATTTTTTTGGCTTATCACCAAAAATGGTCTTTATTAAAATAGGTCAGAGCAAAAGGACAAACGGTGAATTGTGCATTGATCATTTATCCTTCTATTTATTTATTTATTTATGCATTCATTCTCCTGAGTAGAGCTGCATTTGGAAAAACATAAATCCTGAAAATCAGACCACAAAGTGAATCCGTGATGTCAGCACTGACCATAATTCAGGACGTACGTCATGGCACGCATGTACATATATATATAGCCTTCTGTTGCCAGGCAAATATAGGATGAAAAAAAATGTACCCCTCTACATTAATATTTCAATTTTCTCTGCACGCAAAAGCATGAAAAAGGTCAACTCAATCCAAAATAAAATAAATATATATATTGTGAATAACTGCTAACTAAGACTTTTCTGATAACAAATGACCGTATGTTGCACGGCCAGACACCGAGGTAATAAAACAATAGTAATACATAATAATAATAATAAAAACTTCAAGTCACCATGCACGCGATCAATCACTTAACTAAATATCTAGATAATAATGAAATATAGCCAAGTGTTTACAGCGTCTTATCCCATCACTGGATAAGGTCCCGCACTCTTACACCCTTTCACATCGATTAGAGGGAAGAGACATTTTATTATTACTGTGATGAAAGCATCTTATTCAATGGTATTTTCTATTGCTGTCTTTTTAAAAAATAATTTTCAGGTTTTCTGGAAAATGTGTTTGCAACCAAAGTGCAAGAGCAAACAAGAGAGACGTGTTATTCTACAATCATAGCCTGCATGTAATGAAAATATGCATAAAAAGTCACGACAGCAAAGTATGTGAAACTTAACCGATGGGAGACAAAATGTGGAATGTCTCGCTGTATATCACGATCGAGACAGCTTCCACACTTTGATGTGCTTTTCCCCCTAAATACGCAAAATGGTCACATATTCAATTGAAATAACTACACTGAGAAAGGAAATTATAATGCAATCATTTCTTCAATAATTGCTAATAAATGAAGTTGACGTGGTTAATATTTACACACACAGAAAAGGTCCATATTGCAGCTACGGTGTTATTTAAAAAAATGCATATTATCATATAAAGGCTAATCTTATAAATATACAATATGTTAGATGTTCTCCATTTGAAAAGAAAAATGCACGCTTTGCTGCTTAGGAAGAAACACCCAAAATGCGCAAATTGTCTCCGTTATAATTTTACATTAATTCACCTTTGTTAGATATCTTAATTCCAGTTTATTTATAATTATAGTTGCGAGAACAAATACGAGAATTCAGAATTAGCATTAACCAGGCCCGCAAGGCCAAATGGCGAAAAAGAAATGCTGCAACATGCGTTTGTTCAGTAGACGGCAAATATTCCTGAACTTTACACCATGTTATCAGAAAATCTCCAAACGGAAAAATGTAATCAATAATTACTGCAGTTTATTTAGTTCATGTTTTTTATCAAAAGGCAAGGGTCCGAGCGGCTTTGTAAACAAGTGTAACACTCTTCTTCTGTTCAGTTATAGGATTTTGAAGATTTCCCTACATTACATGTGATCTAACGATTTATAAAGCCAGATTTATCAACGGGTACCGTGTTGTATCAAAGGCCGATAAAAAAAACATGAATTCAGTCATTTTTATTTAGGTAAATCTGCCTGGAGATTACTGTCGCCGGGTGTCCGTCTACATGATTGCGTGCGCATCCGATACCACTTAAAATGGAGGATTTTAGCCATGTTACGGGACACCACAGCATTCGTTACAGCATTGCAGTGATCAGAATATATCATATATTTGCGTGCATAATGCACAAGAATGTAAAAACACAGGGTCGTAGTAAGCGAGCGTATATAGCTCATAAAGACCGTCAGTGCTTAATTAACAAGAGCAGAAATATAAAACATTTTCCAAAAGGAAACTAAATCTATACTTTTAACTCATTTTGATATTTAATAAAGAATTGATGCGTTCGCTGCAGTACGATTGTAATCATTTTAATCCGCAGCAACTCCGTCTTTATCGGCTCATGCTGAACAGGCCGGTCACCCCGGCTACACTGCACCGCGGCACGCAGGCCTACACGTGCATGATTTCTTCTTCGTGGACGGCGGACTATATGAAGCCATGTAAAGGATGTCAGCTAAATGTTTGGTGTAACGTTTAGACCATGAAAACATTATAGCCTTACATTCTGTTAAACATCAAGTTTAACACGTCATGATCAGAACACATTACAGACAAAAAGCCAATTCAAATTTTTATTTCTCCAGGTGTGCAGGCAGGACAGTGAAACGTAAAAAGATGGTGTACATATTTTAACAATTAAAAGCAAGGACGTGTTAGAGGCTGACTCAGAATCTGTGTGTAAACAATGTACCTGGAAGCATCTCTCACGCAATCGCCGCCCGTCACTGTTCGGCACCGCCGTGGAGACCGGAGTAAACTCGCTGGTTGGTTGAGCTCACTGTGAGTGGTCAGCTTTGCTTCAGCAGCACGATCAATACTGGAGGCTTCAGCTAGAGTCTTAACTCCAATATTTACGTGCTGCTACAGTAAAGCGACCGGCAAATGAGAGAGGTGCAACTCCAAACAAACTTTTTTTTTGCCATCAGACAAACAATATTCAGACACCGAATCCAAGAGCGATAGTATAAACGAGTCAGCCTCAACAGGATGAGGGACTGCCAGGTGACAGCCAGGTTGTATGTTCAGGCTTTACTGTGGCAGCACAGTATGGCCTGCATCTCAGTGTAACCCACAAACCATTCCGTGCTGCTACAGCATCGCCAGAGCTGCAGTCATGGTCCCTTAAACTCCCCAACTCTTGTCATCCTCTGTGGCTTTTGTCTTCATTCTTCAGCCGTCTCGTCCAAACAGCATGTTCACAGATTCATTACCCATCATCTACCTAAAAGACGTTCAGATGATCATCAGCATCTTCTTGCTTCTTGTTCACCACCTGAAACACACAGAAACAGACAATGCGGATGAATGCAAGCATGAGCGCAGACGGTCAGAATTGCAGTGCAAGGCAAAAGTATGTGGACACCAGAATGTAAAACACCACGGTTGTTGAAAAATCTCATTTCAAGCTACGGGGAATTCCTCTGCTGTTGTAACAGCCGCCACTCCTCCGGGGAAACTTTCCACAAGATTTTTTAAACCTGAAAATGTGCACCAATTTGAGCCACAATGGGAGGTTGGTCATTGATGTTGGTCCATAAGACCCAACATCATCCCAAAGCTGTTGGGCGGGGTCGAGGTCAGCGATCTCCACAGATTAGTTAAATTCGTCCTCACAAAACTCAGTAACCCGTTCTTAATTTTCATTTCACATCTTCACTCGATTGCATTTCCGTAACAGCAGAACAATTTCACAGCCCCCCCCCAGTCTGTTTTTGGCAGCGTGTGAAAGCTGTACACATCTTAAACTATTTAGGAGGAAAAACTGCATTTGCAAATCTGACATGTTTGACTGAACTGGTTTAGTAGCATAGGCAGTGTGCAAAATGTGTCCACTGGTTATTAGTAATATGGTAAAATAAATAATTCATAGTTTTGCATCAACAAAGCACTGTGAAAACAGGAGAGCCGGGTTGACAGGGGAAAAAAATAGTCTGTACTTTAAATTACTCAAATTTCCTCAGGACGTCGGTCAAAATACGGTGGAATTGTCCTGCCCAGTAACGGACACTTGTGCTATTGACAGGTGCTCCATACACAACTGGTTGTAAAGTGAGCGTTCTCTCTTTGCATGTCAGAGGGAAAGTGCAGCATCTCATTCAGTGGTGGAGCACTCTTGGGTTACAAGCTAATTGCTGCTCCACTGTCCTCGGTAGAGATCATTGTAGTTTACCCGGAAAAAATATGAAGCCAAACCTTTTCCTTTTTAAAGAGGTCGACTTCCTACAAAACAGTTTCACGATGGAGAAACAAGCATCTGGTTTTCAAAATGAAACAGAATTAGCCCACTGGGGGCATCAATAAAGTACCCCAAAAAAGTTTCAGGCTGTCCTTGTAAACCTTAAAACTAAATCTCCTTTAACAAAACCTAGTTTGTAGGCAAAGGCGCTAAAACCAGCATGGTCCTGATAATAATCCTGAAGGAGATTGGGTCCAACAACTATTGCCACTAGAGGTCTCAATGGACCTGTAATTATGACCTTGGTCTGAAATGGACCCGAGAGCCTGAACCCAACATCTCTAACATACGTCCCTTCAAATAAATGAATAAATAAATCACTGACTGCCTTTCTCTTTCACACACACACACACACACTCAAGTGTAGCTCAGAAGATGACCAAAAAAATGAATCCATTAAAAAAAAATCATCCAATAAAAGATGAAAAAAACAAACAATTAGTAGCTTATATTCTTCTGTTCAAGTTAAATTATTGTGGTAACGAAGCTGCAAGCAAGAACAATTAAAAATAAATTCTTAAGACTTGAGAGTCAGCAGCACAAACGTATTGCTTTCATCAGTTAAGACCATTAAACCTAGAAGGGAAACACTGACACAGGGTGTATGGATTTGGTTGTTTCTTGCAAATATAAAGTAGCTTTTGGAATCTGACTTTTTAAAATTGTCAGTGTCCCACAAACATCAAACTTAACCAAAATGACATCATGCATCAATAACATAACTGACTGCAAAAAGAGCCACTAATTGTTCACTGTGATAGATTAAACATCTCAAGCCACACACCTGACTGAAAGGTCAGAACTCAATATAAAACCCTGCAGTATGATGTAGAAAACGTTAGATGAACTGCAATGGCAAACATAACATTTTCATCAATATACTCGTTATGCTGCTTGGAATTCCCATTAACTTCATTCCATCATTACCACCATGTACCATTGTCTTCATCTTCTACAAAGCCTCTGTGTTACTGTCTGACAAAGGCTTCCTCATTGATAAGATTAGCTTTCTAATGTTAATTAATACTACGCACAAGCAGTGATAAAAATAATTTATATATATATATATATATATATATATAAAAATAATTTATATATATACTTATATGGGGGTTTTCCCCCCAGAAATTTGGAGATCCACATTGCATATTTTATTAGTAATACTTTCAATATAGGATTTGACTCATCTTTCTATCTAGAGGCATTACACGTGTCATTTTCGGTGATCTAAATGAATGACTACAGCTGAAATGTGTTGTTAGATATGCAAATATAGAGAACACAAGTGAAACAATGTTATCCAGTCAGACAGACCTGACAGTGAGTGTGCTGTTTTGTTTTGTTTGTTTGTCTTAAATCGGCGTGTAGGAGCCCGGCCCCTTTCAAGCATGTGTGATGACATTTTAGGCTAAGCATAACAAAAATAGTCTAAAAATCTCGAGCTTACATTTGGTGCCAATTTTACAACCAATTCTAGCGTCTCAAAAATGTGTCTTTATGCACAAAATGTTTTCAGCCTTTTAAAAAATTCGTGGCACCTTCTGAATGTAAAATTCTTCTAAAAACATGAATGTTACATGATAAATGATGCTGTTAAATTAATTCAGAGAACTATATGGAGGAACAATTTTTTAGCGTTTCAAGCTTTGCAATGGTATAAAAAAAAGTTAACCAATAATAATCAAGACATTTGATACACCACAAATGACACTGTGGTACATTCATAACTTAACATCAAAGGTGTATAATTGTCAGATCTGCGGGGCACGACAACGCCTCGTTTTAGTCCTGCGCTATTGGGGTCCAAATCTCCTGTCAGGGTCCACGACCCCTACCAAGAAAAACGGGGACGCAATCACAACAAAATCAGGTTAGCAACAAAAAATTAAATAACTATTTTAAAATAGTTGCAAGTGCAAAGGGGTGTTTGTCATCATCTCTAACATTTGAAGAATAATCAATGATAAAAAGGCAAAAAAAAAAGACCAGCTGAGTAATCAATAAAATGAATTGTTTGTTGTTAGCTGTAATTACAGACTAAAGCTCAGGCAGCTGAAGACAGCTTCCTTTCTACACTCTACACATGTGGGAGCACAAAGTGTGACAACATGGGAGAAACAACATACACCAAGTAGAGAAAATATGCTAAATACTAACCAGGTAAATTGTGTATTTTTCTTTTCAGCTGATCATTGCTTTAAGTCAAAGTAGAATAGTTCCCATCAATCAATCTAACCTCTCCCCATTTTTCTCCCTCTCCTTTAAGGCAGCATGCCCGGACATGTCACCTTCACTGCTCAGCCTATTTAACCCATTCCTGCGACATTTGCTCTCCTCACAATGGCCTCAAAGAGTCACCTGACCCCGAGGTTGGAGGTCAAGTAACCTCCTACACCCCATCGGGTACAAAGGCGGCCGACGACAACCCATCACCTCACCAAAAGTGGCCCTGGATCGGCTTCTTGTCCGCGTTACAACATCTTCTGCCAGTACAAGCATAAACTAAGGGAGATTAACATTGACGTCCTAAGCTGTGCAAAAAAAAAAAAAAAAAAAAAAAAAAAAAAAAAAAACAGCATTCACATTTATCTACATGAAAAGATTAATGCAAATTTGAGTTGGGTTCATAAAGCTTTCAATCTTCAGCCACTGAGACATTTAAGGAAACTGCAGACTCAACAGCCCAGTTTGAAAGCACTACATTTAAATGACTGATTTATACTAGTTACAGGAAATGTATAAATATATTTATATTTTGTTGTGCAAGCGACATGCACATAATTAAGAAAACCATCACTTTAAAAAAGTAAGCCAGATAAACATTTGACAAGACAACACACACACACACACACACACACACACACACACACACACAGTACACATATACTGTGTTCACTGTGCCACAACTTCATACGGTGTGATCAAATGTACCTACTGGGGCAGTAAAAGTCAAATACAAAACCAGTTCATCCGTAAAGACAAAGCATATCAATAACGGGAAAAATAAAAAAATAACCTTTTACAAAAAGTACTTTGCGTGGGTGTGTAATTCTCCAAGAAACCCAGGAGGTGCTGAACATTTTTCACTGTTCATTGTGGACCAGGGATGCTACCAATGAAGAACTACTTTGTTCCATATAAACTAGCACCGTAATGGTGTTAATCCTAGAAAAACCTGTTATATTTGCACAGCCAGCAGAACATGTTCAGCATAGCACAGGCAGGGTGACTGGGACTCCCTGGAGGCTATAATCATATCTTATCAAATGAATGACAGGAAAGTCCAGGAACATGTGGAGACACATAGCTGGCACCAACAAGAGGGCAAACCCATTTCACAGGACACACCAGCAGACATAAGAGCGTCACACTCCTCAGGTTTACCCCCCCATCTACTGTCAGGTGAGAGAGTTACAGACAGACAGACTCCTCAGGTACACAATATCTATGCTAATTAATTAACTCAGAGTTGGAAATTAAGTTTTTAAAGCACAACAATCATTACACTTGTGAATTAATGTTAAATACGATTCATTTAGTGGGACCAGGTCTCACAACGGGACGCTGCATGTCTTTAGAGATATTTTTAAACACTTCTGATGAAAGTGTGGAACCACATTATAAAAAGGTTCCTCAGTGACCAACAGCAGTGTCTGTCGTCTAAACACACCCGTGTGTCCACAATGTGTCTGGTGAAATATTTAATCTGAACACGCAACTGCCTCTACTGTAAAAAATGATGCACTTCAATGTCTCCAGTTCTTTACTCCTTCATTTTAACTATTTAAAGCTTCCCCTTTACTGGCAGAGGAAGACTGAGCAGAAATAAACAGGATGCAGACAAAGCACTATATTGTGGTGCAATTTCAAAAGTGCCACCTGGACGTCATTTACACTTGACTATTACCATGACACACTATAAAAACAATTAAAAAAGGCATGGTGAGAACCAGCAAAAACTACTAAAACCTTTTTAATTACAGTGAATTAGTACCTACGTACAGAACCATCAGTGAGGCTGAAATTAGGATAAGCACATATTTTACATGCATAAGCAAGAGGAGCAAAAGAGGAAGCAAAGCTTAAGTGTGAGAGCCGAATGGCACACCCATACAATTTCACAAACATGTTTTTTTTTTGCAGCATATTCCAACTCAAATGCCTAGGTTGAATTTAGATACTCACGATACTACAGTTCAGTGTAGAAGATGTGTGTTTAACACACAATATAACCAAAATCTTTCCTGCTAAAAAAAACCTGACGCTTTCCAAGGACTTCAAGTTCTGTTGTCACACTGCTGATGTGGTTTACATGTGCGACACAATATTAACATAAATAAATCAATCGAAGTATAACATGGCTCTTGCATGCGCTACTAAATTATTACATGTTAATGCTGGCGATATTATTCTATGATGATTTCACCACATTCTTTGGTAGGCTTGACCTACCTACTTACAACTGTATGCAGCGCCAATTAAAACACCAGCATGAGTCACAGCAGTATATCTAAAATGATGTGTGCTGATATTACAGTCACAAATACACCAAATGAGTTTCTTGACGTAAACTTTAAAAGCTGACAAAACAACTAATTGTTGGTCACACTGTGTGTGAAAATATCTGGTCTCGCTGCACCCAGTGGCTGACGTATTACCCGATTACCAAATAAAAATACACAAACCAGCAACCAATAATTCAGGATCATTGTAAATATTTCCAATTGAACTCCTCACCCTCAGGTGAAAAAAAAAGACTGGTGCAGCAAAAATGAAAACACCATGTGTGTGTGTGTGTGTGTGTGTGTAGAAGCATACTCTTGCCATGTCAGATCTTACTGCCAGTGCTGTTGCAGGTTATCATAGTAATTATATTAATTATACTATATCTAAAAGGCAATTATCAAGTGGAGAATTCACCAGCACTGTACAGTTGACCCATTCCTTCTAAACACGCTGTCTAATTCCAGAAATACTTAAAATAAGTAATATTAAAGTAATAAAAAGATCAGATTTTTAGAGAAGAGCGGTTGACCTTTTTAAATTTTAAAGCTGCTAATCGACCACCAAACTACATCAATGTCAGATTATCTTTTTTTAGCAGCCCACAAAATTCCCCTACGTTTTTTCTACACAAACCATAACAGCAGTCACTTTTATAAACTGTTGTTTTCAACATCTTCACCCTTTCAGTGAGACAGGTGTGAAGCCTTATGCAAACCTACAGTCCTGCAGCACCTACTGTATGCAAAAACCAAAGCCAATTCGAAACATATGCTGCACTGCTGTTATCAGCCCTACATGTATGGCTAAGTACACTCATTTTCACAAAAAAAATTTCTAAAAAATATCACATGTAAACTTAAGGCTCACCTAGATGACCACATTTTAAACTATTCCTGAACTTAAATCATGTCTGCGAGCGGACTGACTGATGCATATAAAACCCTTTCGACAGCTTCTATTTAATGCTGCCGAGGCATAGAACTGAAACCAAGGCCAACTTCTGGAAAATAACCAACGAGACACGTGAAGACCCGTTCCCATCACCGCAAATTTGAATACTATAAAGTTTGTGCTGAGTGGTGCAGAAAGAAGGAAGAGAAGGGGTGGGGGATCCTTTGCAGCCCGGCTACAACACATGTGAGCAAGTACAAGAAGAGAGGCAGTTTCACCAGGAAATGGGGGTGGGAGCCCATTTTGCCGGAGGGGTCTGAGAAGACAGAATGATGAGTCACAGAATGTCATGCTAACGGTCTGAAACATCACCACGGTGCTCTGCAAAGGGAGTTCAGAGGCAAATACCAGAGAACGGAGGGGAGACATAGACCGGCAGCATTTACAGGAGATTAACTGTAAGCCAGGAATAAAAACTAGTAAAATACACAAGTACTAACTTGACCATTGCGTACAGTGTCAATACTGTAATTCCTCTTCAGAAGAATATGACCAAAATATTTACACCTATTTCATCTGTGTGAGCACACCAGATACACATTCTAAAACGACATAGCTGATGTGTAAAAGGTTAGATATTAATAAGAGTCCTGATCATAAAATCTCACTTTGACGAAGCGCTACCTCGTCCCTTCTACAGATTAGACTAATTGAAATCTGTAGTTTTTATGAAACAGGAATACCAGCAATAAGCACTGCAGCTGATATTATAAAATTAAATTACAAAAGATGCTTCGATCAACTAAATTGGATGAAATGGGATTTAAATAATCACGGCTTCAACTGAAATATTAAGTACCGCCTGTAACATGTGTATTTTAGCCTTTTTTCCATTTTAACAAATATAGAGTGACACTGTGACCCGTAACATTTTCAAAGTGATTTTTATATATATATACACATCTGTAAATAAATAAATATATACATATATATCTACTCTTAACCGGAAATACCCCCCCCCCCCCAGCAAAGTATGTTATCAGATCAATTTGACTTTCTATCTTTAATACCCCTGACAGCTATCTGTCTGATTCACACGATAGCAGACCGGTGAACAGTTTCAAGTTTTAGCATGAAAATAGGCAGGTGTAGGCTATATATTTTGAGTATGTGTATATACATCACAGTATTACCGTAAATCCATCCTATAAAAACTAAAAGATAATGCGCTTTAAATAATTAAATTTTTTTCGGCACACATTTGACAAACATTCTATCTGGTGGTGTGAAAAAGATTACTGCAAAAAAACACAACTCAGGTGTAGTGACCCGATTAGCTTTTGTTAGAGTGTAGATCAATTCATTAAGAAGCAGCAATTTTCTAAAAACCTAATCAATAAATAGTTGACACAGCCACACATATACATGGGTAAGTGGAAACTTGGGTTAATATAACTTGCCCATCCAATTTCAACGACACCATGTGGTGAACATTAAATATCCACAAATGTGTTCATTCCTAAAGCACATAATTACAGGCCTGTCACATTTTAGATTATCATACAACTCATTGTGTTTCATACACTCACAATTTAAAGTTTCCTTGTCAGTCAGACATCAGATCTTATAGTACAGTCATTTCTTCCTCCTCCAACTCTTTGCTCTTGTGACTGTGAAAGGTCTTTCCCTCATTTCACACAAACTCATTTCCCTCCAAATAAATACACAAAATCTAACATAGAGTGGATGGTTTCATTAGGAAAATGCTGTCCTATTTCCAAAATATATATATTATACCGAGGAAGACTTTGATATTTTGTTTCATTTTCATTCAGGTCATACATATCTAAGTGGAAACAACTTACAACCTCACTGCTGCAGAATATGTATGACCAAATAAGAATCTTGTAAAACGCCATTAGTAAGCACTCTGTCATTTGTAACGGGGCATTGGACAGATGTGACAACTCTGTCTCATGTCAACGCAGTTCATTTGAATTTTTCAGAAATTAAAAAAAGCATAATTGACGTTGTGGACACGTATTAGTTTAAATAAATGCAACACTGTAACAGATCGCGAGGCCTCGCATTATGTAACACATTAAACCGATCTCTACTCAGGAGGAAGTAGAAGGGGCGGGTTATATGGAGCCTCTCTTATGCTTTATCAGACGAGTAGTCATGTTCATTATTAGAAGCATAAAGCAGGATCCAATGCCTTACATGGGACATCTCTAGTAATTAATGATGAGGTCCGTTTTGTCACTGTTTACCACACCGATTAGACCACGTCGTGGTTTTTCCTTCAACGTTACTTGAACTGAATCAGTCCAGCTCACACAGAGAGTGGAGCGAGGTTAGTAAGTGCCAAAAAATAAAAGAGCAAAAGGAGACAGAAAGCAATGACTGAAAACAAACTACGATGAGCCAAAAAAGAAACCAGCATTACAAGTTGTATTTTCAATAACTAATTAATTCAACTTTACTGCATCGTTACGAGGTTATGACAGCCACGTTTAACAGAGCTGTTAAAGTTCAATCATCAGATGTAGACCTATGATTGTTGTCAGCTGGCCGAGAGCCACATCGATGACCATCTAACGTTAAGGTGAGACATTCAAATCTATTAATACAAAATATAAAGCGAGTCAACGTTGACTGACGTCGAATAAGACGTGGTAAATTAGTTGGCATAACGTTAAGACTGCAAACACGTCAGAACCAGTTTACCACACAGATATAGGGAAATAAAACCGTCACTATTATTTAAGTCATGATTGAGTGTAAGGTCATACAGTAATATGACGACTAACTTATCCCCCCCCAAAAAAACGCTTGCAACAAGACATGCAATTTACCAGCTCGGACGAATAGTGTGCCTCAGTTAAGGAGCTTGGTAAAATTGAGTTATCCCACAAAAGGCACCGTGTGTCCCGGTCTCTCGTTTGGACGTTTCCCTCCCAGTGTCGGTGCCGTGTGCATTTGTTGACAGACTGCTGCTCCTCCGCTCGAGCCTGGCTGCTTCTGCACCTCCCGCTCAAAACTAGGCTCCAATGCGAAAACAAGAAAAAAAAAATACTCCCATTATAGTTCAACTTCCATTCATAACCCCAAAGTTAAGTGTGTCTTCCCTACAGAATATTTCACCATCACTTCGTATTTTTAAAAAATATATACATATAATCCTCTCACCTCCCGGATAAAACGGACCGCTGTATGAGCGCATATTTTTTTTCTACCGTTTCAGCGCAGCAAAGTGAGACGTCCCTTATGTGCTAGCACGCTAAGCTAACAGGCTAGTTGCTACGAGTAGTAACGTTACAAGCTGGCAAAGCTGCCAAACGGCTAACGTCTCCCCGCAACGGTCGGTCTCTCCTGTTCTCCACGTATTCCTCTCATTCGGTCCGTTTAAATTGTCCGACTAAAAATCAATGTAAATACTTTGTGGCGTCAAATTACCTTGTGTTTCCTTTGGAATTACGCGATGCCCCCTCTCTAACGGCGCAGTTTTTATTTTGAGCGCTTGGTTTTCTCCCCCGTCTCAGCGACAGCTTTCCTCTAGTCGCAGCATCCTCTCCCCGCAGCTGCTGAGGCGATCGCTGCTCACTCGAAAATGGCGCCGAAAGATACACTCCTCATTCAAATTCGATAGAGCCTCCCATTCTCCCCATTGGCTGAATGCGGAGTGGACTCCGCGCCGCTCATTGGCCACTGAAAATGCACTCTCGCAGCCCACGCAGCGCTCAACGGAGAGAGACAAGTTAACTCTTTAGATGCCAAACAACATTTACAGCAATCGCCAGAGCCGAAATATTTACGGTCAAACTTGTTCAAACCAGATTTTTTTTTTTATTAACCGAATGCCACGATCCTTATCACCTATCAAGAACACTGTGCAGCTTTTACAAGTCACAAAATGTACCACAAAAACTATGGTGATACAACGCGAGGTTAAGAGAAAGTGCAATAAAGTCAATACTAGTGGCATAGATACACTATGTTCATAGCCCCAAATAAAACGTTGTATATTTTAGAAATAGTGTGGTTGCATAAGAATCCTTGTTTATTTTACACTAAACATCGCCATTTGTCAGGTTTCTTACTGCTGGTGAATATAAATGTCTAAAACTTTTACTGGAAGCTCCACGGCCTTTACCTGTAAACATGATAAATGTCCTTGGTACCAACCGAACTGGGCAAATAAAAAAAATCACTCCATAGTGATCCACAACAAAACAGCAATGACTGAGAGTTGCAATTGGCCTTGTGGTTAAAATACACTGTTCTTTACTTAGATGACCCAGATTAAAATGTGTCAGCTGTATACTATTGCACTTTAACTCACTGATTATTCCTAATCAGGTATAGCATATATAAAAAATATAACTAAAAGCTTTGATATGCTTTTTGTCAGAGTCATAAAAACACAGTAAATAAAAGCCTTTGGTACAGCATATCATCGTATAAGAATGCTGAATATGTTGCAATACTTTTCTTACCATCTTTTATTTAAGCACCATGGATGTCACCATGTGTTCCTTATTTACAGAATGGGTACTTATCTGCAGTAAGCACAATAGTAGGAGTGACAGGCCTATCAAAAACAATCAGGAAATAGCCAAATAAAACACATTATTGCAGCCATCGATGACAGGAGCATAACATCTGGTAAATGCATATTGTGAAGTCAAGAAGTAAAGGAAACGGTGAGATTACTCCCAAGACCAAGGAGATGCAAACCAAATCATGAAGGATATGAAAAAACAGGACTAAAAAGCAATAGAAGCCTTAACTTTGAGGTAAAGGCTAAAGGGTTTGCTAAACTATAAAGGCTCAGTCAGCAGTTATGTTATCCCTCCACGCTCTTCTCCATCAGAATGTGGGGTTGGGTTTTGAAGACTGTCTTAGTTTATTTTCCACAGTTCAAATGAGGACGTTTCTTTCTTATCTTAAATTGCTGTGACATCATATTGCCCTCTCTAATTTGAAGTTTCCTTTTGAACTGCCCTATTTTTTTTTTAAAAACTTTTCACTGATATATTTTCCACACCTTTCAAAAGGCACACAGATCTTTCTTAAAAGAAACACACTCCTCAAGTAGCCCTCATTGCATCGCATAACCACTTGTCAGTTTGAGATTAGCCTGGCAACACCACATGAGTACACACGCCACTGTTGTGTGCATACGACGGCCAAAGCAGGGATGGGTTGGGCTCTGCCACAATAACCCTGCTGTTATCATATCTAGTGTAGCATAGTGTACCTCGGGCAAGATAAACAGAGACAGCCATTTCATCCCAATGCACACATAATAGCAATGCATAACAGTCACCTGCTATGTCAGTAGTTGGCTCCACCAGTGTGCATTGGAAAAAGAATTAGCTGCAACCTGCTATTAGTTTTTATGGTGTGAATAAAGGCCGATCTCTTGAACGCAACTTTAAGTGAGTTGAGAATTCTACTTGCCTCTCTGAAAATGTCCTCACAATCAAATATATCCTTTACTTTTTTCATGTAGGGTAATGGTATTTTAAACCTTTATATTTGTATTCGGTCCTACATATTGTTTCTTTGCATTGCCGTGTGTGTGGTTGTAAAAACATTAATAACATTTTTTTACTTTGGAGGTCAAAAGCCGACTGGGAGAGAGAGGGCGCCCATTGTGTATGCATTCTGGTGTGTAGTGTGGACAATGGTGCGGAGAGGGGAAAAAAACACACTTGTTTACAGATAAACTGGTTTGGACAGGAAGCCAGTAAGGAGGAGCTCTGTGTTGTTAAACAGGCATGTGGAGAGGCAGGGATGAGCCAGCGAAAACACCAGTGTGACCATAGGAGAGATCATGATGCAGTACTCAAAGACATCGCACACACACACACACACACACACACACACACACACACACACACACACACACACACACACACACACACACACGCATGCATGCAGTCCTATCTACAAATGCACATATGCCGTACTTACAAATACTGTTGAAAACTTGTCAGGGTTTTTAAAAAGATTACGCAGTAATCAGCCAAAACCCTTCAGTGACACAAAGAGAAATTGTGGTTTATTTAGTTTCACAATGAGAAAAATGAACAAGATAAAAAAAAAAAGGTGCTTGTGTGTCCCTTTAGCAGTGCCAAACGGTAGCCAAGCTGAGCTCGGGTGAATACTATACAGTTCATCCCGCATTGTGTCGCCGTCACATGAGCACACACTGCCTTCCATTAAGCAGGAGATCCTTATGACTCACGAAAACACAAGTCACATGTCAGTACACAAATGCTACTCAGACTGCTCTGTTATCCACAACAGCTTTTCTGCAGGCCCAAATGAAATCACATCATAATGCATCTCTTCATTAGGAGGGTTGAGACAGAGTGGGGCTCTCCCTTGTCCTCTGGTAGACTAGCTTAACAAGAGCCACAGTGTCATGTATCGTGGTGTCTGGCCACAGCAGGCTAACCCGGCTGCAAAGTTGCCATGCCGGGGCAGTTTTAGTTCAGTGTAATTTGATTTCATGTTAGATGACATGTGTGCATGGTTGGCTGTTACACTCAGCTGCTTCTCATTCTAGGAGGAGTTTTACAGATTAGTTTTTTCTCTCTCTCTCTCTCTCTTATTTCCCCTCATGTGACTCAAAAGATGGCCTTTCACACCACCACCAGACATGGGACTGCATCACATCTGATGATAGGGAAATAGACAACAGCAAAAGCTCAGCTCCCAACACGCGTTGAGAGTTCACGAGCACATCTTTCGAGTTTAGTGAAGAAATATCAACTGAAGACCGAACAAAACGAATTAAGGTCAGGGGTGACACCGAACCAGGGATGAGCACATGGCAGCTTTACTGTCAACGTAACGCACCAGCAGGTGACTGGCCCTTGTTGAAGGTGCAGTATAATGTGAAATCACCTTCTGCATGGGCGCATTAGGTGTAGGCGGACATGCGAGTGTGCACAGCTCTCTGTGGCACATTGCTGCCCATCCCTGAGTTAAATTAGGCTTTACAAATGAACAGAGTGTGAAAATCATTCCTCCTCTTCTCACTGTAGATGTGAGCGCAAGATTGTCATCATTTCAAATATAGTTAGTTCCATTCACAGTTTGAATCCCCCCCCCCAAAAAAATCCCCTTATTCTTTATTGCTTCATTGGAAATATCAACCCGTAGAAATGGAGCTAAAGTGTGGGGATATTTTGCAGTGTATAGGAGACAATTCCCTCTGAAAATAATATGGGCAGCAGTCAAACTGAGCAGCACCCTGAAACAAAGTAAAAGAGACTATAGGCGTACTATATTAACGTAGCCTATTCCCTCGTCTTGGTCCTTTGAGAACACAATGAGCCCCACTGAGAACTCCATACTAGAGAGAGAGACTCTCCATTGATGTCTCCCCGGCTCCCCTCCCCCTCTCTCTATGAGACATCTGTAGCAGCTGCCCCCTTGTGCTCCTGTCAGCAGGGCAGAGTGTGTGTGTTTGCGTGTGTGTAAGCACTGGTTGAGGTGGGGAGGTTAGCGTGGGGCGTGTTATGACACCTCCCCCTTTGGAGGGGTCCGGCCCGCACACTTGTGGGACATCACATTTATCAATGGCTAATAGTCACTAGCAGGTCACCCTGAAAACATAACAGAGACCTCTGACCTCTTTTTAGCACAAAGGCTGCGAGGTGGTCACGTTAGCCCCCGGGCGCTATAAAAAGTGCACACACAACTTTTTTTTTTACATCTAAATTGGCTGCACAAATCATCGTAAAGTGTCGTTTCTTTTAAAATAGAAGAGTTTAAATAAAACAGACTTTTATAGTCAGGGTCCTGCTAAACACTATCACATGCTTGGCCGGCAAGTTCAGATATTACAGTATGAGAAGCCCTTTTTATTTAGTCTATATGATCTTACAGACATTCCCACGCATTGTAATCAAATTAAGTGAGTAGAATTCATTTAGAAGGGGGGGGGGGTTTGAAATAGAAGGCAAGCTGAGGAGAGTAAAGCGATGCTCCATTAAGATATTCTTTGGTTTGAGACTTCCCATGAATATTTTTTATGTTAAATAGAAAAAAAGAATCAGCAACAACTTCCCCGTAGAGCCTGTAAAAAGCTGTGTAGTCTGCTAACACAGACTGTCACTGACAAGATCCTCGAGATCAGCTCGATTTCTTTCAAATTGTGTTTTTTAACTCTGTTATATTGTTAACACCTCGAGGCTCAAGGCTAAGTATCAAATATGGCGTTTTCCACAGTAAATGTGAGGTCATGTGCCAAAAAAGACCACAGGATCCTGTGTAGAGGCATTTCAATTTGACTAATACCCTCAGAGACACGTATCCCTGCATCAGGAGTTAAAACATCCAGTGTCATGGTTGGGGTGTGTCAACCTGATGAGGTTTTCAATTCAACATTTTTGGACTCTTTTAAAATCGCCCCACAAAACATTATTTAGAATGACTTCCTCGTCTAATACTATTTATTTGTTATTATCTTGACGATTGTCCACACCCCTCAGTCTTTTTTTCTTTCTTTTTGGAGGCAGACTGCTGAGAGGGATTACAGAGCAGGCTAAACACAAGCAAGACCTAATCCTAAGCATGCAGGGTTACAGAAAGGACTCGAAGAATAAGTTTTGGAAGCCTGATATTTTTTGCCGGAAGCTGGTGATTGAAGATATTTGGTGGCGACATTTTTTATCTCTATGATGATGATCGTGCAAAAACTAAAGCCAAGTACGGTAGGAGCAGCAACTTCACCACAGGATTAGGACTCTCCCCTGAGACACGGATGGAATTAATAAAAATAAATAATTAGTGTGCAATTTCATCAAAATAAAGAATCTTTCAAAAAGCAGGTGACAGTCAGACACAAGTGTACCTCTGATCAATAAATAAAAACATTAAGTCTCAAAGGACTGTTCAGTATCTGCAAGGCCGGTAAACTATTTGCAAATGACTTTACCAATGTCTCATTCTATCATTATTTGAGCTTTAGTGACATTTAAAAGGACAAAGAAGACTCAAATAACAAAAGCATCCGACTATCCTGTCCTTCAAGACACTTTTAATGGACATTATTTTTTCTTTCATACATTTTTCTCAATTTCTAATTTTATCTCTTACATTCAGCACAATAAAGACTCATGCTGTGTTTAGTTCACGGCATGCAATTCCAGAGAGCATATAAAAAACACTAAAGCCAGTAGATTTCCTAAATTACATTCATGAGTGTTGTAAAGCATGCCTACGCTCATACTGCGCCAATATAACGTTTACTATTAATGTTATAGACAAACCTCGGCTGTAACCTACCGTGTAGTGATACGCTGATAGATTTAAATCTCGAGACAACATTTTAATACACATTTGTAACTTTGGAAAGACTGTATATGCAAAGTGATTGACGAGATGAAGTCAAAAACAAAGCACATGCAACACATGCATATAATGCCAACTCATTACGTTAGCTGAGCTAAGACTCCATTGTCAGCACTGTTTATTTGTGAACTGGAAAAATGTGTAGGCTATGTGTTAGATTTATATTAGTCACCTATCACAATCAACTTAATATAGCTGACATTTCTGAGACGCTAAAAACTGGAAGGTTTCTTCACACTGAAATGTAGTTCTACGGCAAATATCACTCTGCTGTGACTCACTGTCGGTAGTGTATATTATATGATGTATTTTCTTATGCTGAGATAAGTGTTTTCAAGTGAGATGACTTATATTTGTTAATATATTTCTTCAAGCGCATTGAGCTGATCAAAGGCCAATATCAATCAAAACATTAAGCCAATATTCACATGAAAGCGATAGATTAGAGATAGAAGTTTCAAGTACACCGCTTGTAGATCTTATGCTCTCATGAAAAGTAGTTTCCAGAGTGTAAAGTGTCTCTTTTCTTACAGAGTAGTAGTGGTGAACGATACCTTAAATTTAATTTAACCAAGTAATTTCAGAGCAGTTATCGCTGATAATACCAATACTTTGCATTAATAAAAATGCTAAATGCCCTTTTATAGAGAAGAAACATTAAAGACCATTGCATTTAGAGAAATTACATTTATTATTACTTTACAATCTAACATACTGCTACTAATAATTAAGAAGCAGTAATGCAGCTTGTCACGTAACAGCTGGCATTTGATTGCCATATTTCCTCGGAAAGACTGTATGCAGCCGACCTAAAGAGACTCTTTCCTAACATCTATCCCTGACAATGACTTTGGACATAGTCTCTTCTGTTGCAGTTTCGAAGTCTCTTTCTCATGTTTAACTTGGAGGTGTTGTTGTGTGTGAACAAATATGTAGTCCTGAAGCGCGGCATCTACCTGAACATTTTAAAGTTGCAGCGTTTTTTATTAATCGGTATGATAAATTGACCAAATTCTCATTTTTGTCACTTAGCTGTTATAGGAGCTGAGGGCAGGAGGACTAGGAACAGGCGACGGTTAATCTCTTCTTTCACAGTTTGGCGACTAATGCTGCTGTGTTTGCAATTTAGCAGTCGATGGGAGAAAAAAAACGGTAACTTTAAAACTACAGCATTATCAACACACCTTTCTAAAATCGACACTTTACAAAAAGATGTAGGTGCAGTACTTACTTGTAATACTTCTGTTATAGAACCACCCTTCTCCACTGTAGAACCCCATCAAAGGGTTTCCCCCCCCCCATTGAAAGGGGTTTGGGGGTTTTTCCTTATCCAAAACAAGAGTCAAATTATAGAGGGTGTGATATTCTGAACAGATTGTAAAGGCTCTTTAGCATATTTGTGCTATAAAAATAGAATTGACTTGAATTGACTTGACGAGACCTCTTGGGATCGGTAAACATTTATGGACTCGGCTGTTGCTGAGAAACTTTGTGTATGTATGAAAATTAAACAGCAGCCTCCTAAGTGTTCCGCAGTATGTTTAGCACTGAAACTGGAAGCACGCTATTGACAGATACTTGGGCAACACTTTCCATTCACACTATAGAGGTTAAATTAAATGATAGGCTAAGTTGCAAGACCATGACTGCATTGCAATAACACTAGGTTATTTGAGGCACATCTAATTCAAAGACTAATTCTAATTCAAAACACTTCCTTTGTCACTGGAGGACAATTTGCAGAGGTAGGTAACAAAGTGCAGTAACAAAATACAGGAAAAAAGTTTTTAAAACCTAAAAATGCAAGGATAAACTGCACACACAACGATACCAAACGCAATTGCAAGAATAAGCTGACTAACAGCATCTTGGCTAAATGAGAGTGTAAACAGCTTCTGGAAATGTTTGATAAGCTCTAAAAATCCACACTTCAAGCTTCCAAAGACAAAACTAATCTACTCATTGTCCTGTTTCTGGACTACAAATTGAAAATCCCCACGGAAGTCCCTCCCACCAGAGTCCGCCGTTGCACCTCGATGATGTAACCCCCTTTCCAAATATAGCGTGTTGCTGATGGCCACGCGGCTCCCCCATTGGCCGAGGCCGCTGTCAGTCGCGTGACGTCACCCCGCGATCGTGTTATTATTGTAAACAGCCCGCCTGCTCTCCACCGACGCTCTGCGCGGAGCCGACTACTTCATCCAGTCCTTTGTTCATGCAGCGAAAACACCGACGCGACAAAAGCGCAGTGGTCGTCCGCCCCGAACTGCGGACCGAACCTCAAAGCAAAGTTAAGACACATCAACCAAAAACGATGACACCACATCTGTTTCACCGAACCAAGGCACCGCTGCTCACGTTGGGGGACTGTTTTTGTCGACCACCGGGATCTTCACGCAACCCGGCGACGGCTCAAGGCTGCTGCATATGAATAACAATAATAAACTGGAAGCCTGTCAATGCACAACACATCAACGTCTGCCCGGATAAAGGTGATCCACATTCACCTCGTGTTTTCACGGTACATGAAATAAATCTACAAACACTGTCTTTTACATTGACAGCCCCGTTGTCAGAGGCTCCTAAATGTCCTGTTTTTTAGTTGTTTTTTTTAAAGAGTAGCTACATACTTGTCATTTTGGAAACAGTATGCACATCGACATCCCCCACAATGACTATAAAGGCCTATAACTTATACTCTACCTCGTCAATTCGACAGCGTTACATTAAAGGGACTTTACTTTGTGTCCCGCGTCGGAGAGAATCGACCAAAACGACTTAATTTTTTTGCGCTGGACAACTGAACGGCAAACTCAACTAGTCACACAGCACACAGCAAAAGTTGAAATTACTCCACTGAATGTTTAATGGCACTTACTCGACAGCCAGGATGCCTCTTTGGACTGATCGACTGCATCTCCCTCGCCGCCAGCCGGCCGCTGGTGACACCCTCACCTCGACATTTCCATCCAGGCAAGTTGACAAGAAGCTTCCATTCTCCGACTAAGTGCAGTTTCAGCAAAGCTTCAAGGAAGTTGTTTCTTTTGTTCCAGTGATTTTTGGTTGCGTCAATGTTGCGAAAAGGGGGAGGCGGAGCGGTGGATACAGAGAGCGACCGAGAGAGAGAAAGGAAAAAAAAAAAAACACACACACACATCTGAGCGCACCATAGCCTAGTTTGTACGGCTGGCCATTAACGCACAGGGGGAAAAAAGCCCTCATCCAAATCCGCGATCAACTCGTCTCATCAGCTCTGCTCACGTGTCTGGGACGACCAGCATCCCTTCAGAGTGAAGCAGACGGTAGGCTTCACGGGTGCCCGGGTTTGATAGGCTATCCAAGATCAGGCTACTACAGGTCGGTGCGCCCCGTGCGCGCGTATAGAGAAACGGACACATTCGCTCAGCCCGGCTCGGCGACTTGGATTTCTTTCCCACAACTACAGATTCCGTATTTGCGGGCTTCCCTTTGCTTGCTTTCCGTGGCGCGCATAGGCTTTCCGTCTGTTACTTCGTCGAGCCAGATCCCTCAAAACGAGAGCGCGTGCAGCCTACACACGCCTTTCGACTTCAAACTCTGCTGCCAGTTCCCGGACAGTGCAGGGCGGTAACGAGATGCGCAGTAACGCGTTACCACCAACGAGGAGAGACGTACGATTTCCTCCCCACTCCTAAACTTTCATTCAGCCTAAATTGCCAGACCGAAGTTGAGTAATTACCCCCCATCTATCCATTCATTTTCTTGACAGGTTACTCGCTCTCCGTCGCACATTATAGGTGGCAAAAAGTTTACTTTCTCCCGGTGAAAGCAGGTTTTATCAAACAAAATACATGTTAGGACAGTTTAGGCATCAATATCGGGTCAGGTAATTGGATCCCATGCGTTCTGGCGGCAAAGACGGGACCGTAAAGCAACGCAACAAGTATGGTCTGACTGAGGCGTTGGTGCCCTTACGCTGTATAGGAAACCGAAGCGCAAACAAACCGGCCGACTCTTTGAGGTAACGAGCCCGTCGCTGTTCTTGGAACCAATGGGGAGGGACAGCTGAGACGGCTTACTATGCAGAAATAGGATCATGTTGGTTCATCGGATGAAAAGGTGAGCTCCCTGTTTCCGCGTCGCTGTTACAGTGGCGTTGCGTCAGGAAGTTGTTGGTGTCAGTGAAGTCACCATCAAAGACGCCCTTCTCTCCTCCATCCAGACGGGCGACTGTACGGCAGCATATGTCGAACACAGACCGCGTCGAGATAATTTCTGTGTGAAATAAGAAAGCAGCGCAGTGCCTTCAGCCCTTACATGCCCTTGAAAATATGTTGACCTCACAGCGCCGGAGGCTGTGACAAAACGTTTGCTATACGATAGAAATAAAAGGCTGCAGATTTCACTGAGGATGAAGTGCAGGTTGTAGAAGACAACCGCGGGGAACACAAATGAACACATCTAAAGAGTGTGGAAGCTTTATGAACCGAGAGGATTTGCAGAAGGAGCTCATCGGAGATATTCCTGGTGCACAAATACAGGCATGCAGTTTTAGGCCTGATGTTTATAGCCGGGCTTAACACAGCTCTTTAGAGGCTTGGTGAAAGTAAATAGTTAACAGTAACATAAAAATAAAATAAAAAATCGAAGCATTGGGTTGATAATTTGGAGAGATTCTGCATAAAGCAACCCCACAATCTGATTTGTCATTGTGTAGAAGGCTGGTGGGGAAAGAAAAGAGTTTTTAATTAGATTGTAATAGAGATCATGCATGTGGCATGAAAATATAACTTTTGTACAATTAACCACCACTTCTTTTTCAAAGTGTACAAAGCACAAGCCCGCATGTGTGGTCGACAGTAAGAGAGTGAAAGGTGCTGCTTGTTATCAGAAGCATCAATGCAAAAGCTTTTTCTTTTATCAGTAACCTAATGAGGTACCAATTCACTGACACCGTCCTTATTGTCCACCAAGCGCTGCGTCACCACAGCTGAAGTGAAAAGGTGAGTGTGTTTTTTAAACTCAAACATTCTCACGCACGTTCAGAAAAAAAACTACCCTTTGATTAATGCTTGTTTCATGCCTTCTCCCTATAAAAGAAGGTGCACAGCAGCCATCGTCTATACGTCTTATATGCGCCACAGGTCATCTGTTGTAAGGACAGGGCAACAAATGCCTTTATTGTTTGTGCTGCACGGTGATAATACAGGCAAACAATAAAACAAAACATAAAAGGAAAAACTAAAATATGTAAGCCACATTTGTCAATTTCACATGCACCAAATATTGTTACTCATTTGCTTTGTAAGACTTATTGAGCACAGCTCCTGTGCAGTATTTTATGAGAAATGTAATCGGAAATTGCTATAAAATATATGCAGTCTTTATTGAGCATGTGGATAATTACCAAGTAAAGTTGATTACTGGATGAAATACTAATATTCGGTTTGTGGATGGATAACTAGCCTGTAGAAAACCCATTGAATTACTTTCTTTCTTTGAGAAAAACTGCATCTTTTACTTAAAATAGGACTTTTTTTTACCTTATAAATTATCACCGCTCGATATCTCCAACCTATGTTAGAACTACAAATATTGAATTGTCATAAGCATATATAAAAAAAAGAAGAAGAAAGAAATGAAAACCTGAAGCTGAAACCCCAGACTGACAAGTCATACTAATACATATTGATTACTCATATTGACATGTGTATGATAACCTACCTTTAGTTTCCTTTGTTCTGTCCGCAAATGAAAGTGATCAACTGACAGAGCTGATGCAGCCTAATTGCTAAGACGCTCTCTGCGTGTGTGTGTGTGTTTTTGGGGAGTGTCACAGTTATGCAGTATTTGAATATTCGCCCGACGTGTGGGCTGATGCACAGTCAGAATGCAAAGAAGAAACAGTAAACAGGCACAATAATCTGATGGGTTGCGGCTCCACTTAAAGGTCATCGATGAAGAACAAGACTGCAACGAGAGCGGCAAAATAGTTCTGGAGATTTTTTATAATTTCTACTTTTATATCTGTCCACCAACCTTTTTTTTCTTCTGAACAAACTCGAACGTTGCTCAAGAAAGTTTGTGCAGTCGTGTGCTTTCTCTCTGCGTCTTTCTGCTTCAGCATGCTGTTTGACACTTTACGGTCGACTTTCTGAAAATATAAGACAGATGTGCGTAAAAGACACTGTTAAACTTTTTGTTTGACTCCGAGTTGCACGTGCATGATTCTCTCAAAGCACGTTAAGAAATAGGGGCCACATTGCTTTCTGCAATCAATGATTAATACATTTTCATGCAGTGCATCACCATCTGCTTTTGAGAGATGAATGAATTCAAATATTGATATATTATAGTCACAGGAATGTCTCTTACACATCAACCAATTATAAAGAGCCCATGTCTGCACTTTGAAGCATCTGCAACACCTTCAATCAAGAGCAAAGAAGGAGCAGGGCAGTTAACCTTTTTTAAAAGTTTAGATATTTAAAATATGAGGAGCAACTGAAAGGTCATATTGTGTGGGAGGAATCTATATGACTCAAAACGAAAAAGTCTGTTTTTCTTGTGTGTGTTTGTTTGTGGTGTGTGTGTGTGTGTGTGTGTGTGTGTGTGTGTGTGTGTGTGTGTGCATGAGAGAGACACACGGCACACTGATACAAATCATCTCTGCTTCTCAACATTTCTGCAACTTATCAGACTGTAAAGAGGTTTTTAGGCTCTCGGTTATGTGGAGATTTGAAAAAGCTAAACAAGTCTTTCTTAAACAATCAGATTAGACATACAAACAGAAAGGAATTGGCATAATAATAATTGTAGTTCAAACGTATAAGCAGCTGTTCAGTTAAATGTGATCAGTCAAGTCAATGTAAACCCGCTGCCCTGCATGTGATGGCTTCAGAGTAAAATTGAATTTCTGACACGTTCAATTCAAAATTTCAATCTCAAAGATTTCGACAATTGCAGAGCACGCTTCACGCGACAGCCAAGCTCTTCTCTCATGCTACAGACTGACAATGCACTGCCAGCATGCAAACATAATCAGTGTCACTTTGTCAATGGTATCCTTGCCAGCTGCACGGGGACGCAACACAGATCTATGATGTTCACTCAATTAACCTGATGGATAAAAAGTCAGGGGGGTTATGGATGTGAGTGTGTGACGCTCTTTTCTCGTTTACGTCCCGGATAGACTGTGGTGTCTACGGGCCCGGAGAGGAGTAGTGGGTGAAGCCTGTCCCTTCTAAAGCACCCTGTGTCCAGAGCAGAACTAGGTCAATGGAGACCGCTGGTTGGTGAGTTGGAACGATGCTGCTCTCTCACACACACAGGAATGAAAAGGAGGGGAAAAAAAAAAGCAGGAGAAGAAAATCCTTGCCTTCGATTGAGGGATAATTAGAGACTGTTTGACCTATTTGTCCCCTTAAATAAACCGTTGGCCATTTAGCTGCGAGTGGGTTGAGAGCACGTGGAGCCCTTGGACCCACTGGACCCCTCCAATTATGCTTTTATGAATGGCAAATTGCCTGACAAAGTTCAACGGTCTCCCCATTCTCTATACCCTTCTTTTTCTCTGCACGACTCGCATTCAGATGTTCGGTGTGCAAAAGCAGTCAATTACACAGTCTCTGCCAAAACATAAAGCTGTAGGGTGTTTTTAACGGTCCAGCTTCAGTAAAGAGAGTACGACAAACTAGATCAAACTAGAGGCCATCTTACGCCGCGACCACACCAGCCAAACAGTACCGGCGTCGCTGTCACGGCTGGTTAAGTGCTCTAAACGGCTTCTGTGGTAGTTACCGTAAGTGTCTCCAGGACCACATTTTGCCATGATGACAAACACAGACTCACAAGGTGAAATTAAGACCATGCAGCGTCGCTGTTGCGGCTGGTAAAGATGTCACTTCGAGCTTACAGTAAAGGCACTGTTACAAGCTGTTTTTAAAGGATGTGTTCACAAGTTCGCCTTTAAAACAACACTCACATGCCCCCATATGTACATTGAAACAGTTATTAGACGCTGTAATTCTTCCTGTCCCTCTTGGAGCAACCAGCACGGCTCTGACAGAGATCCTCAGGTTGTCCCTGAGGGCCATATCTCATTGTGCCTTAAAAGCCGTCAGTAAAATCTTAATAGCAAAGCTCACATGCAACCCCACAGAAGGAGATTGAATCCATAGCACAGATGCAGTGTTATTGAGCTCTCATTTAATTAATCAATTACCTCTACGTACATTGCCAAACTTGTTATAGTGTATGGTTATGTAATGTGGGAGAAGCTGACAAAAGCCGACAGGAAGGCGCACACACGTAATACATTCAATGCAACATGACTGTAAAAGTTGTCCCATATCCACAGAGTGTGCTTATGGGCTGGTGTCCATAGGGACAGCTGCTCAGTCTGTCAGCACAATGGGAATCAACAGGTAACTAAGCGACCCGGGCCAAACACATTTTCCACAGAAAACCTGAACACAAAAGGCTAATCACAACAGTATATGTTGCCTTTCTGTTAAACAAACAAAGGCTCACCATTACTCAGATGCATGCAAACCTAACCTACCTGAAGAACCGGATAAAGCGAAGAGACTGCCCTTTAAATTTAATCCGGTTCCTCTTTATTCCCGGTTTGAGAGCTGGACTCAGGCGCCATTTGCATGCGTACAGTATGTGTGTGTGTGTGTGTGTGCAGGAGTGATAAAGGCGGCAGAGAGAAAACACACGGAAGTGACCAAACATATCAACTGTTGGAGGGCTTCAGCTGGTGCCTTATGAGTGAGGCCTATGACTAAGATCGGAAGAGAGTAGGAGTGTGCCAATGTTGCCATACCAATACTGCAGAGAGGGAAAAAAAAAGGAGGTTGGAAAGAGTGGAAGGTGATTGGACCGAGCACAGTTACACCAAATAAGACCAAAAATAGGCAGTGTGTGTGGAGTAAGAGGGGTAGTGTAATTCACCCTCATTTATGTAAACATTTACATTTTGATCAACACTTTGACCTCACAGGCAGAATTATACTCAGGTTACGTTGTGTGCTTTACATACATTATGTACAGTATGTGTGTGTGTGTGTGTGTGTGTGTGTGTGTGTGTGTGTGTGTGTGTGTGTGTGTGTGTGTGTGGGGGTGGGTGTGTGCGTGTGTGCATGTCTGTGGTTGTAAATTATTAACTCACTGTGCTCATCAGATTGTCTGCAGGACGTGCTGTCAGGGATGGGATAGCATGCAAGCATTTCTTCCAATACAACACAAACACAAAGTGTAGGGACTTAAAGGGGAAGTCAAATCGCCTGCTTCCTCTTCTCTGTTCTAACTATATCTCTCTTGTTGACTTGGTTGGACACAAGTTATTGCAGGGAAGCCAACTTTTTTCTAAGGAGTGACTTGATGAGGCTCTGCAAACGCACAAGGCCATCGAATGTGTGCAGCCCCATGCCCCTGCCTCGCAGTTCTGCTGTTGTTTATTGATACATGGCCGTGAGTAATACCCCCGCCCAGAATAGATGCTGGTCAGAGCAACCCAAAAAAAAAAATGTCACAGCTTCATCTTTGCTTTTTATTTTATTTAATCATCCCTGACCAAATTTTTCCTCCATTGTGTGGACTCACACCCTCACATCACGACGAGCCCTCCCTCATTCCCTTCATATCTCTCATCCCTGCTCCTCTCTGTCCCACACTACATGCCTCTCTATTTATACAGTTGAGTCAGTTTGCCACTGACAGCAGTGAGCGATAAGGAGGATTGAATAATCGTGTATTAGAAACACTGAGCTTTCATCCATCAATATACTCTCTTAAACGGACACACTGAGTGTTCGCATTGGCAGTTCATCGAAGCGTTTAAAAGATATGGCTGCAATGAAAAGAGGGCACAATCGTAACCGTGCTGTCACACATGTAGAGTTTTCACAAAGAATGCATCGCGGTGTGCCCAAGGGAATGTTCTCAGCATCAGCAGAGGCTCCAGAGAAGAAGAGGTGTATCACTTCAGCAGGATACTGGTCCATAGGTGTCTGGTTTCAGATGGCAGGCATGCTGGGAGCACAGTGTGGAGCACAGCACAGCCAAGTGGACAACAATGGAAACATGCAGAGACACAGGTGTTTCTACTAAGAACCCAACGCGTGCGTGAGAGCGTGTGTTTATTTCCCCGTGTGTGAATATGTTGCAGCGCATATAGCATCATGTTCATACACTGTATGTATACAACTGCAATACATGCGGACGCATGTGTGTGTGTGATACCCGGCAGATATTATGGCTGTGTGTTCAATGTGTTTATGAGTGTGTTTGTATTAGCTCACTGGTATTGATTCACTTGCACTCTAGCTGCACTTTAGCTGCACTCATGCATACTTCCCTCAGGAGGGTAACACCTGCAATTGGAAATGAAGGAAGTATTCCCTAAAAGAGAGACGCATGGCTCTGCGAAGACCGCGAGAGCAAGAGGCGAGTCGTGTAGAAAACAAAGAATGAAAATTCAGATCACAGTCATTGTCTCCCTCTCTCTCTCCCAGTGTCCATTCCCCCTTGTCTTTATTTACAAGTCTCTCTCTTACTGTCTCCTTTTCGCTCTCTCCCTTTAACTCACTGGAGGATGCTAACCCATCAGATCCCATGGCTCCCATCCATGGGATGATGTCATTTTAGATGACATCACCATGCAGTGTATGTGTGTTTGTGCTGTGTGTGTGTGTGTGTGAGTGTGTGTGCTCCCTCCTCCCCCTGCAGCTCTCCCTCTGTTTCTTTCCTCTGAGGGAAGGTGCTGTTTGACACACACCCGCTATACCCAGACCATCAGCCAAACTGCCGTGCTAGCACAAGTGCTCGCAGAGAGCAGGGCAAGGAGAACAAGGAAGGGAAGGCAGAAAACACTCACACAAAGAAAGAGGCGAGCTAGTCTTTGGAGCGGCGGTGGTGTGATGTGAGGGCAGAGACAGAAGAGTGGAGGTGTGGCGAAGACTCCGAGGGGCAAGTTAGTTTAATTACACAACACTGCTGCTGCCATAACACCACAAAGCCCAGGCATACACTGTCATTAGGTTTAAAACGAGTACACGGAGGAGTGCCACAGACAGTCTGAACTTGTTTGGCTCTATTGTCTGTTGTTAACACTGATATATTTAAGACTTCACTGTATGATGCAAAATTCGGATGGCTTTAAAGGAAGAATTCAACGTTTTTGGAAATGCGCTTATTTACCTTCTGGCTGAGAGTTAGTCTGGATGATTGACACATTTCATGTCTGTGAGGTAAATTTGAAGCTACAGCAAGCAGCCGGTTAGCTTAGCTTAGCACAAAGAGTGGAAACAGCTTGGAGTCATAACCCCCCTGAAACCACACCTTCTCGTTTGTGGTTGGCTTTTTCTACGAATTAAGCAAATGTGACATAAAGAGTTAATTAGTCAGCTATAGAGGCGCTGGTAGACTGATTTGTTAGCTTTGGACAGCTGTTTCCCCCTGTTTTTAGTTGTTATGCTAAGCTATGCTAACCACCTGCTGGCTGTAGCTTCATATTTGTCCTAGAGACATGAAAGTGGTATCGATCTTCTTCTCTAGGTCTCGGCAGGTATGCAAACTGCTCAACCAGTCCTTTAATGAAATGACACAACAGGGTGTTTGTCCATAACCCGTAGATTGAGATAAAAAAAAGCGTGATTTGGGTTAAAATGACTTCTTGATTAGGGTTTGGGGACCGTTACCTTCTTCATCAAGGTTACAATGATAAACACATGGCTAAGGCATGGCATGACCATGCCCTGCAGGAGGCCAAAGCTAATAGGAATTTTTTAAATGTTCAATGCCAGGAATAAGTGTGGAACAAGCAGCAGGAAATCAATTTGATGCTTTCACGATCATGATTTATAAAAAGTAAATGTTGACTGTCGATTTGATACTGGAAACAAACAGTTTGATATTTTGTTGACCCATGTATCTACCCAGACCTCCGCTCAGCGCACACTTGGTCACCTTATAATACCGTCACCTGACTTCCTCCTTTGCTCCCAAAATAGTTCCCACGGCTGCTGGAGGGCTTTGTCACTTGAATGCTAACACATTGGAGCAGTTGGTTAAAGCACCGATGCTGCCATTCTCCTTTGGAGGACAGTCTCGAATTACCTACCAGCATCTCTATAATTCACCAATTACTGCTTTATATTTCTTGAATTAGAGCACACCGCAAACCGTTTCACAATAAAAGGCATCACCACGGAGCAGTTTACCTTTCTGAGCTCGGCTATACACACAGTGACTCCCACAGGAGACCGGAAAGAATGTTGTTGTAATGATTCAGATTCTTTACAATCAGTGAATCCCGGTGACAAGCCATACTCTCCATTTCTTTGCCATAGAACAAACATCATCTCACTCACGTCTTTCATACGAGTCTCAGTGCAGCAGAGGCACTCCCACACTGAAACACGCCTCAGCTTTATTGAGCACAGTTGGCACGGTCTGAGCAAATGATGTCATCCTGGTGAATGGGCCAGCAATATGGGGATCAGCAACTTTCTGAAAAGAGAAACGGAGGGGATAGACATCATGTGAAGTAGTAGATGTTGGAGTCATTAAGGCAGAAAGGTAAAGTCGCAGCACTTTTGCAGTGTTTTTCTTTTCCTTCTCTTTCTATAGAGGGGACAATGGTGAGCTTCGGAGACTGTGTGCCCACAAAAGCTGGTCTCAAATTACATGTTGCAAGTCTCAAAATATTGAGGCATGGTTGGAGGTTTTCATGTGGCGGTGCTGAGGAGTTTTGATAAGTGGTTTTCAGAGTCTGCCAGTGAAGCCTGTTGTTTTTCAGCCTGGGATTGTAACATAGTATGGCACAGATTATAACCATCATTTTGAGGCAAAGACAGAGACTCATATTTAGAGGTGTGTGTGAGCACCGAGGTTGGGATATCATTATCAGTTCTATAACTAGATTGTGAGGTCCGGGGCTTTGGTCATGGGGTTCATCCATCTGTCCCAAGAGCACAGGCCAGGGCCCCCGTCACCTCCACCTGCTGCAGCCTCCAGAGGGGACCAGGCCCTATATTTAGACCAACCAGCAAGCTTGTCTGTGGACACAAAGCGGGAGAGATCCTCCAGATTGTTGGAAAACTGGGGCCCTCATCTTAATGCCAAGCATAGAGGGACGGTATTTATTGCAAAAAATAATATTGCCAAGTACGTTACACATACAAGGAATTTGGCTATGTGAATTGTGCATAACAATAAACACAGTGCAATAGTATGAGACATCATTTGAAAAAGGAAAGGAAATATGAAAATCTACAATAAAATATGGTAAACAAACAAACAAATAACAGTACGTTAAAACAAGTATATTATTAAATTGTCAAGTGTATATTAATAGAGAAAAGATATTCCCCTTCCAAACCTTAAGTGTACCATTTTAAAAATATCTATGAGACATTATTTAAGTTTTGGTTATGCTTGCTTCAGCAATGCTCTAGGGAGCAATGCTGCAAGCATTCCCTAAGCAGAAGCACATGTGCACTCCTGCCTTGCTCGCACCTGTTGTCCTATATGGAACATGCAGCTCTCCCTTGAACAGAAGGTAAAGCACTAAGAATTTCCACCTGTGCGTGGGATGTGTGTGTGTGTGTGTGTGTGTGTGTGTGTATGTGTGTGTGTTTGTGAGTATGTGGCAGATAAAGAGGGAGACAGTAAAAGAGGGAGGAGAGCGACAGTGGTGTTTGGTGTAAATGTCCTCCTTTTAAACACACCCTCTTTAACTCACTCCTCTGCCCTTCAGCCGCACTTTGTCCACCCTTCGAACCCCCCTCCCTCCTTCCACCCCGTGGGCCTAAATGTCCCAACATTGCCCTAACATTGACATGCTTTGGGTCATTTCATCTGATGGGATCTCCTGGGAGGAATTAGCATGTGCAAAAGAAAAGTCCATAGTTTTAAAAGCTCGGTGTTTCCAATTTGCCGCCACATGCTTCAAATTAGCCACGTATTTACTAAGGTCAGGCGCTGGGCACAGAGCCCTTGGGGGAGCCTGTGTAGTATATGGGTTTGAGAGCGTGAGGGAAAGAGAGAGAGAGAGGGAGAGAGGGAGAGAGGGAGAGAGGGGAGCAAGTTAGTTTAATTGCAATCTACCGCTGCCATCATAATACCACAAGATTTTAGTTCAGCCTATCTAAACGAATGCACAGAAGCATAACCATTTTAACAAACTGTCGAGCAATGTGGAAGTTACACAAATCCAGATAATGTAGTCAATTAAATATTTAGACACCATGGGCTCACGAAAAAACCTGCTCAAAGAAGGCACCTGGCTCTGTTGAAAGACTCTTCCTCAACACACACGGCACACACTTTCTTTACTGGCATTTGTTGTATTTTCACTTATAAGCAGAAAATATACGCAGTGGTTTACAGTACTATATTTTGGGCTATTTCAAGGTAGACTCAAGAGGATAACATTTAGAGTCTGATTTAAGGTAGCTTTAATTTTTTCTGACAAGAGTACGAGAAGCTGCGGCCTGGCTTCTGTCAGAAAGCTGAATGTTTACAAGCTTAATACTAGACATTTTTAGTTCTGGAGACTTGCTGTATTTGTTCTGAGGCCAAATGACATCCTTATCGCATCTGTTGGGTGTTTGTCTTGTTTGTATCACGACTCAGTCTTGGGTGAGGCTCCTGGAGTGGGCTTTGTGTGTGTGAAATGGGTCTGTGTGTGTGTAAGCAGAAGCGTGTAAACAGACACACACTTTAGTGTGTGTGTGTGTGTGTGTGTGTGTGTGTGTGTGTGTGTGTGTGTGTGTGTGTGTTTGTGTGTGGGAGTGTGTGTGTGTGAGTGTGCAGCCAAGCCTAAAAGCATTTAAGCGGGAATGGGAGAGGGTCTGGAATCCTGGGATGACATCATTATCCATGATGTCATTTCTGCAGGGTGACTTTGGCACATGTGATCGTTTGGGTGAGGTCACACTTTCACTTCTAACTCACTGTAATTGACAATGAAACTGCAGGTCACCACTGCAGATTGAGCCATGTCCAATTTAGCATCCAATTAGTCAGAACGTACAGTTTTAAATGCAATTAATCATTTACGTTGTCTTAAAAAAACAGGATTGATTTTTTTTAAAACTCATTGTCTCAGTCCTTAAAATAATTGAACAAGATCTGGAATACATTTTTTTTGTACAGCATTATTGATTTTGTCATAACGATTGTGTTGATGTGAGAATTGATGATGTGCTCTGTCTGCACCATGTAGCCCACTGCTACACAGTTATTATCAACATTTTCTATATATGTGCACTCATGAAAAGAGTGAAGAAAAGTGTTATATCAACTTGCCAACTGTTTCTTTATAGAATGGAAATCGTTTTTAGAACTAAAATAATTTGTCATATCAAATATGTGAAGTAGATGAAAAAATGAGCTGCTGTACTGCAACCAAAGGGTTCGAACACCCACACCAGTCACTGTGCTGCTTTTATTCAGTTTTCAATGTCAAAATTCAATAGCAGGGAAAATGAAGGACATTTTGTTTGTGCCCTCCTCAGTGTGCAATAGTCCTTCAATTTCATGGTAGAGTCTTTTTACTTCTTATTAATCATTCCTTTTATTGTAAACTCAAATAAGCAGACCATCATGTTGTAGGGACATTTATAATGTCTGATATCGTATTAATGCTTTACTGTAATCAAAAAGTATCAGTCAACATGAATCTTGGGGGGCCCTGCACTTTGATCTCTTGATAAAGAGGCCAAGTCAAGAATACATTTCTCCTAAGAAAAAACAAAAATAACTGACTGATCATCTCTAGTGACCAATCACGTTTGTGCAGTCTTTGGTTGAATGCGGGTAAACAGTCCGCGAGCAAAAAGGGCGGAACGTATTGGTAATATCGGAACACACCGGCTATCGTCTGACAATGATTTATCTTTTTATTGGTTTAAACAATCCGGTCGTGCACGTCGTCCTCTTTTAACGCCAACTCCAGTCTTGCTTCTAAAGTTGCTTATCAGACTGTAAACACTGAGCAGCACACACAAGAGGAAGTCTTGGCCCGGATATCGACTGGCTACACCGGAACCACAGAAATATAGCCCCTCGCCCCCAGAGGCTTATCTGTCGTCAGACCGATAGCCGAAGCGTTCACTTTTTCAAAATGTAGAATTGTTCCAAAGCACTGGGAGAGTCAAGTCAAGGGCATTATTGTCTGTACAGAATATGACACCCTCTATCCTTAAACCCTCGATTCGGATATCGAGACACTCTCCAAAAATCCTTTTAACAAAAAAATGGAGAGCTGTAGGGTTAGCTGGTTCCCCTCAGACCACCTCAAGCCCGTTTAGGCTGCAAAACGCATCAGGTGTAGCTCCTTCATGCTCCCTATATCATCAGGCTGTAAAATACACTGTTCATCCCTTGGTGAGAGTTAATTTGAGCTACTTCTTTAAACGAATTTTGTATAATATCTTTAGTATACTTTGAACACGTGAAAATAAAAGTAGCTGTTTTATTCCAAACCCTGGTCACAGGAGGAAACCTCAAGAAGAGCAACCGAGTAAGAATCCCTCCCTCTGGACAGACGGACGGACAGACGGACAGGCATTAGATGCCTTATGTACAGAGTAGACAAAAATATCAATTTACACTATAGGGAGGCAAGAAATTAGGTACGTGAATATAAAGAATAAGATGTTGGGGAAATGCTTATCACTAAACAATTTGGATTTACAATTTGTTCACTTGGCTGATTGTTTCATTCCGAATGAGTAACAACGAGTTCAGTCGAAGAAGTTTTATTACCAAACCATCTAGCAACCAGAAGTCAGGACAGCAAACACACTAAAACTCTGGCATATTGTGGATGGATTATGTGAGAGGGATTGTGGCCATCGCTCGGACCGCAAAGAGTAAATCTGGAAACACACTCAACCTTTGGTCATTCTGACCGACTGAGTTCACAATGCTACTCATCTGATGAGTGGTTTTGTGTTGGCTGTATCTCTGCTTTGTGAGACATTGTAACAGAAAAACAGTAGACTATGTGTCAGTGGGAGAACTGAATCAGATTCAAGTAAAACCTGTTGGCTTCAAAACTCGCATGCTTCCCTCATGTGTCCTCCTCTGGCGCGTATCTGTTGGTCATTTGCATCTGCCCCTTCTTGACTACATCATTCTGCCAATAACCATCAATTTATCAAAGCATGAACATGTGCACTCTGTGTGTGTGTGTGTGTGTGTGTCTCTCTCTCACACACACACACACACACACACACACACCTACACACGCACACAGAGGCACACATGGAGAGCTTGAGGCAGGCTATCCATTCTCATTAGTACCCTGTTGCAGTCGGCTGACGGTAAACTGAGCGTGTGCCAAAGTCATAAACTTACACACCCCTCCCGCCATTACCTCATAATTATGATATCACACAAGTGTCTCATTGTGATGACATCACGCCACCAGATTCGCGGCCTTGCCTTTTTTGATTACATTACAGTTGGCCAGTACATGCCAAGGCTCTTATCCCTGAAAAAGCCAAGGACAAAGTGCAGACTGTAAGACAGGGTCCAGTCTGGAGAGTAATTACCAGTTTTACTATTGAGATGAAAGCGTCTGGTTCGTCATCCAGTTAGAAGAGCTTAGTGCTAATTCTTGTTCACACTCTGAGATGATGGCGTCGGCAAGTAAAGTTTTCATTACCTATAGCATGGAAATTTGCCAGAACCAACTTACTGTATTTCCCGTGAATAACGTTTTGGTCTTTCTGGTCACGAATAATGAAGTCAGTGTACTTACACACTGTCTATCCATTCATGTCCCTATATAAATATTCGCTGACATACACCATTTCATGCATCACTTAAGAATGATTGTGTTTAAAATGCCAATGTGTTTATTGAACACGCGTGCGTTGGGTCAGGGAATTCAGCGCCGCTCTAAGGTGAGCACATGAAATCATGACCGGAGTCGTTTTAGTTTAGTGGAAAAATGACAGTTCTGACATAAAAGCGTAGATCCATCATGGGAACAATTTCGCTAAAAGACCGACTAGTTATTTTATGAAGCAGCGGGGTCAATCCATCTTGTGAGGTAAGTTAAAGGCTACGGGCCGAGCTCTCAGCCATCCGGTACCTGTCACTGCTGTGTAGTCACTCTACCCCCCCCCCCCCCCCCCTCAACACCAACACCTTCGTGTCATCCAGCATCTGCTTTTCTCTTGCAGCAATGATTCTCAGATTATGGAGCGTGAGAGGGCTGACAAAGAAAGGAATACGATTCTAAACACTCCCAAACCTCATGGTTAAATCATTCAACATCCTTGATAAGAGACGATGCGCAATACGTGCTGACAGCAGTTTGGTATCTAACTCAAAAGTGTCCTTCAAAGCTGAGAATTTCTCTAAACACTGGAGATTTTATTTGTCTTAAGGGGGAATATAAAATAACCACAAATGTGACGCAGCTGTACTGCAGCGTACACATGCGTGCACACAAAGACACTGTGACACACAAAGACTGCGTATCACCCTCCACCTTGTAGATTTATATGGTGTGAACGTAATGACTTTGCTCCCAATTTATCCCAGTATGCCTGTGAAAGATCCAGATAATCTTTTAATGGCCCGAGTTGTCGACTGTCTCATCGCGCAGCTCATACATCTGGTGGAGAAAGCGCCCCTCCTCAGCTCTGGGTCCCCCCGACTAGTTTGGGTTTGAAACTGGATCCCTTCGAAGTGAAATTCAAGACACCTATCAGGGAATAAAAGCTCTGTCCGAGACATTCAGTTATTTTTGAAAGTCCCAGCGGGTAGTGTAGAAGGCAGATATGTGAGATGTTTAAAAAAAAAAAAAAAGACAACATCTTGTAGGAAAAATATATTTTGAGCTGCAAGTCCATGTCCAGCCTCTTCCTCTGTTCTTTTAAGTGTGATTGGAACAGATTCCACTTTTTCTTTACTTTATTTGTATAGCCCAAAACCCCAAATCTGTAAAACATGCAACACCTTCTATCCTTTGACAGTCAACTTGAATACGTAAAAACTTTTTAAAAAAAGGGAAAAGAGAGAGACCAGAGGAAGCGCCACAGACTGGTCTCATGATGGACAGAGATGAGTTGTATATACAGAGTAGACAGAACTAGATTTAGTAGAATTATATTATGCAGAAACATTAAGTAAATAAATTACACGACATGAAATATTAAAGTGAGCCTACCGCTATGTATCTTTTTGGAAACAGTGTATTTATGTTTCTTTTTAGCATCCTTGACCACAAGTGACAAGAAGGAGATAATGGTGAAGGCTTAAGGAAATAGTTTGACATGTTTGGAACTATTGGCTTCCTTGCTGAGAGTTAGTTGAGAAGATTGATACCCCTCTCGGAGCTGTACAGCATCATAAGCTGGAGCCAGCAGCTGGTTAGCATAAAAATTGGAAACAGAGGGGGAACAGCCAGTCTGGCTCTGTAACAAAATCCACCTACAGGCACCTGTAAAATTCACCACTTTATATCTTAGTTGTTTAATTTGTACACAATTCACAGTGTACGGCCAATTGCCCCCATAAAATGGAAGATCGTCATAAAAAGTCAACATGTTAATTAAATGAACTTTAGAGGTGTTGGGGGGCTGATTTTGTTACCCGTTGACAGAGCTAGCTGTCAGGCTAGCTGTTCCCAGTCTTTGTGGAAGAGTTCAGTAGCTGCTGGCAGTAGCTTCATATTTAGCGTACAGTCACGAGTGTGGTGTCATTCAATTTCACTGACTCCAACTCTTTACCACAATGTCAAACTATTCCTTTAAACTTAGTATAACAGTAGTACAAGTGGAGCCGTCTTTAAGTTAGCTAACTGACTCAGTTGTGCATACAGTTCGCTAACATTAGCTGCTACAAGCTACTTGTCATTCCAGATCCAGTTTCCTAAAGACCCTTGAGCGTATTGAATTAAATAAGGGTGTTTTTTTTAACATTTTCACAGCTTTTGAGTTAAACGTTTCATTTGTACAACAATACATGCTTGAGAGAAGAGCCACTACAGTTGTATAGTGTCATAATTCTCTGGTTCTGGTGCACATCCCCTGACATGACCCAACCTTTGACAGTAGAGGCACAGAGAAGTGGCCTGGAATTATGGGGTCTCATAAATAAACAAATAAACACATTTCATTCACAGAGTACTTATTCTAATTACAGCCCTGGACATGTGCTGAGCAGTCTCTAATTTCTCTCCGAGCAGAGAGACTTGCGGAGCCGTCTGCGGCAGACCTGCAGTCGGCAGATGTAATTACCACATCATCTCTGGTCCCTGGTACAGCGAGAGGGAGGGAGGGAGGGAGGGAGAGTGGGACAGCGAGAGAGAGATTGATCCTAGTAAACAATAATTAGGGTTGGGGATGGTGTATTGTGGGACATCTACTCGGCGGGAGAGAGTAAAGAGAAGGGAGAGAGAAGACAGGCAGGGATCATGGGCAGATGAAAGCCTCTGGGATAGACAGAAGGGGGGGGGGGGGGGCTACATTTTCATCAGCACCCGCACACCAGTGTGCCATGTAGAACTGCAAGTAACGCATCTCTGCATCTTTTTTTTTTATTAATAAACTCATTATTTTGTCTATATATCTTTAAATTGCTTGCCTTGTCCAATCCCAATTGTATTAACTTAACAATATTGTAATGTAAAGAGCAGGAAATAGTCACGTTTGACAAACTGGAAAAGTGACTCTGGAGCTTCTGCCTGGTAAACAACTTAACATAAAATCACTGGGGATTACTTTTCTGCTCATTTTAGCCCTAGCTCCATGATCATTAAACTGTGAGTTGCTTAAAAACAGATGTGAACAGACGTCACTAAAAAGCATCAAAATGAATTTGTACCTAGCATGAAATGTTTTATAAAACAGAGTGTTCTTAGTAATAAAATGCTCCCATCAGTTTAAATAATGCTGTAATATATTAAAGGTGCCATGTGGAGTTTCCTTGGACAAACAAAGTTTAACTGTTGATGTTCAGTGTTTCCCACCAAAAAGCCTTGTGTGTATGGAGGTCCAACAAACATTATTGAATGCATTTTCTGTATTGTTAAAACACTAATATTTTTTAAATATATCTTCTCCCTTGCATTTTTTCCTGGCCCAGTAGTAGTGGAGTAGTGTGAAGCCGCGGGCAGGAATGCATATCGTGTGATTTGGTTTCCTAAATGGTGAGCATGGGCTTAAAAACAAAAACAGGATCCCACTCACCAGAACATTGCTTTATAGCACTACTCTCATTCTTTCATTTCATCTGACTCAAGCATCTGAGTCACGCAACACTACATACACAAAACAACAGAATCGCTCAGAGCTGTTGTTGTTTTCTCGTGTGCAAAAACAGCTTTTCAAACTTTAAAGTGCTGAGATTAATAACTTTGGTTCCATAATTCCTAACTTGACAGGGTGGATGGTAGTAGAACTGCCTAGACCTCAGATCCTCATGGGCCCCAAAGGACCCTGGTTTACTGCGTGGCAACTGTTTGTAGTAATTTGATCAGTTTATCTGGTAAAATATACTGAAGCACAATATAAACTGAAATCATAAGAGGCTTAACGTGGCTTTTGCTTTTCCCCCCTATTTGTAGGTCCTGGCTTATAGAGGTAAAATGTAGTTTTAAAACTTTTATTATTTAAAGTCATACTATACATGACACTTATTTCTAAATACAATTGCATTCAGTAAAATGACCATGAATCAACTGACACGCAGCAAACCTGAGGCCTGCAGTATTCCAGTATAGGAGCACTGGTTGTTAAATGATTTGCAATTTGCATACACTCTGCTAACTACAGCCTTCACATAAATGTAGTGGAGTAAAAAGTAAACCAGTTTCCATAAAAACTGGCTTTTACATTATTACACCAAGCATACAGTTTATCTTCAAGCCATTCTCTGCTTTTAGGGAGAGGGGAAATACCACATTCAATCAGAGGCCTCACACAGAGCAACTGATGCTGGGAATAAGGAGTCACTATCTCGTGGGATGAAGAGGAATAAGACTTTACGGGAAGGAATATCTCCCCAATGAGAGGACTGGACAAAGAACATTATGTGTTTGTGTGTGTGTGTGTGTGTGTGTGTGTGTGTGTGTGTGTGGGTGTGTGTGGGTGCACAACTCAGACTTTACAAACACATATGCGGGAATAGCATTTCGGTGATTCTTGCATTCCCGACATTCCTTCCTGTGAATTTCCAGTCAGTCAGTGAGGCTCACTGTTCCAGAGCTCTGACATCACGAGGGGGTTCCACTCTGCCTTCCACATTCGGCCTCCCGCTCTCTCTCACAATCCCACCCATATTTGGAAGTGAGAGGAAGGGAATCCCAGATGATGACTCAAAGGCTTCCGCTGCCAAGGGGAATTCTCTCCACATCTGTTTTTGTGTGTGTGCATGTCTAGTATTAATGTGTGCATTACCTCCTTGAGCTGAAGATCTGCGGGGAATTCAAAATGTGGCTTGAACAGCTGCGTGAAACAACAGCCTATGTCTGTATCTATACAGAAAAAGTGGCACCCCTAAGTGATGTTCTCTTTCTATTTATAACCTGCTTCTCTCTTGGCAGCCATGGCAGTTAAAACACGTGAATGTGTTTGCTCTTGATATCAGCTCTTTTTTGCCCCATAAGTCCTGAAGATGAATCCTGAAGTGGGTAAAAAAAAAAAAAAGACTCCTTTGGTAGCGCACAGCACATGGTGGTGCCATGACAGCTCGGGGCTGAGTCGATATGTAAGCTGTAACCAGTCACCCCGCTTTGGACCACTTCAAATGAGGCCACAGAGATAGATAGGACCATGGGGCTGTTCAATGCGCTCAGCAGAGTGTAACCAACCGTCTACCGCCTGCTGGCTGCAATAGACTCCTACCTCCACAGAGAAGTTTATTGGAATCATCTTATTTCTAATGAAAAATAGCAAGCTCAAACGTGAATCACATGGGGAAGAAGGAAGCAGAGCTTGAGGGGGAGATGGCAGAACAGACGTGGCTTCTTTTTCTTGGATGTATGATGTATGAGGATTTGGGTTTGGGAGAGGATGGAGAGGTCTCTCATTCTGGTTCTACGAAGCCATATCGGGGCCTAAATTTAGACCCGCTTTGTTCTCGTCTGCATGATGGTGACAGAGGACTCGGCTCTCTGGGGCTGTCTGTGGTCCGGCGTATCAGAAAGGCCGCTGTTGTTCTCCCTGGCGGTCAGAAACACAGACGTTCCCTCAAGCAGCCCAAAAAGAAAGAAAGCTTTCATGGAATATTCTGTTTAGCCGCACAGACAGTTGTGTATGATACCCCCGGGACCCATAAAACAAGTAATTCACAGACAATATCTCACCCACGCTCTCTTTGCCACAGACTACAGCAACATAAATCTAACGGATTTTAAGGAGGAGACAGCGTTCAAAGGGTTTAGACTAGAGCATGTGTTGATCAAATCTGGGCATGTTGGCCTGCAAGGCAACATTTTCAAATGGGCTGAATAAAAAGGAAAAGGCAGAAAAAAAGGTAACCTTAAAATTAGCTAGTCAGAGGAAGATGAACCCATAAATCACCCTGCGTAGGCTCTAGATTTTCTTTACTTGCTGCTCCTCACAGGGACACTGGGCTGGCAAATGGCGATTTTTTAAAAGCTCAGTCACCCAGTGCTCAAATCCCTCACTTCTTCATTACCAAGTCAAGCTGATTAAAAAACGTGTTAATGGGCTGTGATGTGGGTGTCTTAAGGTGGGAGAGGAATCAACAGCTCAAAAAAAAAAAGCTAAAAAAAAACATATCAGAGGGACCCCCAAACAGTTTAACAAATTGATGACACAGCTAGTCATCTAATGGAGAAGAAAACACACACAAGCATCCAACACATCCTCATTTGAGCATCCACATGAACAGTGCAAGAGGGAGGAAAAAGACAAAGAAAAAAACAAGTGACTCACTGTAAACCAACTGGGACACATAGTGTCCTATCCTGGGAGAGAGTGTGAGAGATGCCCTCCTCTTACTGAAGGACAGATGGATACCCCAATCTGCTGTGTGCCAGTGTGCCAAAGGACAACCGGTCACCAAACAACCTGCAGCTGGGAGCAGAGACCCTTTGGCTCCTTGTGAAACCAAACCATCATTTCTGAAATAGCAGCTAAGTAACAAGGAGGTAAACTGTGCAGGGCGAACCTCGGATGTCACCGTGTAATTATTATCACGATTCTTGAGCGGTCTCTTGCGGCCGTACTTGGGAACTGCAGGTTGACATGACGTCACCGCGGAATGTTCCACTTAATTAAAAACAGGGTGAACCGGGTGAATTAAAAGACTAACACGGTGTGTTTTTAGTCCCCTTCTAAGCTTATTTCATTGCTGAAATATTTATTTGTGTTTAAAAACGTGTTGAGTGTAGCCTGTTTAAAAAATAAGGAAGAAAATGAGCTGACAGCGTAATAATGAAAGTCTCGTTTTCTCCCGTGAGACGAACGCAGAAAGTGCTCAGAGAGAGAGAGAGGCGCCTTTTTTTTTCTGAGCTCATGTCGTTAAGGCAAAAACGAGCCCTCACGTCCAGTAGGCCGACACTTATAGCCAAAAACAAACATTCATTTTACAGCAATAGCGAACCACTTCAACAGAAATCCACCGACTTAAGCTGAATCGTACAACATGGCTACTAAAAAGAGGCGAACGCCAAATGTGCAGAATAACAGTTGGGTAGTCATTGCTGCAGGTAGGTGAAGCAGTGCGATATTACACTCAGTTTGAGCTAACGTTAACCAAGATAGCGAGCTTTTTTTAACGCTACGTAACAAAGTTATTAGTCCTTGATAACCGTCATCCCTTCAAGTACGTAATTTACTTAAAGGTATAATTGTTAGTCATCATGCATCATGCTCAACTTTAGCCACGTAGGAAATAAATGGTATCTTGTAAGTTGGCTAACTGTTCACGTTAGTTACTTTGTTGCAAACTCTTCCAACAGAACCAGCGTTAATCATTACGTCAGTGCTTCATTTAACGTTGCAGATGAGTTGTCAGACTGACGTGCAAGCAGACAGTGATCCTCTCCCACAGAGTGAACAGTGAAGCTCCATCGTGGATCTGAACTTACTTCTGCTCTGGTGTCCGCAGACTCTTCCATCGACTCACAGAAGAAGCACGACAGTGAACCAGCTTTTGTGAGACTGAGGAATCCCTCCACAGGTCAACCTTTCATTACTATTATTACTTTATTTTCTCAGATGATTATGAGGTGACGTCTTCAAATAGCTTGTTTTGTCCAACTATTACAAAAAAACCTAAATCTAGAATATGAAAATCAACAAATATTTACATCTGAGGGACTGAAATAATGGAATTTACAAAAGTACTGAAAATATTGAGTGTTCCCTGTGGAATTATTGTTCTTTATGTTACCTCTAGTAGTGCTGTGGAGCTGTTCTATTTATCTCGCAGATGTTTTATGAGGAAGGAAATGCATTTTCACCTGTTAGACCTCACGGTTTTTGGGGAGTAGCACTGAATGTTTTCAAGAAAATGAGTCGCAGATCAATAATAAAAGATGAAAGTATGTGCAGCCCTAACGAGACTGTATTAACACGAATGAACCACGAGGGCGTGTACAGAATAAACAAGTATATATATCGTATATAAAAGACAAGCCTTTGAGTTTCCCCAGCTGTCCATTTCTCTATCTTATGAAACGGCATTTGAAAATAACACAGTTCCACTTTTATATTTATTTATTTATTTTTATCCTGCAGACGCAACATCTCTGTACATGCTGAGCAGTGGTGACGTACAGCTGTTTGAGGTCAAAGCATTTGAAGAAGATTTCCACTCGTGGTTTGTTGGCCAGACTGCACAGAGAGGTTGGTCTCCTTCCTCATTACAGTGTGCTCTCTGAAGCGACCTCATCATCATTACAAACGCTGCTACAAAAGGTGGCTCACGCTACTTTTAGGCCCCACAAGCTGGAAAACAACTAACAAAGCTCCAAAGAAGCCAAATCATCACCACAGGTGCATCGGTCACAACAATTGAAACACACATTTAACATGTCAGGAATAGTGTCCATGTATTATGACAAGCACCTAACCGTCTTTGTGACTGTATGACATGTTGATTGAAAGTTGTTTGTTATAAAGTTATAGTGGTGTTAACTTTGTGCATTTAAATATTTAGAGGTGCTGCACTTTTATTCTGTAATATGAACTGTGGTTACTCAGGTGTATGCGTCTTCTTCACAGATGGGAGACTTCTCTTCATCACACCAATGGATCCTCTCTATCTAATTGTGCCCTATTTGATCAAATCTGGCAAAGAGGTAAGAGACGGACATCTGCTTTAATCTCACGGCTGTCGTCACAGTGGTGTTTAAAACTCCATATCTAACTTACATTTCTAAATATATCGTAAACTAAGTATCTGTTGGGCCTCCACCATGATGAGGAATTAAGCTGTAGGAGGGTGAAGAGGTAGTCATTTAAGTTTGATACCAAACGAGCGTATTTACTGTACCGGAGTATTTGACGTCATCACAAATAAAAACTGGAGCGGTGGTCATCGTATCATAATAATAATAAACACTAGAGCAGCAACATCGTGCCTCTAATATAGCCTTAACAGTGTATGAATGACTGTAAATAGGACTTTAATCTTTTCCTTTTTCGCATTTAGACCTCTCATATGGAAGACGAATATCTGTTTTTATCTTTTTTTTAATGTCTCAGGGGAAGTTCCAGCCTGTGGATCAAGTTGTTGTGGACGAGGAATTCCCAGCTTGCTCAAGGCTGCTGAGCTGCACACGTTCGCTGGCCTCGCTGCACCACATTGCCGAGGAAAAAGGTGACGTTTCATTTCTGAAGCTGATATCGCTCAACTGTTGACGCCGATGTGCGTTGTTTTGAATGCTGCGTTTCATACTTCCAGAGGTGGGAAAGCTGAGGTTCCACCGATACAGTCACGAGAAGACGATGCATTGGTTGAAGAAAAAGGTATCGCCCGGTATATTTTACATGCAGTTGGTTTTACACGGTGGAATTGCGTAATTTAGTTTGACTCCTTTTGTGTAGGTGGAGAGGACAGTCGGTGTGCTCAAGGCGAGAAATATCTCTGTGGGAGAACGAGTGAAATCCACAACATACATCAGAGTGAAGTCAGAGTCGGACTACCACGACGGTACGTCGCCTCACCTACAGGCCGCGTCACCTCTTAAGTTATTACTGCGTTATAGTCCAGTCTCACCTTCCTATGACGATAACGACCAATAGATGGCAGTAATATTGCACCGTTGACATCTATGGGTTCTAATCCTGAAATAAAATGTTCTCATATAGCAAACTTAAAGTAGGATTTTACTGCTATTTACTGGCCATTCTTTGTGATACAGAGGACTACCTACGCTATGCTCACGGCCTGATATCAGAGTACCTCAGCGAAGACCTGAGCAAAGCCCTCCTCGAACACTTGCAGTAAGTTCAGACTTCGAACACTTGTAAGCTATGATTATTAGCGCTAAGGTGACCAAGCATGCCTCTTCTTATTTCACCCCCACAGGTTACCAGAGCTCACGAGCCCAAAGGAGACAGAACCTCCTTCCAAGGTATGTTCCCGTCTCTCTCAGACGTGTGATGTCAGAATAGCATTCTTCTCTTTCTGCATGCCGTCGCAGCCACCGTGCATGTTTTCTGTAGTCCTCCACTAACGTGGATGCATTGTGCTTGGGTGTTTTTGACTTTGGGTTGTTAAGTGTGTGTAACGTCATCCCGGCTTGTAGTGGTGTGTGTTTCTGTGGTTTAAAAAGAATCAGCCGTTGGTCCTCTTTGTCATAAAAAAAGCTTGTCTTACTTCCTCGTTTGGCAGAAGCGGAAACTTTCAGACAAGCCAGTGGAGGCCGAAGAGGACTATACCAAATTCAACAGTGCAGACTTTGCGCGGAAAGTGAGTGTGTGTGTGTGTACATATGGAGCCGTCTGCCTGAATAGACCCACCAATGATTTGCTCCGAGCAGCATTTGTTTTGGTGATATAATGACTGATAGTTGTTGCTTTGCCTTCATCTCTGGAGTTTCTTCTTTTGTTTTTTTTTGCAGACCTTGAGTGATTGTCAGTGTAGCTCTTGTTTGTTGAATGCTTTCTGTGAGTCTGTAGCATCCACGTATGGGTCAGAGGAGATATTACCCTGTGGAACAATGTATTGTCTCAGCTAGAAATGACGTGCTTGATTTAGAATGAAAGGTGTGGAGTTATATTGATTTTTTTCTTTTTTTTCTTTTCAGCCGCCCAAGAAGATGAGTGCGGCTCAGAAATCTCTGGCCAAGGCGGACAAGACTGGCATGAAGACGATGTCGTCCTTCTTCAGTCCCAAGGCCAAAGCAGAAAAGAAATGAATGTGGTGTATTTTCTGGTTTTGTATATGAAACATTTGTAATAAAAAAATGTATTTGAAGGATGTTTTTCATTTTATGTTGTGGTTTGAATGAGATTAGAATAATAAGGGAAAGGAATTCTGGCATTTTTTATTTTTTTTTGTTAGTACGTTGCAAAGTATTCGCACTGTGAAATATGGCTTTAAGGTCATCCTTACCAGTGGTGGACGAGAAGGGAATTGGAGTACTTTAGTATTTATATTTATACTTCTGCTCCACTACATTTCAAAGGGAAAATCTTTTTCCACGTTTCACACATACATTTATTTGACAACTATATTACTAGTTACTTTTGAGAATACCATTTTACTTAAAAAACAAACACATGATGCCGTAATAAACTATTCATTTACAGAATAGTATATAAAATATCTCAACTTGGTTCCACATTGACCAACTACAAGATTCAAATGCTCTTGCATCTATTTGTTAGTCATTCAAACGGAATAATATATTAATATAACATTCTGAAAGGAGCCATTCTGAATAATAAGTACTTTTACTTTTGATACTTTAAGCACATTCTCTTATAACACTTAAATACTGACTATCAGTTAAAGTATTTTGTAAGAGTACGCTATTTCTACTTTTACTTGTGTAAACTATCTGAATACTTCTTCCACCGCTGCAGATAAACAAACATCAGCCCTGGGACGACTCTTACAAATCTAAATCTCTTATGTTCACCTCTCAGCAGTCTTATTGCTGTGAAGGACATTGTTGCAATCAAGCGATGACTGCAGTCTCTCCGCAGGTCTGATCCATAAATGACTAAACTTATATTCCACACACTATATTATTACATATATAAAAGGTTGTTGTAATCTTGAGACGTCGCAAGGATTGTTCTTTTAGACCATGCTGTAAAAATCATCCATTTAATATTCTCTTATTTAAAGTGACATCCAATTGATGTATAAGAGCAGGATATTGATGTTTATATTGATCCAACGTTTTAGAAAATCCCTTAAACAAATGATACTAGAAAGGCCTTTTTCACTGAATACATTTTGACATGTCACAGCAGGAAAACATGGTCTTGTCTTACTGGGACTCCTTCATGTCATTAGTAACACCTGTGGTTATCCAACTTATGAGAAGTCAAAATATCTAATGTGAAAAACGACGAATTAACTTGACGTCATCAGCCGGACTTTTTACATTTGCTTTATTCAAATTCCTTTTCAAGATTTTATGTTAGTCTTAATTGTCTGGATGGAGTTTTAGCAGATCATACAAACTAAGTGTGGCTCTACGTCAACAGAGTGGCAGTGCTGGTGGTTTCAAATGTCTTATCAAGCTTCACTGCTTTTTTAATTTGGGCTTGAAGCGCAGTGTCTGGAATGCACTCTCCACCACTTTGGGCAGATGGATCGGGTTCCTCTGCAGCCGCAGTCTGCTGCTCGTGGACCCGCTCTGGTTCTTCTTCTTTGGGGCGCGTTCGTTGGCACAGGCATGAACTGCTTTCTGCTTGGAATCGTCTGCGACCCGAGGAACCCGCATTACCCAGTTGGAGTGCAGGTCGTGCTCGGCCGAGCTGGAGGCCACTGTGAAGAGGGGAGAGCACAGAGGAAGAACCCGAGCTGAGGCTGTTACTGTGAGACCAGCAGCTTTCAATCCTGGACCTTAAGACCCAGAATGATTTGAACTAAGCAGCGAATGAGATTCAGTAGACCTGGGGCAGTTAATAAATGAGTATCTTACAAATGATGTCCCAATTCTTAACCATACTTGACCTTCACTAATCAAACAAGTGGTGGAAGAAGAATAAAGCAACATGATTTTTGGCATATAGCAGGAAAAGCTCAGGTCTGATAAATAGCACTAATAATGGCTGCATTCAGTTCAGGTGTGTCCGTTCAGCTCTGTGGTGACCGCTGACTGGAAAAATGAAGGCTTCATAAGCATTATTAGTTACACCTGTGCTGCCTGCTTTTGAAAAATACTGAAAAGTAAAAGTATAACAATGTAAGAATATCCCATCACAAGGTATGGATGTAATTGCACTACTTAAGCATCACAAGTATGACTTAACCTGTCAGGAGCATTTGAATGTAGCTGGTCCAGGTGGAGTTACATCTTACACTATACTGTTACAAACAACAACTACTAGTACTGCTGTTTAGCCTAATATGTAGCAATATATATATATATATATATAATATCACCTGAGTGTGTATGAATGTGAAAACTGAAATCTAGAAATTAACTAGTTAAAAGAACTGACAAAAAAGTCAAATGAGAGTCAAATGCACAACATTAAAATGATGCAGGTTTTTGAAATGAACAAGTTAATACACCACAAAGTATATAAGTGAATGGGTAAATAGATGAAAACACCTGTGTGGTTGTACCACGATGTGTGTCGGGGCCTTAAGCTCAGTACTTGAGTGAATGTCCATCTCTGACCTCAGCCATCTTAATATCCTTAAAGGGACAGTTCACCCCAAAATAAAAAACAAACATATTTCTTCTCTTACCTGTAGAGCTTTTATTCCATCTAGATTGTTCTGGTGTGAGTTCCCTATAGTTTTGGAGATGTCTGCCTTCTCTTCAATATAATTGGACTATATGGCACTCGGCTTGTGGTGCTCAGCAATGTCTCTTTCCAGAAATCATGACCCAGTTTTTTAAGACTAATATTTAAGAGTAATATATATAAAAAGTGAGTAAAACTACTGAAATTAACGATCATCTCTCATCCCCATTGGTGGAGGAAATATTCAGTTAACTAAGTAAGAGCAAAGTAAATAGTATCAGCAAAATGCACACAAACTATCCAAAGCAACATGTCCTAAACGCCAGCATCATTTCAGTTAAAGAGAGGGATTTTAAACCCACCTATGAAGTCCACGTCTGCATGTCCATCATCCATGTACGGTTTGCGCAGAGGTTCGCTGTCGCAACCTGCGATGACGGCATCAAAGAACTGCAAAGTGTCCTCCTCGCTGGGGACTGGAGGTGCAGAGGGTTTGGCTCTTGATATCTGCGGTTCGAAAAAAAAAAACGGGGGAACATAGGTCTTTGATATTGCCCACCATGTGCTCGTGGGAGAGATGATTTAATCTTACCGGTTCTTCCTTTGTAGGCGGCGGGGGTGCAGGCTTCTTCTTGGAGGATACTGTGGCCTTGGTGTGGTTGCTTTTCAAGTCGCTCACACTCTTTGTGTATTGTCGTCTCAAAGCCACGAGTGCTTCAAGGTACTCCAGGCAGTTCTGATTCTGAGAGTAGAGCCATATCCTGTCCTCTTGTCTCTGATAATAGTACACGGTCGACTCGATGCTCACCGTACTTTTGCTCCGTTTTAAAGTTGAGCCCGCGGCTGCATGACTTTTCTCTCCCACCACGAGCATGGAGGTGCTGCGGACCAGCCTGACGGTGCAGGCGCTGTGGTAGTCCTGCTCGGACCGAAACCCACCACCACCACCACCACCATCCTGCCCTCTGTGTCCGGGATGGTTGGGACGGAACACATTATTAATCTTCTTGAACATTCCTCTAAATGGAGTCCTTCAGGCTTACAGACTTGACTTCCTCAGAGCTTGTGAAGCATCCATCCATATCCGTCCCTTGAAGCAGACCAATGTGTCTCAAAACAAACAAACTGAAACCTGACAGGAGCTGCTCACCGTGACCCGTCGCTGTCCAGGGTGCTGAAATTGCGAAACGGCTGCCCTCGTCACACAAAAGCAAAAAGCAGGTCCGAGTCTCTCGTCTGTCCTGATCTCAGCGTGTCTCCACTGCTGTCGGATGTTGCTCAGCAACATTGCTGTGGCAACGGGTCGGTAACGCGACACTTTGCGCTACCGTTACTACTGAGCAGCAGGCCTGTGTCAGATATCCCGAACTCATACAAGAGTGAGTGGACACAATAAAAACAGCCAGCAGTCCAACGGACTCTGGGCCTGTAGTGTCCCTGCTTGTGAGTGTGAATCCTCCTCTTAATAAACCTTGTGTCGACCAAACAAGAGATCTCAGAAAAGAACATACATGATAGGTTTTTCTGGGGTTTATATGAAAAGGCTCAAAAGATCAAAATAAATAATTCCGTTGCATGAACGACCAGGATATTGTAACAGAGTCGAAGTTATATGATGTTGACTTATGTCTAGGTTTCCTCGCCTGATTAATAATGAAACATGGTCTCTCGTGTTTCATGTGCTTCTATTGTTGGGCTTACCTGCTGCAAGCAGAGGAAGTCTGAATACAGGAGTCTTAACTGGAGCGAGTCATATAAAGCAGACAAGGTGCTTTCATCTTGGAAAAATCTGCGGCCATGAATACAGCCTGAAAGTTTCCACCACACTTTCTCCAGAAATAACATTCATACAAAAAGTTTCTACCACAGAGGTGCGCTAATAAAAAAAAAATACAAAAAGGAGGGATTATTTTATTAGCTGAGTGGTAAAAGCACATTGCTATACAACCACAATGTCCCAGGATCAAGTTCAGCCATTGGACCTTTAGTGGATGTCACACAGAGCTCCCCCCCCCCCCCCCCCCCTCCACCAAAAAAATGCAAAAATGACCAAAACAAATATTAAAAAAAAAACATGCTGAACTGAAGAGTAGCACGGTTTCAAGGAGGAACTGATGAGGCACAACCGAGCGTGAGGTCACACTTCTGCTTTTGGCGGCGGAGGGGTAAAGCTAGGAGCTCCGGGCAGCAGTTATTTGACTAAAAACATGCACGTCCTCACTGAGAGGTAACTCCGAATCTGTGGTGTGACTTATCCGAAAACGAAAACAGGAATCAGTTAATTGTGATCATATCATTTACAACTTTCTTTTCTGCTTTTCCCTTTACACACCTGTTTCTCTGACAGAGAAACGAAAACTGTGGTTTCATTTTACAGCGAATGTTGCATTCATAAGAATAACACATCTGTCACTTCACCTCATTCGGCAAGAGGAAATACGAATGCAGAGGTAGATGCGTCTTCATGTGAGGATGTAAAATAGATATCATTTACAAAAGTAGGAACTGGTGAGTTGGAATGTATTCACGATTAATCCAGCTGCAACAATCGATGTCTGGTGTCTCACATTCCCACTTCCTCTTGGGGTGGTATAAAACAACCCATCACACAAAACTGCACTCTTATCCATGCAGATCTTGAATGGAATACAGTCTGCAGGTGGGTGTTTGTAGGGTGTCTCGATGGAAAATGATATATTTTTTTAAGAAGTGCTTTTCTCTAAAGTGTTAAAGGAGGACTGAGAGACTGTGATTCTGGTCCAAGGTAGGTAAGATGTTTGTTTCAGAGGAATATGATCAGTCTTTTGATTATTATATGAGATAAGGTGCTCTTTCATGAAATCCTCTTTTTGGGCGGATGTCTTTTTCTGTTTGGGGATCAATGTGTTAACCTCCTTACCCACAGAACTCTGGATGGATCAGGAATGCGATGCATCCGAAGTTGAAACAGCTCTTTAAAGAGGTGTCACTCATGTACTCATGAATGATCCGGTGTTTGTCATAGAGTTTTGTTGTCATTTTATTGCTGTTTAATGTGTATTGTTTGTTGAGTTTTGTGTGTTTGTATTGCAAACTAGCTGTCTAGAGTCTGTAAATGCTGTGTGGCACAGTACACGGCTTTAGTCCATGTCGATATGAGAATAAACACTAAATGAATAGATACATCTATGTTGACAGTTGCATCTTATCACAAGCTGAAAACTGTCCGACATGTGGTGTGCTAACATAACTCGGCTAACAGCTTCTGCGAATGTGCTCTTTGTTGCAGCCATGCTTTGTGAAGGCAGATTGTTGAGTATGACCTATGGTGAAGTGGAGGAGCTGGATTCACCCCTTCCTCAGAAGGCTCCCCAGAGGGCCTTTGGGCTTCCGAGAGCAGCTGCTACCCTGGTGCCAGGCTCCATCAGACACACGCCACTCGGTCATCACAACTCCCCCGAGCCGACAGGTTGCATGGACAACGGGAGCGATTCAGAGTTGCACATTTCTCCGCTGCAGTCCTTGGACAGCAGACAGATCTCTCCGCAGATAGAGATCCCAGCTCAGGCTCGCTCAGTTGGCGATGCCCCTTTCCTGGTCCCCTCCTTCTGTCAGAGCATCTGCCAAAACTACAGCGACCTCCACATTGGAGGCGACCAGGTGCTGCCGCTCTCGACTAATGACGGAGAGCTCCGGCTCTGTACCGACGCCCAGGCTGTCGGCCCTTTCCTCCAGTCCTGTGATGTCCCCCCGGCTGTGGAGGATTCTCCCCCAGGAAAGACATCTCAGGGTGGACTCATGCATCCACCGAGGGGGGGTTCAAATCGCTGGAGACTGGGGAGTGTCCGTGATCGGAGCTTTTTGTTCCAGGGCCGCGAAGGTCCGTTCTCCAACTCTCTTCTCAATCACTACCTGGAGCAGAAACTGTTGGATTTATACCAGCAATACATGATGGAGAACATGGCCAGGGAAGGGGCCCCTGGTACGGATTCGGCCCCTGGCCCCATTTGCCCTCTGCTGGGCTCAGAGCTGGTCCTGACCAGCCTAGACCAGATCACTTTGCAGTTGAGCCGGGAAGGGAACCTGGAGGCCGGCCTGGCCAAGGACATGGTCCTCAGCTGCCTTCTGCGGGTGGCTGGCGACATGCAGTCAAGTGAGATCAGCACTCCCTTTCTACAGATTTCAAATGAGGCATCCAGGGAGCAACTCACAGAGCATACAGGAGAGTAACCCCAGTATCAAGGAACCCGCCGAATCAATTCTCCCTTTCATTTGAGTTTGATGATCATATATCAAATGGTGTATATTCATGTGGGGAGCTATTGTTGTGCAGTTTTCTCTACAAGGACAATAAAAAAAACAGGAACTGAAAATTGAAAGTGATCTTTCCTTTACCCCCCGCCTTGCAACACATCATCAACAACATTGTCCTACTTCTTGTACTGCTGGCCACTTCTCTGAGTAATGATTAACACTTTGTACGCCTCTTTATTGTTTGTTCATCCGACATAAATGTCCCTCTCTGGTGAAGTGCAGAAGAATATGTTGTTCCGTCATTTAGGACGCAGATTCAAAATAATATGTAACAGTTTGATCCATTATTGTTTTTTTCAGTGGAAGAAACTCGTGCTTTCTTCATCGGTGCTCCGATCCGTCGCGAGCAACAGAGCTGTACCCAGAATGCCGTTCGGCGGTGCAACACTTGATAGAAGTACCTTCTAAATACACTACACAGTGTGTACATAACACGTCTAATAAATATATGTCCTGTAGATCTCAAACGTTTGCACTTAAATACGCGAATAAGGCAAGTGCGAAGTCGATCAGTTGAACGGTTGTCGAGAAAATCAAAAGACGGTCGGACAGACAGACAAAGACTTTTTAATTAGATGTTTCTATGTTGATTACCGACACGTCTGTTGAAGTACAACACAAAGCCTGATGCAATCAGTTGATATTGTGCCCCTCAACAGATAGAACAGTACAGAATGCCACAACTAAATCAGTTGCCTATAAATATACATTGTTGTGACCAAAGATATGCTCCACACAAATAAACCTGTCGGCCGTTTATGTCTGATCCCATTCTCTGCTGCAAATGATGAAGATGTCATTAATGAGTCGATGCAAAGTCTGCAGTTAAATAAACGGTCACAAGGGGGAGGCATTATCACCTCACTTTTTAACCCAAATGACTTTGACACACACCTTCCTACTTCTCTAATTTCGTTCATTCGTCCCCTTCTCCGTCTGTCCCCCTCCGTCACCTCAACATCCATCCATCCGGCTCATGTTTCCTATCATCTGCACCCTGCTAATCTATGATGTCACCAGGACTGGGTTGTAAATCTGTAGCACGCAGGCAGTCGGGCACTAACACCAAATTCAACACATGTGTCTGATACCGGTTCCTCTGCAGTGTAAACAAAATACAAGCTTGAGATACGGTTATCTACGCTGCATGATTCATTTTGGGGAAATATTGCACGAGCGAAAATGAGAAACTCAGCGGGGCTGAAAACCGATGGATTTGCACGCTAACGGTGACATGTTATTTTTCATATTTCCCCTGATTCAAAGTGCTTTGAAAGACCTGCGACTCCATTCCAGCTCAGTGCAGCTGTGGCCTTCTGAGCCAGTGTTTGATCAGCTTCCTTGTTTCCTGTCCAAACAGAGAGCCACAGGAGGAAACTGTGTTTACCGAGCAGAGCGCCGCAGTCGCAGCCCTGTGAAGTCTCAAGGCCGCAGAGACACATGTTTGGTATTTCTGCTTCTATCCTCATTGAACAGTCCAGGTACATGTTAAAGCAATCGAATCCTTACAGACCTAAACAAACACACGCTAACATATAAATATGACTCACCCGATGCCAAGCCCATGCAGTGTGAGCATATTCGAACAAACTGATTTCCACAGACCCTGGAAAAACAGAAATCAGACGTCTTGTTGCAGCAGAGGTTAGGAATTGTTTACAGGACTGAAGGTAAAGCTGCACACTGCAGTCTCTCTCTCTCACACACCCACCCACCCACACACACACACACACACACACACACACACACACACACACACACACAAGTTATCAATATTTATTCACAAATTCTCAAATTAACCAAATTATTTACCTCTCCTTGTCAAAAGCTTAACAAATAACTGACTGGGTTTTACTTATTCGGGTGCAAATACAACATAAATAGGAGGTTTTGATCATTTTCTGTAATTAGTAGTATTACTTTCTCTTGAAGAAGAAAGTAAACGAAGGTCAAAGAATGAAGGAGAAGCCAGGAAATGAGAGCAGAGACAGAGATTTATCAGACAAACAATAAGCTACAGCGTTTGAAAAAAGTGGAAGAAAAAGAACCCACACTTCTCTCATGGTCTGGCGATGAAACCAACAGGGACGGTTGGAGCGTCTTTCAGAGGTTCATAAAGTAATTTCCTTGTCACAAAGAGCTTTTAACATGGAGGGCGGTAAAGGCAAGGCCACAAGATTTCATATCAAAGCCAAGGTCCTAGATACACTCTCACTATTGTGGCTCTAATGCTCTGCAGCACCCTGTGGCTTGCCTTTATTTAAAAAGCTTTTAGTATGTAGCCTTGTTAATTGGAACAGTCATATACTGTTTGCGTATTTTTTTCCCCTCCTTTGTGACTGTGTGATTGAAAAACTTCTATCACAATTTTTTCAAGGCCTAGTGATAACCAAGATCCTTTGAGCTCTTTACAGGATTAGACATGTATACACACACACACACACACACACACACACAGACACGCGCGCACACACTTCCATTTTCTGTTTAAATTCGAACTCAGGAATTAGTTTGCAGATAAAGACTTTAATGTATTGCTGTGGTAAATGCTCACTCACACACATACCACACAGGTGGAAGCATTTCAGACTACGGTTGGTGTGTCAAGGCACTTAATTCTATCAAGGCCAGAAGCTGAGCTCTTTCTTCTAATTTCTTGGTTGGTCCTGGGGCAAATGCGTTTCTTTTTTCTTCTTCTTCTTCTTCTCCAAGTTACATCTACTGGAGTGACCTAATGTCCAATGTAATGACAGCTCCTGCTCTGTATCTGGCTGATTGACACTGGGACACGTAGGTGGTGGAACGGGAGAACACACATTTCCCGGTCAGTTAGCCTCTCAAGGTTGCAGGGAGCCTGCGGCGGCGCGGCTAACCTTGGCTGAGCCGGAGCAGACAGAGAAGGACCTTGAGAGACCGTGGGGCAAGCAGGATCTGGTCGCTCAAAGAGCCGGGGAACATAATGTGGTAATGCGTGACTATATATCACAGCACACAGTGCCCATGTGACTGTAGATTGCAACTGGATGGAAAATAATGTCTTTTATCCACTTACATGTTTATTCGTTTGAACTAGATTTAGTTGAATTCACAACACAGTGTTGAATTGTGGACCTTGTTGGCCATATTTGCTTCTGCAAAGAGGGTAATTATGTGAAATTTCCCAAAACTATGCTAATACTTTGTTCTCGTTCACTTCTTGTATATATTGTCAAACTTATTACGGTTTTGATTATTATCAGCCCTGACACAATTTCCTGGAGTTTGTGATATACTTGTTCTTTTATCTCTTATTATCGTCTCTTGTTTTATCCGTCTTTGTGTCCTCTAGATACCGCGAATCATTTTGCAACAAATGTCTTTGTTACAAGACCTTTATGGAAGAATTACTAATTCTTCCAACAAGTGTGGACTTTTTGTGGAGCATTATGTTCTTAATGTTGACAGAATGTTATTGGAGTTCTTATTTACAGATCCAATATAGAAGCAGTCCTGATCCTCAGAGACAGGAATTAAATGAGCAATATTGTCATTATGGTGAGTTAAGTTACCACAAAGTTAGTGGTAAGCATTTTTTTTTGTGCTGCCTTGCTGCAAAAAAAATAACAACAACAAATCTCGTGAGGGTGATGAAGATCTGAGCTGAACATCACATTACCTTAAAGTCTAGGCGTTTAAACCACAAGCGAATACAATATGCACAAAAGTAAAACCTTAGCGGTTCACTCCGTCATGTAAAAGATGTGAAAAAGGTTTAAACTATTTTTGTTCATAATAGTCAGGAGAAGTTAGTGATTGGAATTCAAAGGTTTTAGTGAAAGTTCATTTTTATACAAAAAGGTAACTGACGAAAAGCAAAGGCAAAATATCTACACTTGAGTACTCAAATTTACCTGCCAAGGGACAAAAATTAGCACCGAGCCCCTAATGGCCCCCCATTTCTTCCACCATTTATGCATTGTGTATGCCTTAGTTAGTAGCTTGAGTAAGTATACATTTATTTAGCAATAAGTATAAATTGTAATCTTATAAATTGAAATGTATTATTTCCTGTAAAGAAATGATTCGGCTCCTTTCTGTTGCAGTCGGAATTGACTGATTGACTGATACAAATAAGATAGAGTGTAAAGACGCATATATATATATATATATATATATATATATATATATATATATATACACAAGTATAATGCCTGCCGAGGTAGCTCAGCAACAGAGTGTCTAACACGAATAGGAAGGTCAACAAGCTCAGCCGGCCCTTAGTGGAGGCCTTGGCCTTGGCAAAATCAAACATGTTTACAAAGACACACTGAAAAGAGAGGGAAATTATACAGGTACAAGTATATTGTGAAGAGGAGGCAGAATGATGTGCCAAAGCAATTTATCTAGTTAAGCAAGGCCAAAGGATGAACTTCAATGGGTAGATAGAAAGACGCTTGATTGGAAAAAAACTTCTTGCAATAAAAGTGTAGGATGAGATTCATACGGGTGCAATGTCACACTCTTTCAAACCTCAGTTAGTAGTCATAGGTGAGCACTTTGTTCGACAAACAGTGCTCACAACACATCTGGTCATGAAGCTTCAATACACACACAGAGAAAGGCCTCTCATCAGGGTTAGTTAGTATTACCTGAATCTGACCTGTTACTGTGGCCCAGTACTCCACTGTTTTGTGTGTCACCATTCAAAGTAAAGACAGAGCACGACAGGTCAAATATCTGAAAAAAAAAAAAAAAAAGTACATTGGAATTTACCTGGCACGGCTCGAAATATCACAAGATCGCGCAAGCATTGCGATACCACAAGACAACAGGAATATCCATCTTTGCCAGGCGTAGTGTGTTTGTGTCCGGACCACCACTGCACGGACCAATCAGCGTCTGGTGAGGAGCCACTGGGCGTGGCTTAGGTGTGTGTGACACAGAGAGGTGACTGTTTGTTTTATATAATAGCTTATATATAGATGTGTGTGTGTGTGTGTGTGTGTGTGTGTGTGTGTTACTAGCAACTACTGTCATCATATAAAAGAAATGGAGCACAGAGATAAAGAAAAGGAGACAGGGTCAGGAGAAGAAATGATATTGCCTTCAGACATGCAGTGGAGCAGAAGTCGGTAAAAAAAAGAAAAATCATTGTTTGAAAGTGATTTGAGGTTTTTCAGATGAGTAATTTCACAGCTTCAACTTCAAAGAAGAAAGTTCAATACTTTCAGGTTGACATATTAAAAGAGAGAAAACATTGCGTTTTCAAGGCCTTACGGATCTTTAATCACACAAGTATCACAGAAGCAAAGTCAGACAGCATGACTCACTGCCTGCCGACGAGTCACTTACAGAAGTCTGAAAATGTGTTTGTTGTTGCTCAAGGTGCGCAAGTCTCAAACGAAGGACACCTCACTGACAAATTTAATGAGAAGTTTTCTCATCACTCAAAGACAAAAAGACCTTCTTTGTTCACGTTATTCTTATTTCAAATGTTTGTTTCACCCGCCGGTGTCTTTTCCCTCACCTTGGACTTCCCCATGTGTTAGCCATCGCATGTTTTCCACTCACCCCCTCATCCTCACCTCCTCCCACGGCTCTTCCTGGCACGCCGACATTGTTATTAGTGTCATAATTTACTTCCTTATGCAAACATGACCCTGTCCTCGATATGCGGTGAGGCAAAAATATTCATACTGTAGTCACCGTGAGACCAATAAAGACTGAGATAGGAGGGACATGAATTATTGCCCCGCAGCCACAGTAGTTCATATTTCACTCAGTAGCCTTTCCACACATCACATCCCACACACACACACACACACACACACACACACACACACACACACACACACTGGTGCGCGAGTGTCTTACATGTGTTGTCAGTAATGGATATACATACGAAAATGTATTATTTCATTGTGTGACATGAATTTGGATAATATGAATAGATCGAGCAGAGATCGGAAAAAAGGGGGTAAGAGAGGGATGAAGGCGGGTAAATGGGATATCTATATGAGGGAGTCAGGAGAGGCAATCTGCATTTTAACCGCCACTTTGTCGACATGCACTTTTATGACGCAACTGTCGAGTAAATCCTTTGATTTGTAAGGCGGGCCGAGGTGAAGGCGGTCTTAAGTAGCGAGGAGACTGAATGAAGTGAAGCCATCGAGAGTGGCACTGGGGGACTTGCTGTATGGAATCGGTAGCACATGCACACTCATGGGTTTGACCTTGGCAGCCTCTCCCTCTCCCTCTCCCTCTCCCTCTCCCTCTCCCTCTCCCTCCTCTCACCCCCCCCCGGGGTCCCACTCAACCTTGGCTAATTAGCTCACATCCCAGTGGCTTATGTTCAACACACAATTTATCGACAACAAGGACATTACAACTGCAGTGTCCCGCCTCTGCACTGCCTCTCGCTCACTCCCTCATTCAGTTGTGGAGGGTTCATCTGTATTTGTTTGTATGATTATGACAAAAGGCGGTATGATGAGTTATCTTAATCCTCCAAGTCTGACTTTGTGTGCACCAGTTTTGTGTTTTTTGGACGTTTAGTTTAGTTCAGTTCAATTTAATATCCTTTATTGGCATGAATGTGACAAGAACAATATTGCCAAAGCGTCAAGAAATAATGAGATTATAAAGACAAATTCATAAAACCAGCAGAAAATAATGAACTCTAAATTGCTCTGTGTGTGTTTGTGAGAGGATGTAGAAGGGTGTGTTGATGTCGTTTGTGTGTGTGTGTTTGTATTATGGATCAAATAACTATGTAGGGGGTCACTCGTACAATAACACTCAAATGTTTAACCTTAGTTAGAGCAAATGGTATAAAGTGGTTTATGTTTAGGTACATGGGATTTATTGTTTTGTATTTGTTGTTTGTTTTACCGTGGATCCATTAGGTATCGACAATTATGGAATGTCACTGGTATTGGTATCGACTAGTTTGTGGTATTGTGAGATCCTTAGTTTGCTCAGCCCCCATCAGCCATATATTTAGAGACCAAATATGAAACCTGAAAGAGTATATATATTGCACAGTTCCCCACAGCAGATAGCAGAACTACATGGTACAAACCAGAGAAAGCCTCTCCAGACTCCACACCGTTTGGCAAACTATGAGAGATCTATTCAGCTATTAAAAATTGTGAATAAATAAAGCTGGGTTACCTGGTTTAATTGGTGTTCATGTGATACGTGTCCAAAACGCTGCATAATAAAAAGATGAAGACGTATATGTGACAACACAATAGAGCTTCAACACACAGCTGGTTCTTATTGGCAGCTGGTTGCCAAGCGGTCTGTGAGAACTCAAGACTCCCATGCTGGGGGGGGGGGAGGGAGATTGGCCTGAGGCTGCAGTTTGAGGGGCATCATGCCCCAGATCAATGTCACTGTGGCTCATCACTGTATCCGCCTACAACTGGGCTCGCAGTTAAAGACTACCTTAATGCAGAGCTGAAAATTGTTTTCCTTTTTAAAATTGTAGGTATTGGCCACACAGACTAATTGAAAATATGACAGAACACATTGTCATCCGAGACTGTGCCCGCCAGTATGACGGGACTTGTTGTTTAATCCATAGAATTAGGTCAATAACGCTCTTTCTACTAATTCACATTTTTCATTGAGAATGCTGAAATTTCAAGTTTAAAAAAAAATTGCAATAATTATTATTATTAAAGAATGCAAAACATGTATATTTTTAGCATTTGTTTTGGCTTCTCCACTGCGATACCACCCTGTATCACAAACACAGTTACTATGTGTATAGAATGAATATACGATGCTGGCTTGAATGCACAACACTAAACCTTTAAAACATTTGCAAATGAGTTATAAAGATAACGTAAAAAAAAAAGAAAAAGAAGCAATTTTTTTTCGATCTTGTTGCAGGATTAAAAACACAAATGAATGCTATTACCATGCACAATAACACAACGCCATGCCATGCAACATGACACAATGCAACACACGCTATCACAACCCAGCAGTGAGCCGTAATAGCAAAATGGTTTGTGCCTGGCCTAAAAGCTAGCATATCTGCTGCTTTGTTTGTTGAAAGCAGGGTGACCTTGTGTTTATATACCAACCTTGAACAGTGCTAAAAAAGGGGGCAAATAGACAGCGTGTAAGTGTGTGTGTGTGTGTGTGTGTGTGTGTGCTGTTTACCCACATTCAGTGAGAGGTTCACAGCTGAGGTAAACAATGAGCAAAGCTGTGTTTGTTCAAAGAGAGGTTGTGTGTGTCACTGAGCTGCTTTTATTAATTAATGGGGTTGACACCGCCTACTTTAAAACTGTAAATCTCATCATGGTTATGTTTCGGCACTGGCTGTACCTGGTTAGAGAAAGATCGAGGTCTGGTCTAATACAGAAAAAGTCCACAGTGACCACGAAACAACACTCTTTCCTTACTTTAACCAAAATGTGTTTGTTTTTTTGCCTAAATGTAACCACAGACAGGACTGCAAACCCTGGACTGTCGTCTGTTTTGCTTTGTATGCCTGATTTCTAGGTAAATGAATAAGACAATTTGTAAGAGACAGATTTGCTCCATGAGAACTGAGCGACCTCCATGTGGAAGACTGTGAGTAGCAATTCAAAACTTGAGGTACGCTTGTGTGGTCAAATTTGAAAACTGTGCGTCACTGAAAACAAGTCTACACCTCAACACTAACCCCCTGATGAATCATGTTTTTTCTGACCACCGGTGGCTTGACTTTCTCAACTTGCTGCAGTGATGTCCAGATGTACTCTAGGACCCTGTGACATCACTGTTGGGTGTACTTACAGGTGCAAGAAGCCTGGTAGATAAAACAGCCACGACACTTCAAACCAGAGAGGAGAGCAAAGTACTGCATACCCTCTAAAGGATAAGGATCAGACAGAGCTGGCTGTAAAACACGATGAAGACGTGCTAAAAGTTAAGTTGAAAGGGAGCTTAAGTTAAACGACCCGGTTACTCAAGATAAGCCACGGACCTTGTTGTGAGTAGTTTCATGTAAGAACTATTTTCTTTCTACTCAACTACACCGAGGGCTGCACTGTTGCAAGAGGTTCGATTCCCGGGCCCTCTGTGTGGAGTTTGAATGTAATTGCTGACTCTAAATTGCCCGTAGGTGTGAATGTGAGTTCTTGTGAATGTGACGCCAAATTATTAACATCTTGCACTGTCACGAGCATGAGTACATGTATGTTTCCTTCTGTGCGGTGATACCAAACCATAGACTGAATATAAGAAGTGGACCCATTGGTCACCCATTGGTTTTTGGACTTCCGTAATGAAGCCTCGAGTAGGCGATTTGTCTGTTGCCATCTTGACTTTTTGCAACCGGTGAACAGAAGTTACCATATTTGGAATGCGGAATGATGTAGAGACACCGAATACGGCTCCGGTAGCGGCAGCGACCTGTCAATCACAGGCCCCCTGCTGGCCAGTAGAGAGAATGCAGGTTTTAAGACTCATTGGATTTCACTCGGCAGAACCGAAGGTTTGCCGTCTGTACCAAACCCCGAGGAGGAGTGCCAGGGGCTTCCGTGGTCAGTGTAGACGCTTCAGTTGATTATAATGGACGTGCAGGAAGAGAGTTTAAATCAAAAGGGGTGGGGTCAGACAGTGATTGATTTCAAAACCACCATTCCTTCATACTCTTAGGGTGGTCGCAAAAACTGCAAAACCAGGCTAGTGGGGAAGAATACCACCAAGACCAACGTTCACATCCTACATATGGACTGCAAGTGCTCAACAAAAGCAACAATTGAAGATTTTCCTATGTGCTTCAACCTTCATTTCATCCAGAGCAAGTACTCTCTGCCCTCATATTTTACTTCGGCGGATGTTCCGTATCATAGCAACCAGACACAACCAAAGCACCTTCACTGGAAAAAAGAAATCATCGTGTCTCATCGTCCTTCTGTGTTCCAAGTATTTGAACAGTTTTAAAACTTTGTCATTTAGAAGGCAACAATTGGCCTAATAATAGCATAACAATAAAGCATATTTACACAGCACTAAAATCAGGATGAACAAAGTAATTTGCATAAAAAAGGGGGGAAATAAAACAGCATATCACTCCGTTGAGCCATTATCGGAGCCGACCTACATACTCGTCTTTCTCCTCTTATCCTCGAGCAGCTATGACTCAGTATTTCCGGTCAAAATGGTTCACTTAAATAAAATGTCCCCACTTATTTGCTGTTTGTTTGTTTGTTGCGTATTTCATCATTTTGTTTCTCAAATGAATCAAGACAAAGTACAAAAGAAAAACCTGTACATTTTATCTTGCATCACACGGAAAGCAAACTTGTCATCTTTCTGCCTCTCCAACAGACACACACACACACACACACACACACACACACACACACACACACACACTTCCACTCTGCTGCAAGTTGGCGACATGAGTCCTTGGAAGTGCAGTATTAAATTTGTAACTATTATGGAGACAAGGACACGGCCCTTTATGTGAGCAGCCACAGAGAGAAAATGGAGGCAGTCACTATAGCAACCGCCAGAAGAGCGCCCAACAAACCAACAAACAATGCCGCACAAGACTTTTCCAGAGGAGCCATTTAATGCAAAGCCTTGAATCATCCGAAGTTGTCCTCTTAAGTTCCTGAGACCTGTCTTGGAGTGTCTGTGGGCGTCTAAGCCCATAGTGTTTGGTACAAAACCTTGTGTTTTTCTCCACACTTGTGTTTCAAGGTCGGCTCGACTGAATGTGCCAAAGAGCTGTCTTCTTGGGTCACGGCAACCTCAGAATTTAATTTGTGTGATCAGCCTTCAGGAAATGTTTACTCCTGCAAAAATCACTTATCGTAACAATGCTCACTTATTGAATACGCGTCGTGTGTCTTCTGAAACAACCTGCACGTATTGAGAAAGAGTTTCAAATGTATTTGTTGTGGAGATAGATTAAACTGGGTTACAACAGAAGTTCCTTTTGCCTTCAGTCAATCCACACGAGAGGTGATGAGACAAACTAGTGGACGTTCGGACGAAAGTTGAGACGATTGCAACATTTTTACAGAACCGACTAGCCATCACCAACACTGGAACTCTAAAGCACTGGACTTTACTCTTAATGGCTCTTTCCTTCCCACTTTGATGCCTGCATGTGCTCCGCTCTCACGTTCCCATGCCCCTTGCCTGAGCTTCGTTAGTGCTGACCTTGCTCTAGATTTCAGCACCAGACACAAAGCTGCGGCGTGGCTGATGCCGTCTGACTCGGACTGTCTGAGTGTCACAGCAATTAGTTTCGGAAGTGCAGATCCCAGATAGACGGGTGCGTGTGCGTGCATGTGTTTGTTTAAAAAATGTGTTTGCTGATTAGTCGAGTATACAGTATGAGTTTTTGATGTTAAAGCCAAACCTTCAACACTAAAACTGTTAAGCGTCTTACGGTTTACTTTTTATTGTCAAAGACAAAGTTGAAAACAGATTTTAAACGCATGTCATCTTAATTTAATCCATAACATTCACCAAGGCTCTCTTCTAAAGTTATTGTCCAACTTCTTGGGCCGTAATCGCTGCCGGCTAGAAACTAGTACCTGTGCTGCTGATATCACGGAGGTGTCTGAACTGACCACACAGCCCGCCGACTTTTTCCGGCCTGCAAGGCTAATGGGCACCGGTGTTATTATCATTTAACACGCTGGATTCAGATTACATGAGCAGATTACTCGAGTGAGAGGGATTTACGGAAAATGATACAAGCCGGTAATCTAGCTCAATTTGACCTCATTGTCAGCAGCCTCGCTGTTTACTGGTCATGCGAGACCAGCTTGTGAGTATAGAACTCAGACCACGGTTGCAATTACTGACCTCTCCACTGACAAGATGAATAATAGTTTGGTTGCGCCGTAAACAGAAAAACTATTTCTGACAAAGTAGCCGCTCAGAGAGTAACAATGTGCGACACCAAAATCAACCAGAACTGAAGTCTTAAGGATTACAACAGTAAAGGTACTCTATATGAAAACAGCAAAACAAACAACTGTTTGCTATGTACATAGCCAGGCCGGCCGTATTTGTCTCCATAGTGCATATTAGTGCATGTGAGCATGCCGTCACTGCTCTCAAATGCCAGATACAGCTGATAACGCCGTCCCTTCAAACGGCGTCATTGTGGCAGCGTAGCACCCGACCCCCCCCCCCCCCCCCCCCCCCCCCCGGTTCCCCCACTGTTAGCTCCATCAGTACTGTTGCCGTTCTTTGCGTCGTTAGCGCTGTTAGCACCGTTAGCTGCGTGCCAACAGCTCAGCCATCACAATTTCGAGAGCTGTGTAGGGGAAATAGATGTCCTTATTCTTATACCGTTTTCCCTTTATTTAGTTGATGTTATTTAATTGTTGTGCTCAAATATTCGATTCTGCTTTTTAACTCATTGAAAGGTGTTGCCTACAAAACTACAACAAAGAAACACTTTGTCATCAACACTCCATTCATCAACTGTGAGTATTCTTGATGTCACATGCATTATTTTATACACATTTCCCAAAAATATAGCCTGATATATTTGGTATCTTTGAATCTGCACTGAATGTAAAATAAAGCTCAGTTGGTCTGAACAATATATGGCTGCACATCATGAGCTGAGGGTCGTTGTGGTTTATTATAATAAAGAAATACTTCAGATGTATTTTATATACTCTATCTGAGGAAAGATGATGGAGTGGAGAGCTACTTCAGCACATCTTGCACACATTTGAGAAATAAAGGAGGGGACAAAAGGAGGAGACAAAGACAAAGACAGAGCACTGTGGCTGTCTTTTCAACTTTGTGCTTTTGTAACAAGACATAATGTAATCTCTCCTTGAGACGGAAGGAGTTTTATAACCTGCGCTGGGCCTTGAGCAGGAGAAGAGACAGGCTGGGTGAAGGCTGTTTATCCCGTGGTGTCCTTGATATAAACATGTGAAAAATCTCTGTTTTCTCCCTCAGTTAAATCAATACAAAGACATTCGGCCTCTGAGCAATGCTCCAGCACTCCTGCAGAACTATTTCATCCTGCCTCCATTCATAGCAGTGTCCTTTGACGCAAAACAACAGGGGATGCTAAGGTCCTTACTGGGAGTTCATGAATGTGGTCATGCACTCAATATCATCCTTTCTCCGCACCAAACACAGCCCTCTATGAATCCCCTTCAGTGGCATTGTGTAGGGTATTTGTTTGGCGGCTACAACGGAACAGCCCAAACCTCAACATACCACAGTCAGTAACTTGGCTCAGAGCTTTTGCACTATTCTCACACAGTTTTTCCTCATTCAGACAACTTCTCTCTCTCTCTGTCTGCCTCTCTTTCAGCAGCCAACCCTAACCTGTGATCCCTCTTAGGAGCAATTAAGATAAACCTCTAATTCATCTGCTTTATCCCGACCTGTCTTTCTCATTCTCTCATTCACTTGACCTCCACTCCTCCCTTCCATACACCCCCCCTCCCGTTCCCCCACACCCCATCCTCTCCTTCAGTGACAGAAGCAAGGAGAGCATTGAGTCATGACATCATAATTCACCAGCTCCTGTTTTCACGGTTAAATCAATATCAGTGTGTCCGAGTCAAGGTTGGAGGCTGGCCTTCGCAGCTCAGTTCTTCCTACTTCTTTCTCATAGAAAATCATATAAATTGTCCCTAAAATAATTAAGCCTTCAGATCTGTCGCTGGCCTATATTTTTTACCGGCTTCTGCCTGATAAACAGCACTGCCAGAGACTCAAGGCAATGCCAAGAATAGAACTGGGCTCTGATTCCTTGTCTGTCTCTGCCTCTCCCAGCATTTTCCTTCCTCTCTGACAATTAATAATAATATAACCTGTTCAATGTACCACGCCTGCTGACCGCTGCTGTATTTTACCTTTGATGTTCCCGGACACATCGTACCATCAGGCGGAGTCCCATATTGTGTTTTTAAATCAAACCTCGTGAAACTTTCCCATGTGAGCAAAATAGACATAAAATGCTTTTGATTATTGTCTTTTCTTGCAAAAATGTCATTGTTTTTTTTAATAGCCTTGTGTGTTGGATATTTGAGAGCCCTGAAAAAGAGTGTGTTTATAGGTGTGTGTGTGTCTGTGTGAGAGAGAGAGAGAGGAAGAAGAGGAGTTGGAGAAAGAGGAGGTGCCTGAGTCTGGGGAGGGCGGAATATGCAGAGAGTGAACAGGCTCTCAAAGCGCGGGGACAGACAGGAGCTAATATAAACGTGCTCGGGGCTATCGGGTTCTAGGAAAACAGCGCTACTTCTGTCACTGACCTCCTGCGCTTCAAAGAGACGGCGGGACGCACTGAGCTCCGGCCCATGTAGAGCGGCCATGGCCGCGCTGGAGGGCTGCCGCTGTCGGGGTGCGAGCGGTCGAAGCAACAACAGCATCCTCTACAGCATTTTGAAGAGCGACAGCCTTGCGAGCGCCGAGGAGCAACAACATCAACATCAACAACAACAACAACATCCCCAACAACAAACATTGCAACACTTGCTGCACAAGACCTCCTCCTCCGCCGCCGCCGCCGCTTCGCCGCAGGAGCTCCGGCAGCAGGCTTGCTCCTGCGGCTCCACGCGGCGCCGGGGCGTCCTCCGCTCCCCGCAGGTGACGTGCAAAGCCGCCTCGGCGGTCCTGGTGAAGACGCTGCGGTTCGTGAAGAACGTCCCCTGCTTTCGCGAGCTCCCGGAGGACGACCAGCTGACGCTGATCCGGAGCTGCTGGGCGCCTCTGCTCGTGCTGGGACTCGCGCAGGACCGGGTGGACTTTGACACCACGGAGACCGTGGAGCCCAGCATGCTGCAGCGCATCCTCACGGGTTTACCGGACAGGCAGAGCGAGGTGCCGGCGGCCGGCCAGAGCAGGGGGGCCGCCGGGGTCTCGGTCGTGGATATCGACGCTATCAGAGCCTTCCTGAAGAAGTGCTGGAGTGTAGATATCAGTACGAAGGAGTATGCGTATCTGAAAGGTGCCGTGCTGTTCAACCCAGGTAGGTCATACCTGTGCGTCAAAGTTATTTTACTCAGGTGTCACAATGCGGACTATTTAGCCTGTCGAGCGCCTCTCAGGCTGGGTTTAGTACAGGCAATCCTCATTAGCTTTTATTGATTAGCTTTATTTTTTTTAACATATAAGTTTATTTGGATATTAACTTAGCCAAGTGAAGTAGCGTATTACGTGACAACCATGTGTTTTAACAGCAGCATTGGTATCATTAGAATTAGATATAGAAGGTGCCATTAATCCTCCTACAATAGCCTAATCTATGTTACCGAGTCACAAACTTGGTGACTGATCTCGTATTTACATGTATCCTATGGAAACCATACTGACCCCCCCCCCCCCCCCCCCCCCCTCTCACTCATCTCACATTCCTCTCCTCCACCACGTTGTGTTCGTCTTCTCCCCAGACGTGGAGGGTCTGCGCTGTCTCCACTACATCCAGTCTCTGCGGCGGGAGGCGCACCAGGCTCTGAAAGAGCACGTCAGGCTGATCCACCGCGAGGACACGACGCGGTTCGCCAAACTGCTCATAGCCCTGTCCATGCTGAGGGCCATCAGCCCGCCGGTGGTCGCGCAGCTCTTCTTCAGACCCGTTATAGGGACCGTCAGCATCGAGGAGGTGCTCATGGAGATGTTCTACGGCAAGTAGGTCAATTCAGATGGACTGGCAGATGAAGAGGATATTCGGGACTACATTTAGAACTACTGTATAGGAGATCTTCAAGGACTGTGAAATGAATGACCATGTGCGTGCGTGTGTGTGTGTGTGTGTGTGCGTGTGTGTGTGTGTGAGAGAGCGAAAGGAAGACAGTGTGTTGAAGGCAAGAGATGTTATATTAGAGGAAAAAGCTGCTGGAATTCATAACTTAATTGTTTTTATACAAACTATTTTTCTATAATAAAAAAAAACTTTTGTTTACTGTCGTCTCTCTTTCTCTCTCTGTGTGTGTGTGTGTGTGTGTGTGTGTGTGCATATATGTGTGTGATATCAGCTCTGTCATCACTGACACATTTCACTGGGGCAAGTGTGTCCTAGACAGAATCTAAAGAGGGAGATAATATGTCGCAGTACGTAAGCAATGATATCTACTGTGTACTTGGAAATCTGACGTCACCTTAGAGTCTGAGTCACACTCAACGCCTGTTCACCTTATTAGTTATTGATAAAAGGTTCATCATGTCCACTGCAGATCAAGATGCCACTGCGGTAAAGATACTCACCCGCGCTGATCACTTGCCCGGCAGGTGAAGCGGGGAGTTTTAACAGTGGACCCGGTGACTTCTAAATACTGGTGAAATGCCATGTTAGACCACCAGAGTGCAACAGCACACCACACATGCGCGTCAGCCTCCCCCATCCACCAACACACACACACAGTGACAGAAATGGTGGAGCAAAAGTGCCCCAGGTAATGTTCCAACTGTCTATCCAACTCTGACCGTTGCAGTATGGAATTGTGTGGATGAAAGTATAGGAGGAAAGATGGAGGACTGGATAGAAGAAAAACAAAAAAAAATCATATCCCGCAGAGAAAAAGCATCTCGAGACTGCAGAAAAAAGGCAAAGACAGATACTGTAGGCGTATGGCGTCAACATACAGCATTAGGATCCATTAATTCTGTAGACATCTAAGTGATGAAACACTGTACAACAACGGGGCAAAGCTTTCCTGCTGCTACAGTATCACCAAATTATTTTATGAGTCCCTGGGCACCTGATTACCGCTTCCAGCTTCCAGTCTACTTAGTCACTGTTCAAAGGCCAGATGGTCTGTGTACCTGCGCTCAGTCCCTGCAGTTTTGGCCCACTTTGACAGAATAATCTGTCCAGAAGGTCGCTATTTAACACTTTGAATTTTACTTTAACCCTCGTAAATGAAAAGGAAGTGAAAATGAGTTTGAAAGAGATAGACATACATCCCCGTATCAGTCAGACATACTGTAGACAAGATCAGATGACCTCCCGTCTCCGGGTCAAAATAAGAAGCGTTGGCGTCGTTACTGTGCAACAGAATATGGAAACTGACTGGGTGTGTGAGTGAAGGAGTTCAACAGTGCAGGGCGGGAGGTGGAATATTGTTCAGAAGTCACAAAGCAGGAGAGTTTCAGCAAGCAACAACCTTATTAAACTCGCCTTTGATGTGGAGGGAAACGGACGGATGGGATCAAAGGTATCATCAGCCACATTCCTGAGTCTGATGGAGGTGTTTGGCAGGTTTTATTGAGTAAAGCTTGTCAGAGATCTCCACATTCATCCTCACATTCATTATGAAGTCATCTTATCTGCTTGCGAGAGCATCTGCTGTTCGGTGGTAGCGACAAAGGAACTAATAAATTGAAATATTAAAAAAAGTAGTAGACAAATGGATTTTCAAATATCAGTCTCAACAAAAAACTCAATGAAAAGATGTTTACATGAGCAGTCTTGGTTTCACCTGTGCCTCAAAGTAGCAATTGTGCCTCTGTGCTGGTTTTTTTAATATTGAGCACAGAATAACCACATGCACTCAAAATGAAATGGCACCGTGAAGGAAGGACTTCACGACATTAATAATGTGAGAACATGAAATATCAACTGGACGTTCATGTGAGACTACTGATAAGTCTCACACACCTCCCGGTGGTCTGATAAGGCAATGCAGGAAAAGACAACAATGACACACAAGATCAAACACACCCGCCCTGGCACATATGCAGTCTGCCACAGTGGACTTTGCTCTGAAGATATTCTTATTTCCAGGGATGGAAATAGTGGGCCACTAGAATATTTTATTCAAATGAAAGTACTGTTGTATTAAAAGAGGTTTTACTCAAGTACGAGTAACATTACTTAGATAGTATTTCAAAAGTAGGCCTATACTCTGAGTTTAGTGTCAGCAGGGTGGGCAAAGGAAAACGTGTGTTTATGATGAGGTTTTATTAGGGCTATAGGTGATATGGAAAAATCGAATATCACGATATTATTTGACCAAATACCTCGGTATTGCAACGATATTGGTCTCATGGCAGTTTGTGTACATGGACACAATTTTTTTTTCTGACTAACATTAGGTTTAGGCAACAAAACCACTTTGTTAGATTTAGGCAACATCATGATTAGGCTTAAAATGTCAACTGAGGCAGGCAACCAAACAAATAATAAAGGATTATCTTATCTTATCTTAAATGCTATAGGTTTAGGCAACAAAAGCACTTATTCTGGTTTAGGAACATTTTGAGACACATGGTCTCGATCACCATTCACCGACTCACTATGTGTCTTTCTCAATATTTGATACTACATCACTGCCTCTGACTGTTGCATAGTCACAGGGATGCGTTTAATTTGTGTGTCCACTAATTTACTTTCCATTGACATTGTGACAATTTTATGATTATTTCACTGCTGTGAGATGTTACCCAATGAGATTTTTGCGATTTTTGAGATACATAATCATCAGTAATGTTGATATAATGACTAAGTGTCATGTTATTTGCCTTTACCCAGACTGTTAGGTTCAGAAAATGACATCACATTACTGTGATGCAGCCTTTAAAAACAGAAAAAGACAATTACTTACAACATATAGCGATATCCAAAATCTACCCTATGTCGAAAACCAACATATATTCCTATACAGAGGGCACTTGGCAGTCTGTTTACACTGTTTACACTGTTGCCTTCCCCTTCGAATTAACCAGAAAGTTAATGTCCGACAGGAAATAAAAAGAGCTGTGGATACTCTGTGGGGGCAATGATATTCATTCAATAAGCATCATTAAACCACATCAATTAAATAGCCTTCCACTTCTTGTAGAATTAACAGCAGAATAAAACAACACCAAGGAAACACGTGAATACATTATACAGCGGCTACAACGAGCACATGAGAGAGCCGTTTTAACACACGCCCGCACACACTGCAGAGTGTCACCCATCAATAGTGTGTCTGTACGACACCGCCAAATCAGACACATCCGCTCCGTGTTCACCCTCTCCGCTGGTTTATTTTCAATTCAACATTCAATCAGCCTCTCTGTCGCAATGGGCTCCTCAAAGTTGTTCAAACATGTTGAGCTGAGAGGCTCTGCAGTTGCACAGTGAACGCAGACATCGCACGAGCCTTTAGCGTTGACCGCTTCGCCAGACCTAAATGTGTAGTTCATCTACTGGCCAGCAGGGGGCGACTCCTCTGGTTCAGAAGTCACATTGTATGGAAGTCTTTGGGAAAATGACCCAACTTCTCACTTCATTTATTACTTTAGTAAACATTGTAAAGTTTATGCTCTCAATCGTTTGTTCTTCTTCTTCAATACAGCATGATGTTCATAAATTATGGTCCATTTAGAATCAAATAGAACATAAAGCGGAGTATGCTTTAGGGCGGGGCTACCTTGTGATTGACACATTGATACATCTGACTATCGTGCACATTTTTTCCGCAATAGTGTAGCGATATTTCCATAGTATCGATATATATATATATATATCCTGTAGATGTCACTGGCTAGTTCCTGCTAAGCTAAGGCCCGTGACCTTTGGGTGCACTTTGGTTTCGAAAACAAATCAGGGAGTAATGACTTTGATGAAACAAGTGCCGTTTGCAAGCTTTGTCATGCTACAGTAAAACATTCAGGATACACGTGACACGTGTATTGCGATAAGTGTCGTGAGGTGCTTGCCAAAACACAGCCCCACTATCCAAGCTGAGCCGTATGGCGTCTCTACGTCCAAATATGGTCACCTCTGTCAGGCTTGCCTCACGAGATGATGGGTAATTGTCAAATGACTTGTTTTTGTCAAAATCGCTTCAATAACGAAATAAAATGTTTTTTGAATAAACCAGTTGTGTAACATAGTCTCTGCGTGGAAATGCGCTGCTTTCATATACCATCGTTAATCCTTAATATTTCTGTGTAAATGTAATAGGCTAGACTGAACATGACTGAACCATGTGGCGTTCAATGTTTACCTTTTTTTTTTACGTCTTCGGCTTCCCACTGGTAACCCCGTGTTTAACGTCACATTGCTATGAATTGTGGGTAATTCCCTTGGGAAACAGTCTGCAGAAATGTGTTCATAAAGGGCTCAAAATGTCTGCGAGAGAGAGCCCTAAAAAACTCGACGATTTGACAGTGGGACAGCCCTAAACCCTCAGGGACTTTGCGGGAACACGCCTCAAAGTCTGCGAGTGTGGAGCGTGATATTGGGCCATACAATCTATTCAGTGAACCCAGTGAACCTAAAGTTCACTCAACACGTGGGTGCGTTTGATTTGTATCACTTGGCGTGTCCCCTGGGTGGTGCATTAAACCAGTGATTAATTAAGGTACAACCTTTTTAACCTTAATCCACAATGAAGTATTTCTTTATTATACTGCATTGTTTTACTGTTCATTAACTGCTAAGTCTGGCACAGGTGTGTCCCCCCCACACACCTCCTGACACTGCCAGTGAAGGTACACATTTAAAACATGTTTTTTTCCGCCCAGAGGGTCACCTCCGTGAAGCTCAGCTCTGCTCTCCTGCAGCCGCAGACACCCCAGCAGCTTCTGATTTGACTCCTTTATTTTTTATTCCAAGTAGTAAAGCCTACAATTATTGAGAAAAAAATGAATAAAAGTCAAATGACTGATTTACAAATACACAAAAAACTATGTCCATAACAAGAGTAAATATAATTTGTTACCCCCCCCCCCCCCCTGCTGATTTCTGTCTATCTCCTCTAGATGTTCCCTCTCGACAGGGTGTTTTTTTTCTCTCCAATTAAGTCCTTAATTGCTCTAGGTAATAAAGAGTCTATTAATCGTGTCTGCTAATCAAACTCCAGCTGTCTGGTAGGAGGCTGCCAACACGCAACAGTCGCCATCTCTACTTGTGGTGGACAACATGTTGTGTGTGCTTGCTTGCGTGCATGCTTCCAACTGTTGGTTTCTGTATTAGGCCTCCAGTGATTGTGGTTCACTTGTGTTTTCATTGATACAGTTATAGCTGTTTTTTTTCCCTTCTTTGCGCTTGCATAGTCTGAAACCATCCGAGCTTTCCAGCTTTGTGCACCCTGGCACCAACACAAATGTCCATAGCCTGTCTTTTATGGTGACAGACTCTGTCTTTCACTCACTTTCTCCTTTCCTCTCCCTTTTACTCTGTCCCTGTCTTTTTTTTCCCCTCTGCCCCAGTTTCTCTTTTCTCTGTTCTCTCCTGGGGTTGACAGAGAAACAGTGAATCTGCTTTCTGTCTCTGTGTTTACCAGCGTTCTATCACAAACACCCCTTGTAGGTAGTGTGAATCCCCAGGAGATGGCACTGTTTGCCAGCACTGCACCACCGTTGTGTTTAGGTTGCACAGAAAAAGTCAGGCATCAAAAGAGGCTCCTTGGCTCTAAGCCAAAAATGTTTCTTTTATCAGCACTTTTTTTTTTTTAAAGGTTTATCTTTTGGCATTTCTGCCTCTATCTGACAGGAACGATAGACAGGAACCGTGGGGAGAGAGCAAGGGGGATGTCCTATCAGGGAAATTGCCATTGCATGGTGAGGGTTGTAGACTACAAGGCCTCTTCAACCTGTGAGGTTCTGATCATGACCTCCGTGATTACATGTCTAATTGATGACCTTTCTCATTTGCGCTCTGCATTGACATTCTGCTGGAAATGATAATGCTTGTCAGTGTCGTATGATGTAATGTGAGAATCGCTGGAGGACAGGAACACAAAGAGTCCAAACATCTGGACAGTAGCTCCTCCCTACTCTCTTTCGTAAAGCCCTCATGACTCATTGTTTGCAAAAGCACATCTCATAATAGGTTTGTCTGGGGTTTCTGAATCAAACTGCTCATATGAACAACGAAACACTTTTTTGCTTGCTGCTTATAGAAGACATTACGAGATCCCCTCCAAATATGAGTCAAAATCCACAGTCCTCGTTCTACGGACAAATGTTCAGCCGAAGCTAACATGATGCTTTAGAATGACCTCTCCTTCGTGATGCCATCTGACCAAAGCAGCTCGGCATGGAAACGCTGCGGGGAATCACGGAGGGAGTTTTGTGCTTTTTGTGAAAAGACGGTATTGATTTGATTAACTCAAGACTGCTGAAGCCTCATTTTGGTGTTCCATCGGAAACAAGTCAACAAGGGGTCTCCTCACGGCCAGCGTGAAGCAGCAAGCAAAACGGTTTCAATGTTTGAAAAAGAACGTGAATCTATCCGTTATAACCTGTAGGCATTTCCGCAAATAATCAGAATGTGCAGATGCACACGCTGCTTTGTGGTTGACTGGTGCTATAGTCTTGTAGTGTTGTCCGCTGTAAGAGCAGCTGGCAGGTGAGGGCACAGTTTACTTTTCAACAGTATCTGGAGACGCTGATGCGTGTTCATCTTCCCCGACAAACTCACTTTTCCACTCGTTACTCGTACAGCCGTAGAGAGTGATGGACATGCCGTGAATCTGACTATTAATGTGTATTTTTGGGTGTGTAATCGGTGCGTGAGGCAGAGGTTATGACTGCCAACGTGTGGTCGAAGTCGGACACAAAAGAAAAACATCAAGGAAATCAATGTTTTTAATGTGCAGTGAGAAAGTAAGGGCAACTGATTATGATTGTGTTTCTATAAAGATAGACATTTCTTTCAGAGTGAAAATCGTGTTTATATATTTATATAAATATCTATATTATATATAGAATACATATCTATTTGCTATGCATACTCAAAAATCACACCTTCAAATATATTTAAAAAGTCTTTCAAAACACAAATGTATTCTTGTCTTTCCTTAAACATGAACTATCCATATGAACCAAAGTAATTATCAGGATGGGAATAGTATAATGTTTTAAAAAACCAAAACATTGAAAATGCTTTGCTTTTGAATCTAGAACAGTAGAGGAGATATTTTTTTTTCATGTGGGATTCAAAAGCCACCTTAACCCCTTAACAAACCAGGAACCACATTGCAAGTGTACAAAACCAGCATAACACTTATACACAAATCCTCCTTTCTATGGTCGATGAAATGCAAATAAGTATGACTTCTCAAGCAAACTCTTTTGTGTTACAAAAATAGAATTCTTTTTAAAATAATCTACAGATTTCCTTTTAAGGTGAGGCATTTCACTATCACTCTAAAACAGCAAGGCTGTTTGTTTCAATAGAAAATATGAAGCTTTAGAGAGAGATCTGCCGGTCTATCTGATTGGAGAGGACTAGCACTGCCCCCCAATCGCTCCCCCTTTTCAGTCCCACAGGAAGGTCTATTTTTTGCCAGCTCCTCCTTCTTTTTGCATATTCTATGATTTTTTAAAAGAGTTTCCTTTTAAACTAGATACACCTTTTACAGGTAAACAAAAAGAAGTTTCAGCTCCATGAAGCTCCTGAAATGTCCAGGCAATTCCAAAAAGTGTTAAAAATGTTCTCTTAAACTACACAAAGATTTAAAAAACAAAGGAAATAAAACACAACAGCGCAGGTGCATGACATACTGGCTTTCCAAACAAGCGCATTGAAATAAGAGTAGAAAACAAACTAAAAAGAATAAACAATAAAAAATATACAACTCTGTGTAACAAGTTAAAGCAAAGTCCTACGGTAGAGAAGGCAACAAACATGGTTGAATAAAACAAACGAAAGAACAAAACAGGAAAACACTGATGCTACAAATAAATTGAAACATATGTACAAGACCCTGTTTTCCTTTTGTTTGTGTGTATGCACATCTGTGTATGTATGTGTATGCACAATTGCCATAGAGTGTTGGTTCTTTAATGCGGAGTTCTCGCAAGTCCGTATCTCGCTTCTGGACGAAACAAGTGTCTTCATCACGTCTCCTGTGGTTCCGCATAGGAAACATCCTCTGTAAACAGAGGCGCTGTCCACTTGAAAAAAAAACAAAAAACTAAACAAACAAGGGAAACTATGTCCGAAAAAAACCTGCTGTATCGCCATCACTTGCTGCCAGTTCACAACGGTTGGAACCGAATGGATCCAAAACACTTACGCCGTAATCACGACCATAAACTGTGTTCCTAAGAGCCACCAGACTGAGCCTCGTCATGTCTGGCTCTGACTGATCCTCCCACAGCCGATTGCTGAGCCTCTTCATCACTACCAGATGACACTGGAGATGCTGGTTTCTCTCGGCAGCAGCGGGAGCATGGCGTTGTTGGCGTGCGCCTCCTCCAGGCTGTGCTCTCGGCTCTTCCCGGGGGGCCTCTGTCCGTTCAGCAGTGTCAGTGGGATGTTGCAGTAGGTGTGCTGGTTCCCCATAGAGGAGAGATGTGGCAGGGTCCCTCCTGGGGGCAAGTCATACTCGTAGCTGCGGTAGTAGTGTTTCTGCCTCATGGTGGTGTGGTAGGTGTTGTGGAAAGTGGAGCGCAGCTCGGGGTGGGCGGTCGCCATGGCGGTGGAGGTGGCCGCTGCCATGGAGATGGCGGAGACGGTCTGCAGCTCTCCGAAGGGGCCCTGCTCGCTGACGTCCAGCGCCGGCTCGTGGGTGAGCATGGGCTCTGTGCGCCTGAACGGCATCTCGTACTGCAGCTGCTTCCAGAACTTGGAGTTGAGCTTGTTGCTCTTGGGGCCGCGCCACTTGATGACAGTGAGGGTCTTAATGGTATGCTTGAGAGCCTCCATCTCCTGGTAGTTCATGATGCCGCGCAACTCGGCGCACTCGATCAGGATGACTTTGATCTCGCCAGTCACCAGCATGTTGCGCAGCCGCGTCTCCAGCTCAAAGATGCTCCAGCCTCGCCGCACCACGTAGTTGGGTGTCATAACTATAATGAGGCGCTTGCTCTGGTCCACACAGCGTGCCACGTCCTCTATGTAGGCTGCAGGAAGCAGCAGGGTCGAGAGAGAGAGAGAGAGAGAGAGAGAGAAAGAGAGAGAGAAAGATGCATAAGACATGGGAGCAGCAAAATAGCAGAGTAATGTGCAGTCAGTATGTTTTGAGCTAAAGATATGATTTAATGAGGACAGGACTGTGACACCAGGATGAACATACAGCATTAGACACAAAACACAAGACAATGACAGGTGGCTATTTTGCTGTCTCCCTCCAGTACCTGCTCAAATAACAGCTCATTTAGTCTGTAGCTCGTAGTGTGTGGAGAAAGACAAAGGGACAATGTATGTGTGTGTGTGTGTGTGTGTGTGTGTGTGTACACACACATCTAAAAGCCAGGTCTTTCTTCATTTGAATATGTCTTTTGTTGTGGTGCAGTGTAAAGTATTATTCTGTGTATTGTAATCAATACTCTGGAGGGCAGACCCACAGGCAACGCTAAGCGCTGCACTAAATGGCTCTCGATAGGGGGGGGGGGCATGATTGATAAAGCTGCACACAGTCTATAGGATTAGGCTTGAGAGTCGCCGTCTCCTGAATGTTTCAGATCACACAACAGTGCCCCTCTATGCGTCTCTTTGAGACGTCCTAGGAGGCAAGTAAATGACAGCAGCTGATACAAGAGGAAAAGACTGAGGGCGAGTACCTCCAAAGAGTCGTGTTTCGTCCTGGTAATGCTCATTGGTGAGACCTAAACATAAACATTTTGACATTTAGGTCACAGGCAGAACACAGTACAAAGACACAGAAAGATGCTCAACACAGTTGTGAAAAGCGGCAGCTTCTCCTCGCATTCATCTTTTTTTTATTTCACATATGATTAATCATATACCATGTTTCCCTGATTGGACATTCATCTACAATGAGTTTTCTTGGCACTGATGCCAGCAGCAATCTTCTTTTGATTAAAGGAAAGAGGCGGCAGGGCTCGGAGCCTTCACACATTTTCCCACTGATGTTTAATTCTATCTGGTCCAACTAGGACGTGTTTGCGTTTTATCTGTTCCACATGAAGCCTACAGTACAAACACACAGCGTTACTACTAACTAGAGCACACTGTGCGCCACTGGCATAGACGGACTACTAAGCAGAGTTAGCACGCATGAGAATTATGTTCAGACAGAATTTTCATGGATTTATTAATGCATGGATGAAAACCATGAGGATGATGAATTTGTTCAATATACCAGCTCCTGGTACACTCTGTATACCATATTCCCATGACTGTAGAACGTAATATGAGACTAGCCAGTGTGAAATACTAAGACGTTTTAACCAGAGACATTAGAGAGGATACAGGAACATTGGTCAATCGTATTTGATTTCCTTCTTCTCTTATTTGGAAATCTGGAATAATCATCGACTAATCATTTGTGAGTGTGAATGCTTGAATCTGCCCACAAAGCACAAAACATTGCAACACAAGACAGTGACAGTGAATAACAAAACAGACGGACCACACATAACACACCAATGAAGTTAACCAGTGAAGGGCCATGCCTCAACCACAACTCTAAACACCTGTCAAGACTACTTATCCCTGGTTAACCCATCCTAACCCATCCACAATGCTATTTTCCATCACACCAAAGGATCAACTCAGCATGGATCTCAAACTGTGGATCAATCTGTATGATTCAATGATCTGTTGGAAAGCGATTCTACATTTCAGTCCTGTCATTCTTGACTCTTTCCATATCTGCCACAACCTCGACTGGAGGCTGGAGTGGACAGCTTACCAGCTCTCCTTTGTCTGCACTCCATGAACTGCCACAGCTGCCAATGTTTGGGGACACTAATGGTCTAGGGAGTCCATACTCAATCACTCTGATAACACAGCAGTTGTAGGAATCTTAAAGATCACGTTCTCCAGCCATCGTGCATCGTTCTGCCTTCTGGACATCATGTATCGCTGCAATGTTCTGTAATTCTGCTCCTCCAACATCCAGAGCTGTTTTCCAAGAATCTCCTTTTTTTTCTCACAGCAAAACGCTTGCCACTCACTTCCGAACTTCTCAGCCTCTGCGTCCGTTCCCTAGGCATCGTCGACTTAACTCTATGTTAAATACACATCCTTGCTGGCTTCCTGAGTCGCTCCTTATAATCCTTCTCTTCACCCCAGTCAATCTGACCATTGCCATTTATACTTCTGACTCTCAGTCAATCTGACCATTGCCATTTATACTTCTGACTCTCTGGCATTCACAATCTGGAGAAGTAAAACCAGCTGGGAGCTTCATTCCCCCTCCTGTCTCAGCCCATACGAGCCGCTGACCAAATACATCAGTTCCAGGTAGCTGCCACCAAAGCCTCACTTCAAGACACACTCTGTCTCACTGAAACAGGGAGAATGGCCACTAGATTCTTCGTTATACATTTTTACCAAGACCTCCGCATTACTGGCATATCTTTACAACACTATTCCAGCATTGGCGCAGCTTCCACAGCAGCCAAACCGGACAAATCAGCTCAAACCAATCAAGTCCTCAGTTGCTGATCATCTCCTGCATTTCAGTCCGATCGGCCGAAACGAACAACTTCCTCCTCCACCTTCATCCTCTTCCTCACATAAATCCTCTACATCCAATAATTCTCTTCCCTCATTTTGTTTAACCCTTTCCTTTTGTAAATGCACCTCACACTCCGATACAATTATGACACATGAACATATATACCACGTATATACAGACTTACTTCCTGTTGGGATGAGGTCTCGATCTGGGATGAAGAGTTTGTAGCCGTAATGTTTCTCCAGGACATCGGGGAGGATCTCCAGGGCAAAGCGCTCCTCCTCCCTGGTCTCCTGACTCCACTGGTCAGGGTCCACTTTGGTGTAGGACAGGTACGCATCGTAGTCTTTGTTTTCTGAAACACGGAGAGAAACAACAGGGAGCGGCTCATGAAGAAGGTGCACCAAATGCATTGACATCCAGCTCAAAAGGCACAATATCCCTGGAGTCCTCATGGCACAATGAAAAACGTGTACACACACACACACTCGATGGGGAAAAGTACGAGGACACCTGAACAGTGCAGCCATATTTGATTAGAACCATCTCATTCCAAATCCATGCAGGCTTTGCAGCATTTTACAATTGCTTTGGCTCAACTTCAATTATAAAACCCTAAACACAAAACCCTATACTACTCATTTTGGGATCAAAATCTTCATTTGCATAGTAAACTAAATGAAAATGTCTGTATTAAATTAGTTATTAATTACACGGTTAGTTTATCAAAGCATCACAACACTGTAATATATTTTTTTATTACATTGAAATCGTTGTTGCGTTGTAAAATAAACTATTATCAAATATTGAATACGCTGTAGAAGTGTCAAAATAATGTAGGCTAGAGTCTGACTTCAAACCGCAGTAAAACGTCAGTATACAAACTTTAAGACAAAATGATGATTGTGTTTGCACTTCATGTCATCAGTTTACGTTGTCTGCATCAACCCCAAAGTTTATTTTGATTCAAACCACTAAACCGGGGATATTTCAATCATATCTGCGTTTTTTTTTTGCCAAACGCTGCTATTACAGTCTCTGCTCTTCTGGGAGTGCTTTCCACAGAACCTAGATTCAGGCATTTGCTCCCATTCAGCCACTGAAGTATTCGTGAAGTCGATCACTGATGTGAATAATAAGTGATAAAGTTATAAAATGTCTCGTAGTCAACATTCCGGCTCATCAGGTTCACCATTTCTTTCTTGATCTCTCGCTCTTCTCATGCTGGAACAGGAAAAAATACTTCTCCAAACCTGCTTTAGCATCCATAATTGGAACAGAAGTGGCCAAGATAAAAAAAAACTAAAAACAGCCACCCATCAAAATTATACAAGAGCATTTGGTCTGGGGTGTCCATATATCTGTGGCCATACAGTGTATATGAACGATAAATTGGAGTAGATACAAAAATACCCAAATCAAGACTCAGGCAATATCCTATTCCCAAACTCAAAATGATTTCCCAGAAGACAGTGGGAAGAACTGAAAAGGCAGAAAATAGACGATGGGGAAAAAAAGCCCTCCTTGTGACATGTTCAGTGAGTCCTAGTCATTATGCTCTGAAGAAACTGGATTGTGGGCCAGCCAAAAAGGGAAAAGGGGCTTTTTCACTAACTCTTTGAGGAGCACACGTCGCTTTGAAACTTACTGGAAAGGCCAGGGCTGCGCTCGACAGGATCCACACATCAAACGACGCCTTCAAATTAGCAACCAACCTCAAATTAACCACCTCGCAAACTTGGAAAATCAAAAAAACGCTTGTATCTGCGGTTCCCTGACGGTATGACTTAATCATGTGGAAGTTTGAGTCAACAAAACAGCGTGTAATAGATAATTCATGCTACTGTAGAAACAATCCAATGATTAAAAAATGAGTTCAGTCTTTCCGGAATTTTCTGAAAAAGAAAGCAAAAACAAAAAAGGGAAGATACCAGGACACAAACAGGCAAATCGTTAACTGAAGCAAAAGTTAACTATAATCTGTAGAGAAAACAGAAAGTTGCCCTCAAATTTCAGGATGTATGCGCTCCCTATTTGTCTCTCAGGGAAGGAGCTTCGAGCCTGCGCAGTCCCCATGTCCCGCTATCTGGCCTTCGACAGCAGAGGGCGGGCATCATTCCATGACATATTGAGACTGATCTCTTTTTAAATGGGCAACAAATTGAAAATCTGTCTCCTCTCTTCCCTATGCAGGCAATGCACACACAATCTCTACACCAACAGTTGAGAGAGAGACAGGAAATGGGCTCCTGTCACTGAGATAGGGGAAGACATTTGTATCTACCAGGGAGTCTGTTATGGATAGAGGCTCTGACAGAACACACACACACACACACACACACACACACACACCTACACACACACACAATAAATCTTATGCACATGGGTAAAGAATCCACGCTCGCGCAACATCGGAATTCGGAAAAGAAAGGCCTGGTGAAAAAAAAAGGTAAGAGCAAATTGTACGTCTTTATTCAGAAACAGAGCGAGGATTTGTTTGTGATGCTTTGTGCCGTCTTTACCTCCGTCCACATCCTCGCTGCCAAAGTGCCTCCTGTAGAAAAGCATCAGCTCTATCTTGTGGCATTTGTAGAGGGAGATGAGGAAGATGAGCAGCAGCAGGATCGCTCCCAGCCCTCCTGCCAGCTCCACGGTGTACATGAGCTCTGCTGAGGACGACACATTTGAAACGGGTGAGACAATCATGGCGCCGAATAGGGTATACACATACCCCTTATGCACACAGAAAAACAGGCAATTGACTTCTTATTTCTGCAGCGCTATGGGCTCATAGGTCATTTCCTTCTGCCCCGTTCCCCTGGAAAACTCACAGGATAGGACACATTTACATTTGCTGGAGCGCCGGATAACCATCAGTATTTTCAGTGCGAAGCAGCATCAATCTTCAGGGGGAAGAGACGCGAGGCTCATAATGACTTTGGGAAAAATGAGAGGGCACAGTGCAAGGAGACACATGGAGAAAAAAAAAGAAAGAAAAAAGACAGATGATGAGAAATTGAGTTCATTTCTTTAGAGCAGCGCAGCGACGACACAGCTCTGCACTTTGGCTGTAGCCCAGAGTGGCACTTGTGACAATTCTGGACATGGATGGAGGCATTTTCAAAACAAAAGGCTTCAGTCTACTCATCTCACTCACTCCCTTCTCCATCATACCTCTTCTTGCTTCTCCTACCCCCTCTTTTCTCTCCCAGTGTCTCTCCATTCATTTCTCTTCTCCATTATCTCCTCTCCGTCTCCCCAGAGACCCAGCTTGCGGAAGGATGAGTTATGTGGTGTGTGAGAGCAGCGTTTACCTGGTTGGCTCAGCTAGAACAGGTCCACCTCATATCTCTGTCACTGTGGACTGGAGCACTGCACGGCTGCCATGGCAACCCCAAAGCAGCCACTACTTTATTACAGATTACGTACACTGCAAAATACCTTTACATGTCTTTCTCTCTTTTCAATGCAAGCCATTTTATTTGAATCGCTTTGCTTCCGACGAGCGAGTGATACTTCATTTCGAGTTAATTTCACTCATCAAGAGAAAAGCTAAAACATGTGAGGCTGAGTTAAAGGAAGTTAAGTCATCCCACCGTACGCTAACATCTGTGCACCTGCTGCTGGCGGTAGTTTCGAGAAGGCAAATAAGGGTATTTCCCCAAATGTCAAACTTGTCCTTTAACTTGTACAGACATCATCTGTATCAGTCGGCACATTACCCTTGATGTTATTTATTTTTAATGAACAACTGCTAATATCTCAGAAAGACAGCGGTATTATTTCGGCCCTGTAAAATGTAATTTCCTGACCGTTCCTTAAAACTTTAGTGCTTTTAACTAACAAATCATTCACCACTACGTCCATTCTGCCTCCTCTCTTCCCATCTCTCTCCTCCTCCTGATAACGAAGGGAAGCCAGCCCGCAGAGACATCACATACCTGCTGCAGGGTTTATGAGTGATGCATTCTGGGAGGGGAAACATGAAATAAACATCAGAATAATATGTGTGTGAGAGAGAGAGAGAGGGAGAGAGAGCTTGACTTGAAGTCTTTCTTAGCATCCCTCTCCTTAGAAATGCTGCTTTGACAGGGAGAGTTAAATGAAGCTGTCTGGAGCCTACAAAGACCACTCAAAAGGAATTGGGCCATCTACAAAAGACGGTCACAGAGACAGAGATTAAAGCGGAGAGACAGACAGATAAAGACTTACAATGTAATTGTATGCTGAACCTATTGGCCTGTTGGGAAAAGCTGAGGACCAATTTGCTGTTTAAACAGCCATCAAATTACCTCTCTTTGCAGGGTGACAACCAGTGCGTGAAAAGAGCTTCAGACAAGTCATGCTAGAGAGCCAAAATAGCTACAGAGCTGCTGGAGCACACATAGAGAGGAACGGCGCAACCGACTGGAGCTAGAAGCACAGATGTGTTAACACATGCGTAGATGGAAAAAGAAAAATGGACCAACAAAGGACAGACAAAAGGATGCTGTTGAAAACAGTGCTGGAAGGTATTTGGTCGTCTGAAGTGAGGTACATGAAGTCTTCTATGTCCTGGTTAATAAATATTTCAAAAACTAAAGTGATCTCAAAGAGTCGGTTGGGTTTATACCGTGAGCACCTGAAAGCTTTAAACCTGATTCGTTGGCTACTTGGGGACAGCAGCAAAAATAAGCTGTAAAACACAACACAGTTATACCGTACCATGACCGTATAAAGCAAACATGGCAAACATAAAACGTTGCTCACTTACAAATCTCTCAGATACAGAGCAACATTAGCGTTCATTAGGGTTTGTGTCTTGGGCCACCTGTTGTATGCAAGTCCAATATTTCCTCTCCTTTTAGCTCTGTGTGATCTCCACCGAGTCTTGAGCGAAATATCTGGTTCTAACTTTGTCTGTCTGGTTATATGGTGCTGGGCAGGGAGTGTACAGTGGGTTTATTGAAGCTTTTACCACTGAAAACAATCAGCTGAAAGACGCTAAAACGTTCCGTAGAGTGGAGGGAAACTGCAGTCAGGTGAAAACTCTTTGTGGGTTTGTTGCTACAAGCGAACCCTTTCACATTAGCCGAATAGAAATACTGATGAGAGCCGCATCGACCCCTTTAACTTCAATGAAGCAGCGACTTCTGTGCAGCCAAGTTTTGCTCACAACACACAGAATTTTATTCTGAAGATACTAAATATGTAAGGCTGACATTTGGGGGAATTTGTTTAAAATAATGCAAAAGACATCGAGACTATTTTCATTTGATGAAGACGGAGCAGCAAGGCTTTGAATTCTTCATTCATCATATAGCTTTAATGAAGAGCTGACACTGAATATGTATGATAGTGTCAGACAGTAAGGGATTAGGTGAATTCTTCCAACCTTAAAGCCACTCTCACGGAAATGAAATGAAAAAAACTGGATGTTGAGGAGTTGACACTCCTCAAGGTTTCAAGTGGGAAACGTCAAAGAGCCCTCACCCCGTCTGAAGAGCTGGATGGTAGCTTGGCGACGGCCGTTACCATTTTCCACATAACAGGAATAATTTCCCAGGTCCTCCTCCTCCAAGGAGTCAATAGTCAAGGAAATGGCCACTTCCTGCTCACCAAGATGCTCCTTGACGATCCTGCAAGACAAACACAAAAACTAACTGAGCACTTCATCTCTGCAGCAGTCATTTTGGAAAACAGTAGATGAGAGGAGGCTTTCTGCGCTAATATACAAGAACGTGTAATCAGTGCAAATGAATGTGACGGCAGGCGGCGTGAACGTGTCGGGGCGAAGAGCGTTGTGATCCAGAGTGCAGCGATCCCAGAAATGCCCGTGAGCAGCGTGTTTTCTGTACAACTGTACCTTGATGAAGACCCTTTTGTGTTACTGTAAGTACTCCAAAGGTATGTTCATTTCTTCTCTCTGCACTCAAAACATATGAGAAATGAAAATCAATAAGGGCTCTTCCTCGGCGTATGCGGGGGGGGGGGGGGGGGGGGGGGTGATGGGGGGGAATCAAATAATGGCGATCAGAAGAAAATCTTTTTATAGCGGCTGCCATGGTAACAGAGAGAAAGTAATATTCCATTAAGTAAATGAGTGTCCCTCGCTGGGCTGGTTGAGCCTGATGGAGGACAGAATGGGGAGATAATGCTCCCTCATAGCGTGGATACACTACTTAGCCCACTTTTGCAGCACCCTCAACACAAATTACACATTGGAGGAAACAAAGTGCAAATGAGAAAGAGATCTCCTCCGTGTGTGTGTGTGTGTGTGTGTGTGTGTGTGTGTGTCTACTGTATGTGTTAATAAGGGCTGTGTTGAGAAGGCGGAGTGGGATGAGGAAAGTGTGTGTGTGTGTGTGTGTGTGAGTGTGTGCTTGAGTGTGTAGGGGTATAATGACTCTCAAGCTTCTCTCTTCTCTCTCGCCTTCTAGCCGATAAACTGCACATAAGGACGGCTTGTTGGGGAGATTTGGCATCAGTAATTGAAAGTGTATCATGGGCTTTGCGTGGAGAGGCTGAGGCGGTGCTGATGATATTTGTATTTTCAGCTGAGTTTGTTGTGCAATGGGGTTCGGGGTGCGTGGGGTGCTAGGAGAAGTAGGCACGGGGAATAATTCATGTCTCTCCGGGGAGTGGTGGGTACTTTGAAGCCTACAGTTTCACATTATCACATTATTTGAGGCAACGGAGCTCGCCGCCATACAACCTGATGGATAATGACCACCGCTGTTCAACTGGAGTCTCAAAAGGCGACGATGAGGACCCTGAAGTTAGAGCGGATGGATAACAAGGTCCAGGTGATGCGCACCGATAGGGATGGGAGGTGAATGACAGCCCGTGACACACTTACAGTACAAACAGCTGGACTGGAAGAGCGGAATTGAACGATGCTTCACGATGCAAGATGTTCCTACAATGGTGAACCAGACGGACGAAGATGTGCAGAACTCCATGTTCAATTGTAAAACTCTTCAAATACCTTTCCTTGGGGTGATTGAGCTTATCGATATCAAGTTAGCCGAATGATTAAATCGTGAACACATTTTCAACTATGGCCGCTGCAGGCACTTCTTCTTTTCAGTATTTTCTCTCCCTTCCTCACGAGCAAATTCTCTGCGTTTGCAACTTATTCGTTCCTTTTGCATGCGATTTCAGGTGCAACTGCAAAACAACCAACTGATTTGGGTCAACAACAATATCGATCACCTTCTTTATTATGCTGAGCCAGATTTGTTCTGCTAATTTATTAATCTCTGCATGCTATGCTAATGTACAGTCATCCGTGCTATGATAACAACAATAGCCCTGTCCCAGTGGCGCAAATGAGAATTTATGGGCTCGGGCTAGAAATGAACTCCTCTGAATCAATAGGCTCGGAGTTGGGTCAATAAATGCCTGCAGAAACTCTGTGCCTGTGGTATAAGCGCTCGTCTCTTAGCTCGAGCGTGGCTACTGATACATTAGTAATAAAGCTAAAGTGTGTGAGTGCCAGCCTGAAGACCCTTAGAAAGTTGCCCAATGGATCATCTAGAAAAGGTAGACAGCTTGGCTGCAGGGTAAGCACACGTTTGCTCATGTTCAGTGTCTCCTATCCTTTCCCTCCATCGCTCCCTGTCTTTGCCCATGGTCCTTAGATCCGCCTGACTTTGTGGAAGCAAAAAACACAAGGCACGGTGCTGGATGTGGAAAAGCTCAGGGTGGCAGCATCAGCAACAGAGAGAGTGGATGATCAAATGCATTATTGATCCGCTGCATGAAATATCGCGATGATTTATTAAAAAGATAACTCCTCAGCCAGTGAGCGGGGGTAGTCCTGGTGTCGGGGACTAACAGAGGAAGAGAGAGACAAGGCAGACAAGAGAGCAGCGTTGGGGGTTTAAAATGAGATTTGTTTCTGTTGCATGTTCATATCAGTGCACAAGCAAACTCCCTATCAGGAATATTTCTTCTTTACTTTCCTCCTAAGTGACTTCTACCATATTTCTTACTCTTTCCATTCCTTTTCCTATCGGCTCCCTCTCTCTTTCTCTACCTCTCGCTCCCTTCCCCTCCTCCTCCTCAGCTCCCCACAGCCCATCTGCATGCCGCTATAGGTGGGTGCAGCGAGGGAGATAGCGATAGTGGCGGCGGTGTGAAAAATGGCAGTTGTTAACCATCTGACAGGGCTGTCTCCCCAGAGCTGCAGCCTCTCCAAACAGCCCTAATGGGAAACATGCACATTGACCAGGGAATGGACTTGTTTAAATGTGTTACAACACTAGGAGGGAAAGAAACATGGAAATGGGCTTGTTTTAAATGTCTTAGGGCTCTGAATGTGAGGCTTGTTGGGCCAATTGTACAATCTTAAATTTAAAGGAGACAGCAAGAGAGGGCAAGCTGGAGAAACTGCGTTTTGTGAGGTGCGTTTATTACTAAACATATTCATCCTGGGTGCAAAATGTTTCTGAACACATGCATGTGGGAAATGAGCATCCTCTTCTGCAGCTGATACATTGGCCGTGGAAAGAAATGGTTAGACAGAGAGAGAGAAACCAATTGGTTCCCATGAAACAACTTAAATGGAGACAAAATATACACAACACAATATAATTCACGTGAAAACTTCCCAGATTTATTGTCAAAACTCCAGACTACCTTTTCCTCTCTAAAAAAAAAAACTAATCAAACCCTGCAGCACAATAAGACAGCTAAACTGGCAACACACTATATAACTGCATGCCATATGGCAATGGATGTTTTCCTGTTTCATGTATTACCCCCATTAATAATATTTAATAGAATACTACCATTTCCCAAACTGAATGCACAAAACATATTTTATCCTCTGAAAATGGAGAGACAGCAAGAGAAGCAAACCGTCAGCCTGAAACTTAATCACCACCTAAACATGTTTATGTTTATTTATATTACATTGTCAGAACTGGTAATGCAGCTGCACACAATGAATCATTTGAAAACTCTGTTTGTTGTGGAACTCAAGGACGCCCCAAAGTCCCCGACTTGAGTCAGATGCAGAACAACAAAGTTTGAACACAAGAAACAACAACAAATAAATCACAGTTTTCTTTTCCCAATGTACAGGTCTGCAGGTTTTTTTTTTTTGTCTTGTGGCTTGACTTTTCAACAGCATAGCTGGTAAATGCAATGAGGCATGGGACAAATAATCAATATGAAACTGAAATACAATACACAGGCACCAGAATTGTAGCGTATGTATATGTAAGGATACAGTATAAAGCCATATTGAGGCCACAATGTTCAGAATTCTGAGCTGGTACTCATTGTTTTCTATCTGAAAAATTCACTTTATAATGCAGTTAAATAAATAGTATTACTGTCGTAGCTCAAATTCCCATTTCAGGGGTGTGTGTTCCCGCTTCACTTCAATAGATTATCTTGCTTTGTGTGTGATACACGCAGTCATATTGTTACTCTGCACAATGCAGCATATCACAAGCTATCCTGTTTGCATTTCCACCCCGTCCTTTAGACGAAAATGAATGAATAATTATTTAAAACATGATTTTAAGTATCTGAGTGATGTTCACACCAGAGCAACATAAATGGAAACCAGCAGCTGCTTGGAAAGCGGCAAATACATCTCTGGAAAATGGTTGGTTTAGTGTACGCAACTTGGAGTTAATGGGCTAAAACGTGCAAAAACCGTCGCTATCTACATCTGCTATTAATTCCTCATTAGCGCCATGTCTTGTGAAATCAATTCCAGCAGTGTGCCTTACTTGATGTCGCTTTCCTGGATTCTCTCTTCGTCCAAGTCCTCTATGAACTTCTCTCCCTTCATCCAGTAGATGAGCGGGCTGACGTCACCGCTGTAGCCGAAAAACGCCCGGCAAGTCAGGTTCAAAGCACTTCCTGCAAAGACAGGAGACAACGTGTTGTCATGCTGGATTGTCCTGTAGGCTTGGGAGTGATGTGCGATTCCCGTGCACAGCACACACAATATTGTACCACATGTCTGCTCCTTCAAAGTCAGGGACATCAACAGAAACAGTCATTTGGCTGTTGCATTGACAATTCTTTGTACATATCCCGAATTCATGTCAAAAAGTGGTTGCATGAGAGAATATGTAAGTTGAACACTCAATGTCTTCCCTTTTCTCCTTCAAGGGGAAAATGTCAGAAAAAGCTTTGATTTGCGCATGCCGATAGCACACACATACTGTATACTGATCTGAAAGTAAACAGTAATGAACACACGAGGGCACTCGAGAGCTTCCTACAACCCCCCCTTGAGACCGCGCGTCCATGAGAGAAAAGAAGGCAAAAGGAAGCGAGAGGAGGCTGACAGTACCATTATTTTATTTAGAGCTGCTGCTGGGTATGAAGACAAGTCAGGAGTCAACAACTGCAGTTTGTTGTGAGTCGATATGTGGAAGAAGAAGTGATTGTCACTGAGGAGCCAACATTGTCTTTGTTTTGTGAATTGATGGATTATGTCTTTGGGTCAACAGAGAGGGTCAAGTATCCAGACAGGAAGAAAAAAAAAAGGTGATACTTCATGCACCACTTACACATTGTTAGAGAGATTGGACATTCAAACCCGTCGATGAGCTGGTGGTAGAAGTGAAAAATATAATGTTACACGTAGCACTGCTGTGAGCTAATTACAGTTGGCATAAAGAGGCCCCTTTTGCCACTCAGGCAAGCCCTTCAGTGTCCATGAACTATGCATGTATTATGGCAGGTGAACATGAAGATAGAGCGCTGTTGGCATATTCCAGCATATGTTTATTTTGCATTCCTCTGAAGTGGCATTCTCAGAAAAAGGCCCCGGGGCGCAGCAGTCACATGCTGATGCCTCTCGGGGAACCGCACAAGCAACATGTAAACAACACACAGATGAGGGAGGCTCATCATGCAGCACGTACTGCAAAACTGCGCGGTGGAGGACGCTCTCCTGTTGGGAGAGCCAATGCTGTGCCATGGCTCCGAGGCATGTGATTTGGGAAGCGCTGGGAGAAAAGCATGACGGGGATGGGGCTGAAGGAGACGCCTCTCCCCGTTTCACAGCAGGATTTACGAGCAGAGGTGCAAGGTAAACTGTACTGGTATGGGGCATGTATTCATTAATCCTGCTTAGCATGTGACAGCACCATGGACAGCTCCCGACAGTCGAGTGCAGGGAATAGAAGGTAAACTATAGCGCTTAAGTACAGCCCCAGAAATAACTATGTTTGAGTAAGCTCTACTGCATTACATTTGACTTTAGAGGATGATCTCTGAGTCCCCTCCACTCCACTAACAACTCTGCTCCTTTCTCTCACATGACCTAGCTGTGACCGGAGGAACACATGTCTTCAGAGCAAAACTGTCACGGTTCCTTTTGAAAGAGTGTTTGTGTTTGAACTAAGGACATGTATCCGCCGCGCTCCCCCCCCCCCCCCCCCCCCCCCCGCCCCCCGCCCTCGAGCCGGACGCATCTTCAAAAGATTCCAGTAGGTCACTCTGAGCACAAGGAAAGTTTTAAGGCGAGCAGGGAAGGAGGACACCCAGGAATGAACCGACGGTATTCTCTGTGAGGAGCAGTGGCTGACATTTCCAAAGTTCAACAGCCACTCTCAGCTTGGTATTTGTGCACAGCCGGGCTTTACAAAGGCTCCACGCTGTACCTACAAAATAGGAACCTCCTTTGTGCGATTACATTACACACACACATGCACAGGTTGTGGTGCAGCGGCACTTAACTGTATAGTCATACTCAATCATTTGTGTAGCAAATACTGTAACCATACTGTGCAAAGTACATACTATGTGTCTCTTCGTGTGAGACAGATTCAGCATTTCCCTTTTCCCCCTGTTTATAAATCTCCCCCATGCAGTTAGTTTATCCCGTAGATCAATTGCAAACTAGGAATGTCATGCTGCCGGCAGCCGCTGCCTGGAGAGGAAGTCTCCACTGAGCTCCCTGGGAATCACAGGAAATTGTTGAAGGCCTCATGCTGTCTTATTCTAATCCAAGTGCAGCACTCCCCAAAACTCCCTCACAGCCACTTTTGTTACTTCTCCCACCACAACAAAGCCCAGTGGGCGGTGTTACACCTGCAACAGCACCAGCACGTCCATGGATGCAGTACGATAGCTGGACGTTGTGTTGCCATTCGTCATTTCACATTTTGGCCCATGCCACGTGAATTAGTGTCTCTTTCTTTTGCACTGCATGCTGACATGCTGTGACTCATAATAAAAGAGCTGTTCTAGGCTCCGATAAAGATGTACAAGTATCGTGTTTTATTTGGCAAAACGACACCAAACAAGGTGCATTGGTAGCTGTTTTGGAGTTTCATAAGAGTACTTTAAGGACTGCTGTTTATAAGGGTGTTTAAACCCCCCCCCCCCCCACACATTATATAGTTCCATTGACCATTCACAAAACAAAGACCATGTAAGCCATTCAAGATGTTCTGTCAGCAGCTTTACAGACAAGTCTTTTATAGTGATGGCCTAGAATATTATAAATTGGATAAATGGAGGGCAGGGTTGACTGCTACTCCATATACATCTTTATTATGAACAGTATATCCAATCACGCCCTCCGCCTATGTTAAACACGCCCTCACCTCCCTCTGGAGCCCTCTCTTTATTCCAGGAACATTTCAGTGTCCAGTTGTAAACAACACCTATGCTATTTGACACAATACCTAAACATTTACAGCATGCGACTACAGCTGCAGTTTAAATCGGCACGCTCAGGAGCAACGCGAACGTCTGTGTTTGCATTGCTGTTGAGGAAGACGCACGAAAATTAGCCATGACTAATATTTGCCGTGACTCTGTCACTGGCCTCTGAGCCAGCAAACTGCTATGATGTCAAGTCGGTTGAAGTTTGAGCAGATGGTGGGAAGGCTATTAACCAGGACTGGAACAATGAGGTGAATAATTCCTCACACTATCAAGTTAAAGAGGAGGAGCAGCTTTGTAAAATCTGTTCTCTCCTGCTGTCAAACTCCACAGCAGTATCATTATTATTATTATTATTATTATTATAATTATGATCTAGCATTATTCCAGAGCAGTTTGTAACCCATGGTAACTCACAGGAAGGGTGTTGACTTTAATTGATCTTGAGGGTGAATTATTACCGAGGAGTTGTTGTTTCTACATGGGTGAGGTGGTAACATACACAGACAGACCCCAGACCAGGCAGACTGTAATCAGTCCTAATGATGTGAGCGTGTGTGCATGTGGAGGAGTTAAGGGCGACCACCGCGGGCATCAAACAGAAGAAACACATACGCGTCTAAAAACCTGGGTAATTAAAGTGCTTATTGGCTGATTTTAAAAGAGGAATACGGTGAGTTTCAGATAAAAGCATCACGGCCGGCGAGGAAGGCCAAAGAAAGTTAAATTGAGACCTTGGGCTTCAGAGAGGCTTTTAAGAGAACAGCGTGAAGAAAACAAGAACACACTGAAAGATCTGTTCCAGCAGTAGACTCACATCAGAGTGAGCCCTTCTCACGTGGCTTAGGCAGCATTTACAGTTCAACGTATCCTCTCACAATGGCTCCTACGATATCTTACGAAAGGTTTTGTAATTTCTTTGTGTGTTTCCTACGAATGTCCAGCAGCACAAGTGATCCTCTGCAGCACAGAACCTTAACCCTGGTTAAGTTAAGGAAAAGATTGTGATTTGGGTTCAAATAACTACTTAAGCACGGAATACTTAACAAATAAGCCAACATTGACTTTTGGCCTCACATTGGCTTGTCATAGCTATCATATACAAACAGTGTATGAGAACAGTCTCCACAGTTACAGGTAATATTATTACAGGTAATATTATTACCTGTAACTATTTTGAGTTTCCCAGCTAGTATATTTTATCCACCTTTAAGAAGTGACGGCGAGGAAAAAGCACAACTGACCTCAGTCATTTCCGTAGTCAGCATCACACTCATTTAATTAAAGCTAACAACTATTTTGCGATGTAAAGATATAGTGGAGTAATGGCTACCTCAGCAGAGACTAAAGTCGTGTTGTAAGACGAGCTTCTGTGAGCTTTGTTTACATAACCAGGCCTAGCTAATTAGCATAGCTAATGGCTGCCGCTTTGCACTGCTCTCATACGGTGGCTAGCGCTCATATCCCAATCCGATGGCGTCGTCCCGGAAGCGTAATGCCCACCCTTATGTCAGCACTGTTGCCGTTGTTTGCACCGTTAGCACTGTTAAAACAGTTAACTGCCATCCGCCGGCTCAGCCGTTGCCATGTTGCCAGCCGTTTGAAGGCGCTAGATATGTTCCAAAGTCCGCATTGAGCGCCTTAAAGCCCAACATACAATAAAAAAGTCACCCTGTTGAGTAAATAACAAAGCTACAGTCACTGTGACATTAGCAGTAAAAATGCACTCCTAACAGGCTGCCTCCACAAGCTATTCACGCTTTTGTTGGAATGAGATGTTTCACAATTTATCAACTTTGGAAATTATATATTCAATAACTTTCATTATCAATTAATCAGTGTATTATTTTCTCGATCAATCAATGATTCGTTTGGTCTCAACATGTTTAAAATCAGTGAAAAACATCCATTGCAATTTCTTAAGCCCAATGTCAAGTTTCTTTTATCCAACCAATAGTCCAAAGCCCAAATATATTCAGCCTACTATCACAGAAGACAAAACAACTTTTAAATCCTCACATTTAAGAAGCTGCAACAAGGTCATGTTTGGCATATATTTATAGTCTTGCATTATTTTTTTCTCTTCTGATATATCTTCACATATATCTGATATTCTTCAGGTAAAAACTAAAAAATTCAAGCCCATCAGTGTGTCATTTTCTGAAGTTCACAAATAAATGTGCCGTTGCAAGACTTGGCAAGATGTGGTGTGAAAAATATCCCCCCGCTGACTGAATGTGTGCCTTGTACAGCGCAAGAGCATGATTAAGTGTTTCCATGAGTGTGTGTCTTTATGTGTGCACATCTTTGTGTGTCGTTTCTGCCTTCACGGATGCGTGGGTGTGGAACAAATCCATGTAATCTGAGTGATTGACATCCTCCCCCTGGCTGAGAGTTGGTCACAGTGCCTAATGGAAATCAGATTTAAGTGTCTCTTATGGTGCTTTCGCATCCAACCTGTTTGGTTCGGTTTGAACTTTTTCGGGTCCGTTTTCCCGTTTAAATCTGTTTGTGCTCGTCTGGAACTACTGAACCCGGTTGTGGACCAAACAATCAAGTCGAGGCCACATAAAAAGGTGGGTCTCAGTCCGCTTCCCGAGTGGACTCTGGTGATGTTTGTTTGTGGTGTGAAAACAAACTATAACTTATCACATTGGGGCGGGAAAAATAACGCCTGAGCGACAGAAATATGTAAACCGAGTACGGCGTGCAGAGATGAACTGGCATATTAAGAGTTGGTATATTAAACCTTTGTCAACTCCTGTCAAACACATCTTTCTTATCAAGCAAAGCTTTGAGTGCAGTTGATTTTGTTGTTTCTTTTAGAGAAAATATACCTTCCAGTTCGTTCAATACTGTCGCGATAGCATCGGGTGCAGCCATCGGGATGGTTTTCAAAAAGGACCTCAACGGCGCTCCTCTTTTAGGTCTTCATCTCAAACAAGCCTCATATTAGATAAATGGTTGTGATTGGCCCAACACGTCTCAGGTCCAGGGGGAATCTGTCCAAAACGGAGGGGGACCAGACGCTTCTGTTATTGCAAAGAAGGAAAACTTGAGCGTGCAGATTTGTCTGGGTCCCAGGCTAAAACTGTACTGGCTTGAAATTATTTTGATTCACAAGTGATTTTTTTTGCAAAACATTTAGCAACGTAACTTCATGAGTCACACAAGTTCCGTGCCATCAACGCAGGAAAACAGCTAGCCTGGCTCTGTCCCGGGGCGGCTCAGGGTCAGTGGGAAGAGCAGCTTGAATTTCACCACAGGGTTGGTGGTTCAATCCCCCGCTACTACTGTCCGTATGTCGAAGTGTCCTTGTGCAAAACACTGAAACCCAACTCATGAATGGGTTAAACTAAAATGTTCATATATGTACGAGTGCCAATAACGTTTAATTTGAAAAAATCTGCCTACTGTCACACAGTGTATCTCGTTTGTTTGGCCACAATGACTTCCTGGAGTCTTGTCATCACTGTGAGGTTGCAAGTCTAGAAATAATCCCACACATAACCTCCTGTAAGATCAAAAGTTCTCATTTTTACACTTTTTTTTCTTACACACATGATATTATGCTTAAAAATGTGTTGGACAGAGCCGAACCATCAAGCTTTTATGCTAAGCTAAGCTACCTGGCTGGTGTTGTAGCCTTTTATTTTGCGTATAAGCACGGGAGTAGTATTGATCTTTTCATCGTACTCTTTTGGGGAAATGCGCTTATTCCCCTTTTGCCCAAAATGTCAAAATATTTGTTCAACTGAAAGCAGGTGCAAAAAGCAGGTTTAGACACACACCTTGCACCTCACGTCTAGTAGGAATATAACCAGAGAACCACATCATGCCTTTCCAAAGAATCATAAAAAAAAACCTCCAATAAAACAAACCCCAACATAAATATAAAACACATATATTGGCTCTCTTTATTGCATGGCCAGATGAATGAATGAATAAATGAATGAATAAGTGAGCGATCTTACGTGAGAGACCAAGAATGGTGATCGCATCTAGAGAGCCCATAAAATGACGTGTGCTCCAGGGGGTCATAAATTTGATTTGCATCAACCCTTGGTGCATGCTTAGTGGATTTCACAGTATTTGGGATAATAAGGCCTCACAGAGCTGGCACTGGGATTCACACAGAGGCATCCTCGACAAGCCAGACGAGCGGAAAACAAACCTTGCACAGAAAACAGTCTGCAGATGCTGTCCAAACCCGGCGCAGATGCACAGCGCTCGGTGAGATTGACAGATACGCAGACAGAAGGGCAGATGAATGAACCAACAGGCAGAAAAAAGAAACAATAAACCGACGCGCATACAAACATGATTATAAATGAACAGACGCGCACTGCACGTCAATGTCATCTCTGTCTCATCTTCTTTTTTTTTCATAGAATCCGCTGAATAGGCCCGTTGTCTTTCACATGTCACTGCTCGGAGCAGAGTTGGATTGTGCGTTTCGTTGTGTGCGACAGCCACCGCCCCATATATTATACTTGTAGAATAAGCAACACTCTTGTCGTGCTTTTTGAATAAGTCCCAGTCGGAGTGCGTTTGATGTTTTATAACACGCTCTGGTCTTCATCACAACCCGCTGTTCACTTAGTGGTCCATTTTCGAGGCAGGGCGAAGTCTGGCACAAGAAGAGATACCACATGTTGGCGTTGCCTTCACCCTGAAGAGCACTTTGCACATTTGTTTGATTTTCTTGCCCTGCGCAGGTGGAAGCACAGCGAGGTGGAAGTTTCATGGAAAGCAAGCAAGCTGAAGATGTTGGTATATTGTTGAAAAATAAATCACATCTCAATGTTATGGACATTTTCAAATGGTGGTTCCCAGTTGCATTTTAGCTGATACTACTATATCGGCTACTATGATTTCGAAAAGTTACGTACAAGTTGGAGTTGGAGTGATGGAATCGTGCACATCTAAACACCAAAACAACCACTTCATCCCAGTTAAGCTCATTCAATTTCTGACAAACACAAAACGCAGGAGACGTCGAGAGTCTGGGGATACATGGAATGTGAAAAGTTTTCGCGCTTGTCGGTGAAAACATTATTAGAAAATGTAATTAGAAAACAAGTCTCTTATTAACACCCCATCACATCCTCGGGACTGCCTGTTCCTACCAGTCATCACTCTGCGGACTAATCAAAAAACATGAGGTTGCCAAGGGAAACAGCTGCGTGCGATCATCTCCCCTTATTCAATCTTGTCTCGGAGAAGCTCTGTGTAATTTTTAAGAGCATGCTTAATTGCAATATGATGTCATACAGCAAGATAAGGATGCCGTCCAGACACATGGTGAGACTCGTATGAAACAACATGCTTTGAATTTGCTTTCGTCAAACACGGATTTTCCACAAATGTCTTCACTACATCGTTGAAGTTTGTTGGGAGTGCACAGTAAGTTTTCACTTGTGCTCGTGTGATAAGATTCTTGTGCCGTGATGATTGGCTTCAACACTGGCTCCGATGTTAAAAACGATTTTGCCCATATGTGCATGTCTCAAACTCACAGCATAGCAGACAAATGTGAAAACAGCTTTCTAGTGAGAAACTCTCAACATACCATCCAAGCTGTACAGTGAAGACCCAACAGCCAAAGGAAGCAACCATAAAAAACATCAATTAGTGAGCTTTATCTAAAGATAAGTCACCACACTACTTGTTAATAGAGTCACTCGATTATGAGGAATTGCCATTTGTTTGTCGTTGTTTTTGTTTCAATTAAACCAACTGTTATACAAATGTTTGGTGACAACACAGCGTTTGTTGTATTCAAATTAACCAAATTGAAAACAACCTTCTTTGTCTAATTACTTAAAACCTTCTATTAATCATTTAAAAATGTTATTAACACGATTCCTTTTTGCTATTTTCCATTTTTAGCTTTGCCAGCAGCATGGCTCTAGGGACGGCAATGCCGGTCTGTCGGTCCGCCAATTTGGTCCTGAATGAAATATCTCAACAAATTTAAGGTTGTCATTCAATTTCATACAAATAGCCTTGGTCCCCCAATGCATCAACCCCCATGACGTTTGGTAGACTGTTGTTTTGCTTCTCCCTCAACATGTGTTATTTGACAAAAAAGTACAGTCAGGAGTCAAGCACCCATCCAAATGTAGGGCAATTGTAAACCAACTCTTTCAGAAAATCAGCACAAGAAAATGCAAAAAGAGTGTGCTTTCCATCAACTACTGTTATGTGAATATCAGGAGTTAGGTGCATCGACAACCGTTGGTGGAGCTAATTGCCCAGTTCGCGTATTTGTGTTGCTGTATGTCTGCAACTTGCCATTCTGTGTCTACTGGATACTATGTTAAACTGGAAGAACCCAGTCAATCTGCTCTCCATCGTGTGAGCCTTTTTTTTCTCCTGTGTTACAACCACTTTGCGCAGTGGAGCCATTATATTTAGAAATCCACTTGATGCTACTGCTTAATAGCAGCCAGTTGGCATCCTCATGGCTTTGGTCGAGGTTGGGTTGGGAATCCAAGATGGCGCAAGCATGAGCAAACCTATCGGATTACACTGGCTGTAACATATTGACGTATTTTAAATGTCAAGATATGACGAGTTCAGAGCAGAAAAGTTAAAGCAGCCTTGTTTATCACATGAGATTTTAGGTGGGCTAAAGATGTAATAGTGACAGAACTTTCTCATTTCATATATATAACCTTTCACCTGAAGGGAAAAATCAACACAGGTGGAGTTAATGTACAAGGCTGTGATGCAATACGGAGCTATTCTACAGCCCTACTTTTGGCAGAGACTGTCATTTCAGAGTTTGGGTATGTTATTCATTTAAATGGCCAAGCACAAAGTGTGTGTTTGTGTGTGCGTGCACATGTTATGTATATACAGTATGTGTGTGTAGGTCTGTGCGTGTGTCTGTGAGAAAGCGAAAGAGAGAGAGAGAGCGAGAGAGAGAGAGAGCGAGAGAGAGGGGAGTAATTGTGTTTGTTAAGATTTCCTGAGGATATCGCTGCAAAAGAATCTGATACAAGTCCTGTCAGTCATGATTCTTCCCCCACAAGGTGTGAAACAAGCATGAAAAAGTGCAGACAGTACTGTGTAATCCTTTTTCTGCACACAGGAAGGATAAGAGACCGAACAAGACAAGCAATAAATAGACACAGGTGGCTCGAACAACAACATTTCGAGGTATTTCAAACTATTGTGGTACATTGTGATATATTTGAGATCGTTTTCGATAAATTACGGCTCTGTGTGCCTGTGAGTTTGTGTGTGTGTCTTCTCAGTGGAGGCGCATCCGTCTGCGTGGTTAAAAATGGATGGATCACTTTATGGAAAGTGGCAGTGGAAGAAATTCCCTAGTGCATGTTGCATATGATAAGCTTCAGATTCACCCCACAATCATACAATGGCACACTTTCACAATGCACACACGCTCGTGTCAAGGGCAAGAGAGTGAGATGAGCTGAGGGGGGGGGGGGGTAGAGTGGCAAGTGATAACAAAAACCCGAGCATCGAGAAAAGAAAAGACAACAAGCTAGTCAGCGTCAACAACGTCCCCTAGAGGTCCTTTGAAATTGTCATTCCAATCGCTAAAAATATCTGATCCCGCTTCCTCGTCCAGATTCATCTCTCAGTGTGGCGCAGCGGTGTGTGTGTGTGTGTGTGGGGGGGGGCTGCAGGTTACCATGACGACACCTACTGTGTGCTGGGTAGGCTCTGCAGGCTCCGTCAGAACCAGAAAAAACAGCAAAGAGTGCTACTGTGCCACGTTAGGACCTCTGTGGCTTTGTTGCCCAAGGCGAGCGGCAATCAAAGTCGGCTCTAATTGGAGGAGGGCCAAATCTAAATTCAGGATGCACACGACCAGAACATACTTGTTTCATCAGGCAACTTCTCCAACATGTTTAGAACAGTTATAGCTGCAAATAAGCCCCGACTGCATGTCAAAATGTGGCTTTTTTTTTGTTCAGGGCATAGCAGTGAGCTGCTGTGGAATAGCGACGGCGGGCTGAACTGATTACTTTTTACTCTGCATTGCGGAGCCGGTGTGCGGTGGGGAACCGGAGGGGGTGAGCGGCACAGTGAAAGAGTGGATTGGAGGATTTGTGAAGAATAAGTGGAGGAATGAGTAAGGGCAATGAGAACATGAAAGAGTCGGGGGCCCTCCCCCTCAGCCTCTCTCCTGTTCTCCTGTACCGTGCCCTCTCCAGAGACAAGCCCCTAATTACCATTACAAGCCTGAGAGCGTTTAACAGAGGACAATCCTGCTTCTTTTCCTCTCTGTCGCTCCTTCTCCCCGTTTGTTCCGTGGCCCCTGATGATCCATCAGGGAAATGTCAGCCTTTTAATTACCGGTAAAAATTAAAGCCTTTCGTGAACAGGTAGTTCGCGCCCCCCTTTCCTCTGCTAATCGTCCCGTTTTGATGACATAATAGGGGCAGCGATAGACAGAGGCCCGCTATACCATGGAGAGGCACTGTTGGGGGATTATGCGATGATGTGATGATGAACTAAATAAACGTTACTTTATCTCTTCCTCGTACCTCAGCTATGTCCATATCCCATGACAGTATGAGACGGTGCACCATGGCAGTAGAGATAACACACCTCAACACACCCGAGCTCAACCATGCTGTTAACCCTTCCCTCTCTGACCTGTCTGCACCCTGGCTTGCTGTAATTCAGACATTTAGATACTACTGTGTCTTGTTCTCTGACAACATGTCTCATCGTCGCTGCAGGCTCCACACCCTCCCTTTCTTTTGTGCCTCTTTTATTTTTACACCTGAGGGTTTGGGGACCACTTTCCCCACCGCTGTGGGCTCATGCGAAATCTCTTTTTTATGGTCAAAAGGAGACCAATCTCCCCTCAATGACACTGGGAGTCGTCCTTCTAAACACTGCCTTAAGGAAGCCGCGGGCAAAATTGCCACTGACCAAGAAAATATATTGAAAAATATAAATCGGGATGACGAAAATGACAACACAAAGGAAAATCAAAGAGAGAGAGAGAGAGAGAGAGAGATAGAGAAAAAGATAAGTATAAACATTGTAGTAAAGAGATAAGTGCAGACATGCAGAGCATAAGAGAGAGGGGAGCAGTAACTGGCCTCTGTCCAGGGGGCTGGAGGCCAATTAAATGCTGTGATTTGAACACTTGACGAGGAACATCACTTTAACGAACGACCCAAGAGAGCCTGGCTGCAGGCGCTGACCCACTGACCAGAATACCAACTGAGGCCAGACTAACTCAATCAAAGCCAGAGCTCAGTAACCGAGATCAGGGCACACCAACCCAGACCCACCACTATTGGCCCACGTAAAAACGGTGGACTTGATCACAGCCCTGTTCACACACTTGTGTAATCTCACTTCTGTTAACCGAAAGGCCCTCTAATCCCTCACTGCTCCGAGCAAAACCGACATGAGCAAAGCAGATCTTTTAAACGGACTAAACAAAGAATAGGATGATCACACGGGTATGCATCTTCTTAATAACTATTTGTCTAAATACCTTTATGAGGAAAAGATGGTGAATGAGAATTATTGTTGGACAAATGGAACACATTGTTTTAGAATGTGACGATACAACAGCAATAGAATTTAAAAGCATCAACGGGCCTGAATACAAGCTGAAGTTTAGTAATAACAGTCCAGTTGTTAGAAGTATAGACAAAATAAGAAAGCGTCCGTCACACAGCAGGTGACATTTTAGAGTGTAGAGGCTTGAGACTGATGACTCAGTCGGACAAATGACAATTTGGATGGGAAATCTGATCAGGCAAAGTCAGGATGCCCACTTTTTCCGAGAAATCATTTTCCAGGACTTTTCCAGGAAAATTTCCAGTGATAATCTAACTGGTATGACAGACAGGGAGCGTGTATGTGCCACACACAGTTTGTCTGGTATATAACCTTTCAAGAAAACAAAGAGAAAATGGACACAAACACCATTACTTTCTAAATAAAGTCATCTTTAAACATTTTTTTGTTTCCCTTTTCCTTTGAAACATTTAAAAAGAGTACCCTCATCTAATTTTAGCCTACTCAAGCACAATCTAATCTGATTTCGGTTGTCAGATCTGTGACCATAACAATTATTGACATTTGTTTTATCTGCTCCCCAAATGCCTTTGTTGGAGTGTTATCTATATGGATTCAATTAATTATAGCTGTTTTGTTGTTGTTGTTCTTGTAATTAAGGATGTTACGTTAGTTTTTTCTGTGATCAGTTTAGGGCTAATCATAGCAGTGTGACACTCTAAAGCTGCCAGTTTTAAATATCTCAACTTTGTTTCTGAGGAATTTTGCCCATGAGCCTCAGCTGCTGTTGATATGAAGATGAAGTCAGAAATCCAAACTGCTTATTGGATCTTTAGTTTACACCCGTTGTTACGGTGGACAAAAGAGAATTGTAAGCTTTCTGGTAATTTACTGTTGGACTAATAGTTATGTTATATAATGAATTTATCTATGAACACTCCTCATGTGGACTTAGTTAGTTTTTTACTTCTTCCTGGCATGACAATCTAGCTAATCTGATAATTGGTTTATTTTGAGAATCCAATTTCCTGTGACGAATTAATTTTCTTATATTTCTCTTCTTTTTCTGATTTCCCATTTGTTGTCCACAACTGCTCACTCAAAATGTCCGAGGCCAACTTCTGTCCTCTCCCCTTATTTGAACTAACATTCTTTATAGCTCCCTGCGTACGTGCACCTGCATTCATAGTGAGCACAGAGGAGCTGATTGTAGCAGAGGGTCAGAGATGTATTTTGGTTCAGTATGAATGAGCAAATCTGCAACAACAGTTGTGTGAATGTCATTGTGGAGCTACATGTTTCTGAAAAAAATCATTTCAGTCTGTGATTAATACAACTTAAATAAAGCATACGTACTAATAACTGTGAGATTTAAATCATTAACAATCATGCTTATGTAGGCTTTTGTTTCTGATGGCACTCCCCAGAATTCACAACAATAGAGAGAGATTTAAACAGAAATAGAGTGGATCAAACCAATCTAGACTACAAGAAAAGTGCCTAATTTAAAAAAAAACATGAAGGTACACTATACTAATTTGCAGTTTAATAGCGACAAGACTTGCTCAGGCCAGTCGTACCTAAATGTAATAATTTTATGCACAAATTGTGATATTTTCCTTTTGCAAACCCTCTGGAGCTTCATACACACCGCTGGCTTTACACTCATACTCCGTCTTGAGAATAGCAGATCTAAGGAATTAATTCACTATTTCTCTTTCATCTCCTTTCTTTATGCAAGAGATCACATATCTTCACTTCCTGAACACAGAGACCCTCTGTATCTCTTCTTTTTCCTCCAGGTATGTCGCCCCTCCACTTTGCGGCTAACCTTTTTCTGCTGGGTAGCTATATTGCCATTTCCTCCAACCAAAGCTTTGGCTTATCTTCTGATTCCGAACATCACTCCAACCCCCCTTGGCCTGTTCTTTCTTCTTTTTTTTCTCATCACCTGCCTTCTCCTTCTTTTACAGCACATCCCTCCACAGACACCCACACACAGCCCTTCTCCTTTCTATAACACAAAGGGGTGCCCGCCCCTCTTCACCCCCCCCCCCCACACCTCTGCGTCTTATCGCACCTCCAGCACTCTGTCCTCTGTCCTCGCTGCTCTCACCCTCTGGTTTTGGTACCTGACCCTCAAATCTCAACACACCACTTCAGCCAGTTTCAATTGAAGCCCGAGACGGACACATAAGCCTCGCTTTCCCTCTTTTCTATCTTTCTTTTCCTCTGTTTGTCTCACACCTCACTCTTACCCCCCCTGTCATCTCGTTCTCTCCCCTGTTTCAATTTCGGACTCCCCTCCATCATGTCGCAATCACCCAACCCACCAACAGCATGTCCGGCAAAATTCAGTACTTTTGAGTGGGAGTGCAGATTGAGCTCCAGCTGCGGGAGGCCTATGTGTTGATAAATCTAAATCAAGGCTGACAAATGACTTGTGCCAAGTGGGCTGGAGACACTGGGACTGGGGCACAGGGGAACACAGAAATGTTTACACACTAACACAGGCTGATGATGTCCCCTGCTACTTGCAAAGCGCTGGGATAATTTTACTCTGGCAAAATACCTGTGGGAACCGAGCGGAGCTGCTTCTCAGGATGACTTTCAGCCAATCAGAGTGGCGACGAGGGAGCTAGGAAGCAGGCTAGTGCGTTAATTACCGCAATGATTTCCTGTGAGAAGCAGGCTGTGTTTGATTTGTGTGTGTATTTGCATGTGTGTGTGTGTGTGTGTGTTTGTGTCTACCTACAGATATATGCTCCATCATGCCAAAAAGAGATTTCAGCATCAATCAGGGTCCCCTTGTCTCCAGAAGAGATTAAATAAGATGCACTGCACAAATCCTTTCAGTGATGACTCATCACTCAATTCTTTTTTTTCTGTCACTTTGACCATAACCTTAAGTTCTGCTGCGCTGTCGCTGTAATGAAATCAGGTTATCCGGCATAAATCTTACAGAGCATCCTCTCGATGAACCAAACGTGCCAGGACCCTATGAAAACGCAATACATCATATCCTATTCTCACTTTTCTCCTTTCGTCCCTGAGGACCATTAATTTAAAAGAATATAACTGTGATCTGGTTTCTATAGTAACAAAGCAGACAGAGCAGAAAGAACAGGGCTTTCAAGTATTACCAGAAGACTTTGTGTGTGAATGCAGAAACGCATGCAAACAGACAAACTGTTTGACTGTAAACGAACTGGTTAACCCAACCAGGCAGTATGATGTGTCCGAAATACTGCACGTGTAAAGGGCAGTGTGTGACATAAGCATACACAATCTTTTGAACAATGTCCTGTATTCAGTCAGCCTTCTGTGACGATTAAAAACCAGCCCTGTATTGTTTAAGTGTGTATTAGTGATAGCCATCCATCAAGTCTTGTACAAACTCTTTGTTCCATAAAGCAGTTTATTCTCTAACATACATTTAATGGTTTCTCACCTTGAGAGTAATTAACATATTATTTATTAATGACTTGGGTGTTACGCACTATTAGCTTAATTTCAAAGACAGATTGTTAACTCACTCATTTCATTTACAGGCTTCTGGCAGATTCAATACATGCCTTAGATAGGGATAGCATGTATTATACTATATCAATTCTAACTATTTTTATTGTAATTAAAAGAAAGACAAAACAAATATCTCTCCATGAGTGGGAGATCTGGATATTCTGATCTTTAGTTCTGTGAAGAAATGCAACAATAATAATTTCACTTTCAAATTTCACTTCTGTTTTTCATTTGACTTAATTTACATTTGATATCAAAATCATTTTTTAATATTCCACCTGTGATCCCATCATGCTTTGTACAAAGTGTCCGTGGAGTCAGCCTGAGCCCTGATTTTTATAGCTTTTATTTTTTTTAATATTTTGGTGAATCTTTACCATAGAAAGTCATACCAGCTTGTACTGCAACCATGAACTGCCATGCAACAATAACTATATTCATTTGAATGATGAATAATGATGAATAAAATGCCTAAATTTGATTGTATTAATTGGACGTATTTATTATTATTTATGAACCTTTATCCTCCATGCATATTGGAGAAACTGGATAGAGTAAGTTTGCTGATTTTAGCAGTACAGTATGTGTATATGTGTGTGTACATATTTGACTGAATTATTATAGTTCTGTGAATCATTTTTGACAGAAATTATGTCAACAGGTAGCATTCAAAGGGTTAAATAAGAGGCTCAAAGTTAATCTACTCTAAATATTAAAACCCAGGAACGTGCATCTTCAGAGATGAATAATTGCACAGTGCAACACACTCACTCACACCCACACATATCACAATGTGCAATCTTTAAATGATAAATACGGTCCACTCCATCACTAAACTATACAGCAGCCTACATTTATCCATGGTCCGCTGGGCTCAGGGAAAGTGTGAGTGATTATTCTATGTGTGACAACAGAAGCTGTGCCTTATGGTGGACTCTAATTGATTCCATAAAGAGACAGGTATTACCAGTGAGGCAGCGTGGTAATTCATTTCAGAGACAAGTGGCCCTGAGATACACTCAGAAATATACGCAGCCAGCAATCATGGCTGTGTGCCTTTGTGTGTGTGCCTAAATATTACATGTGCATAATACGATGTATGCTCGGGTCACATTTGAACAATTATTTCCTCTGCAAATAGTGAGACAGGTTCAGCTGGGAGACCCTGAACACACACACACACACACACACACACACACACACACATGGATGAGTTTGCTATAAATTCTGCTGACTCACATAATATCTTTGGATTAGTAAAAAAACGTTAGTTGAGAATATAAAAAAAGTCTGAGATTTGACAACTTTCAATGTCCTTCAGGCAGAGATGAATCAGCTGTTAAGGAGAGTCGGATGTGAAATCTCGCCTACTGACTCTTTGTTAAAATCCCTGACAAGCAAACACTGTTCTCTCCAGCTCTGTTCTCAAACAAAAGAGAAATAAACATTCTTTCAAATCCCACATATTATTATAGATTCAGTTTAATCCTATCAAGACTTTCTCATAATGGCTGAGGCCTTGCACATGTGGGCAGTGGTGGAGTCCTTTCTCCATAAAGCCAGCCTTCCAATGACTTTGGATATGATTACAGAACATAGTGTTAAATGTATTTTACTGTAAGTGACCACCAACGTCCCTCTGGGAGAGCAAACGGCTGAGATTACGATGAAGAAAGTGTGCACCCTGATTTCCAACAGCAGGTCCATGTGCTCATGGCGGCTTTAATTGTGGTTTTAATAATCATCCTCAAAGCTCATTGAATACATACAGAGCAGAAGACAAAGACAACACCACGTGATACAAATTATAATTTTTCCAGGCTAGGACGTGAGCAAAGACTGTAAGAATGAGTGGTTTGAGAGGAGAAATACAACAAATTAAAAACATTCAATAAATAAAATAAATACATACTAAGTGTCCACCGACTGGATACTCAGACAGGTCACTGCAGAACAACTGTTCAAGCTGAAACAGAGTAACAAGCTAACTGGCTATTTTTTTTAGAATCCATCTAACTTTTAATGAACATGCTTTTAAACAGTTTGACACTGCAATGCAGATCGACCCGAGCTTGATGGATGGCCTACAGTATCTGCAGTATTCATGAGCACATACAGGTTTGTTTACAGAGATGTGGAAACCAAATAGGAGAAGATGAATGAAAGACGTGGGCAGAAGGGAAATATATCTAGAAGTATTTAGCTCGAGCCAACCTGCTGTTCATGAGCGGGAGATATGTTAATGACGAGGGTCCAAATTCATATGAAACGCTGATGAGCACGATGTCAGCTAATTCCTATAGTCTCACATCGTCCTCGTCTGCTTTCCCTCTCCTGTCATCTCAAACACTGCCCTGCAGTAACTGTGTTCTTGACCATTCCCCATCAACCGACCTCCCCTGCCCACCCATTCCCACCTCCCCAGTAGCATATACACGTGTACCATCCCGCTTCGAGCAATGCCCCGTGAGGTGGGCGGAGAGGAGGTCACGAGCAGGACAATAAAGAAGGGGCAAAAGATGGAGAGAGTGGAAGGCCTGGTGTTCTGTATGATCTATAGGTGCATGAGTGTGTTTGTGAGAAAATCAGAGGGCAAAATGGGAGCTTCTCAACCTTTTCGTTTTGCTAAGCAATTACTTGCTTTACCGACTTGGGACCCTTCGCTACAGGCTGTATGTATCTATGAACTGTGAGCAATTCTATCCAAAGAGTGGTGTTTACTTCTCAGATTGTTCAATAGTTTATATAGACCTGAAGTGGAACAACTTTCGCCGCGTACATTTGTTGAATTCACAAACCGTGATTTAGAGATTTTAGCTCTATGTCGTCATAATCAACCCAAACGATGGCCAAAGCTATTAAACCCGGCATGAATCCCCACCCTTAGTAGCTTTGAGTGGGCCAATGTTTCAGTGTTTTCATTGTTTCTAACAAACCCTCTGCTGTTAGCTCACACCCACCACAAATGTAAATGCTAAACTTCGTAATTACTACAAGATGTCATGCTATCAAATCTTTGATCACACAAATGACAACTGGAGGCGTTGTAGCCTAAGAAACCTGGGACTATACCAGAGATGAAAGGGTGAAAGTAGAAACAGGTGAAAGATGCCATGAAGCAGCAGGATCTTGGTTAGATTAAAAAAAAAATGGCTTGAGGCACTACTGAACATGAAACCTCTGCTTGTTTGTCTGTATTTTGTGATCCTTCGATTGATCTAGTTGTGGCGGAAAAAAACATAACTCTTTGGTCCTCAAACTGGTGGCAAAGCTATACACATTTACATGCAAATGGCTTGAAGCAGAAAAAAAAAAATCAATGAATTTCAAAATAAAGTTCCTCTGAAGTTCAACATCAGCCATCCAATGTCACTGCAGAACAGGTCATTTCACAGATACCTCTCTTGTTCAAGGCAGGAGTTAAGATGCAAATGAATCTAACGGCATGCAGCTCCAAACTCAGGCCAGGGGGAGGGTTCATCCTAAACCGCACACCAGAAAACATACAACAAACATGCGAGACACATACTACGATCTGACTCTCTCTCCCACACTATTCAATGCTTTGCTTCTGCACTCTTATTTTCCTTCCTCGTTCCCATCATATTAACTGCGGGCATTTAGACTGTGTGGAATCCTCGCCGCAGTACTCTCTCAGAATGCTAATATGCCGGGCTGATGTGGGTCAGGACTTAATCCTGTAGAAATGATTATCGCTGCGCGGCTGGAACTTCTCCTGTAGGATATCATTACCATTCTGTACTTTTCTACCGCACTGCAATCATTCCCACTAAGGAAACCACATCACTGCAGAGAAACGGGAACAATCAAAATGAAAATGATATGTTGTAGCATCCAACTGGGGAATATTGTTTCCCTTTGTGTGTGCATTGGCAGATTGCATGTGTGTGTGTGTGTGTGTGTGTAGATATGCGTTTATGTGGCCATATACTGTAAATGCAACATGCATATACTGTAGAAGTAGTTTGAAAACAAAATTGGCACACTTGATTGCCTCCACTCTGATACAACTTGTATGGAACTAAATCACTGAGCAGATTGGGGATGTGAGACTGTGAGTAACTTTCCATTCATTTAGATTGTTTTTTTTTTACATTATAGTGTAGCTAATTACTTCAGGACAACAATACTTTTTTTTTTACGACTATCACAAAAACCCAGTCAGCTACAGCTTTGTGGTAGGAGTGAGACCAGGCAAAAGCATGCCATGGCGGGACACCAAGGTGGATCCTCGTCCGCAGAGAGTGCAAATTGAGCAATTAATTTAATTCCAAATTGTGCACGATTTGGCATATAAACCATAAAAGGGCACTGGTGGCCTAAAGGTAAAGGGAAGCCGGCTTGTGACCGGAAGGTTGCTGGTTTCCCTGACCGGCAGGATGAATCTGGGCGAGGAAAGAGAAATAGCAGCACTTTCCCCTCCCTCGTTACCACCACTGAGGTGCCCTTGAACAAGGCCCTTAAACCCAACTGCTGCTCAGGGCGATACTGCAGAGGAGAGCTGGGCTTCTCACGGTGAATCTTCCCCATTAAATAAAGGTGAAAAACAAAAACACCTTAAGTTGTCCGGTAACATTAGCTCTGTCCACTAGTTTAGCCTTTTTACACTGTGATACAGTGTCTTTATTGGCTGGCATAGTGGCAGTGTCCCACAATTCCACAGGAGGATTTGAAGGATGTGGCTGCGGAGAACGATGTGAAGGCAGAAATCGAGCAAATGGACAATCCATCAAACAAAAGCGATGATTCTTTTATCAGGTGTGGCAGTGTGCGTCTGTTGGCATGGGTGTTTGTCTCCTTGTGTGTGTGCTGTGCATGCTGTTAATTCACATAGGTGAAAAGCCAAGCTACCTGCAGAGCATGGGGAATCTGGGTAATGGAAAAGTTATTTGTTTCACAAATAGCGTTAAGCCAAAAGGGAATACCTTTGTTATATTGGAAATAGCATGAGTGCATGCATGAACAACCACACATAGAAGAAGAGGGGGCCAAAAAGAGACAAAGACAGCATTAGACGGCAATGTGCTGATGCAATGCCCGTATATAGAGGAAAAAAAACAGACTGTATACAATGTGGATTTAGGCTCGGTGCCGTCACCCGTAGGTTTCTAAAGAGCTGTTGGGAAGCTTTGCCGTCGCCATCCTGGCAGTCACTCCTGGCTACTTCAAAAATGGGCAAAGAGGGAGCTGAAGCCGGGACCAGGAGACGCAGCAGAGCAGACAGCTAGCAACCTGGTATACACACACACATACATACCTGGTACAGCACCCACCTGTCACTTAAAGTGGCAGGCCATGCCTTTAACTATAAAGAACTTGACGTCTTAATATAATTGAAACTGCAATCATGAAGCAAGGCCTAGCATATTAGAGATACGCTTACTCTTAAATTACCTTTTATTTAATCATCAATCAACTGTAAGAGAAAGACGTATAGTGGGGAGAAAACACAATCATTTTTGTATACTCTGAGGAAAAGTAACAAAGGAAAACATGGAGGTAAACTGCTGCGCTACAAATAAGGTAAACTTTGATACATTCGTCTCAGATTAGGGTTGCAAATTAAAGTATAAATGATGACTACTTATTCACCACTTAGGTACAGCGGACAAAAAGAAAACTCAAACTTTACTCGCAAAAGAGTGAGAGATAAATTGAATGGGTGATTAAGCTGGTGGGAGAAAATAAAGGCAGCAGTCCAGAACCAACTAACGGCAAAGAGTGTGATGAGGAGGAACACCGCGAAACAGTGAAAGTGACAGATTTCTTGTGAAACAAGGCGTGATCTGGAGGGCCTGTTCTGGTGAAGAGAACAAGAGATGAGGTCGGAGGAGTCTGGCTTCACTTGCACATACGTAAAGGTGACTAATTTTCAAATTTTCCAGTTGAAGACAAAGAGTTGTAATAGCCCTCTCTAGCCGAACTCTGATCGAGTCCACTTTAGCCCCACACGATCCACAGCTGTTCTCAGTCTGCCTCACTCTCAAAGGTCACGCAAGAAACTGCCAACACTCAAAAGGTCATGTTATCTCCAATGGGGGAGTGCATGCGATTACAGAAAGCCACTGCACAAGGGACAAGTTAAGTAAGGAAAGGAGAGAAAGGAGATTAAAATTGAAGCAATCGAGTAGAGTGAAGTTTTATGCTCGATAGTTAGTTTGCCTCGGAACACCTCATATAGAAAAGGCCAGAAGGAGCTGAGATAGAGAATGTAGAATAAAGTAGAAATACCCAGACGATAACAATGTTCTCATCTAAACAGAGGGGTGAATTATTTGTTCTCATCATTTTTAACAAGATATGCAAGAAGATATGTTGGGTGCTGTGGTTACAGTTATAGGAAGTAAAGAGAACAATGTGGAAAATGAGTTGCAAACTATATGTGCCAAAGTCATTTAAAAAAGAGTTAACAAAGAGTTAACAAATAAAATCAATAAATAATTGAAATTCAGAGTGTTTGCATTGCATGTGGCATTTTTAAATACACTTTTTACCCAGATTTTGCACAAAAAATTAAAAAGAAAAGATGAGCCCCATCTATAAAGCCCATACACCGTCAACTGACAAACGAAGATGTGGAGGATTAACGTGAAATAGTCAAATTCAAACAAACTCTGCTGGCTGTTAGCGGCACAGAACAGCGGGTCCTCCCTACAGACAGGCTCTGATGCCAGCAGGCGGCACCGGACAGATGGTGAGAGCTCGACAGGAATTTAAAGAACATCTCCTCTGAGTGTTGAGATATACAGTGACAGAAACCGGAGGTGAGAGCAAGAGAGGGGAGACGTGTGTGACATTGTCTTTCGGTCACCATCAGACCCGGAAGAGCGTCTTAAAATGACACAAGTCCTAATAATTAAACCAACCAAATATGTTGTTTATTAGTGCCTTCCAAAATGACCCATACAGCTGCCTCAAATGGCAATTCTACTTATATGGCACATTTCATTACACGTAAACTCAAGGGGCTCCGCATTTAAATGATTAAAATACAACATAAACATGAAAACATAGGTAACCATATGTGTACACAAGCATACACTTAACCACAAAGCAATACATGATGACCTGAGAGGCCTGATCAGTGAGCAAGTCAGAAATGTACTGAAGGAGCCAAACCATGATGTGCTTTATTGACTATTAGAAGGATTTTGAAGCTGATTCTGTATTGTACCAGGAGCCAATGGAGTGATTTCAGTCCCGGAGTAGTTGGTTAGGCTATAAGTCACAAACCGCAGTCTCCAAGTAACATGCTTTTATATTATATATTAAATGTTTTATTTCAATGATTACAGTTCAAAATTCACAACCTAGCCCCTTCATACCTTTCGGGCCTCCTGCACCGACACACTCCCCCGTTCCGCCGACGCCATCCTCCTTCCTCCCCCCCTACTCTGTCCAAGCATCGGACCTGTGGTGGGACAGGGCCTCTCCCCATTGCTGCCCCCTCCCTCTGGAACGCTCTCCCCCTGCACCTCAGACATTCTCTGTCACTGCACTTAAAGCGACACCTATTCAAATCCGCTTTCAACCTGTGATGCTAGTCATGTATGTCACTGTTATAATGTCATCTCTCTGCCCAATCTCTCGACACAAGTATGAATGCGCCTGCTCACGGCCAGTATGGAGAGGGAAACGATTACAGCTACTCACGATTACCTCAACTCGGGATATCTGCCTCTATTGAATACTAATGCAATTCCCGTGCTCTTTTTACCCAAATTTAAATTGGTTTAATTTGAATGCCCAGTAGGGTAGCACACGGCCAGGGATCATGACGGACTTAATGCAACCTATAAAGGAACGGTTTCTAATGACGTTGACGAAGAAGCATTTCTGTCAGGATTTCATTTATTTTTGCATTTTGCCTTCAGTTGGTAGTCGTCTATGTGGAGAAACACCTGGGTAGATGAGTCAAAGTGAGCACGTGGCAGTGATGTGTCTTCACGACCAGGACAGCTGAAGGAAACATGATGTGGATTGGTAACGTCTGGCAGTTTAATACGGTCAATAGTAGTGTTGATACTGATCCAAATTCAGCCACCGATCAATATATGTGATCTATCCTGTAATTCTGCCATTCCTGTGGGCTAATAACATTCTCCACATGTCACAACACATTCGTGCTGTCATTAATACCACTTAACTGGCTCATCTGAGACCAACATTGATCTCAGCTACTCAATGTGTATGCGACATTGAGAGTATGGATTGGTTTTGCTCTCTAAACTGAAGATGCTTACCGTTGTTTTCTCCTCCTTTCACATGGATGAGGTAAATATTCCTTAACCACACGCAATCTGCAGTCTTTTTTATATATACATGTCTCCCCTTTAAGCACATGAGATTCATGTGCTTCAGACATGCCAATAGCGCCACCAGGAAACTAGTCTTTCTCTTGTGTGCAGCCTTTACTGAATTCTGTCTTACGGCATGTTCTCTATGTTTCAGCAGCACCGTGGAGACAGACACGCTTGTGCAGTAGGGCGTCTGCAATTATGCCGCCTGATTCCAACCAAAACAGAAAGCGCTCCCTTTAGTATCCTGAGTAGACCCTTAACCCAAGTGCTGCATCATCATAATCATTATCGTCATCATCATTGTCATCACAGTGTTATATAAGAGAACTGTAAAAAGATTTTTTTTGGTGATTAGCGCATACAGTCAGGGAGAGCGTGAAATGGCCGTGTCTTTAAGGGGGCGTTTGTTCAGACGCTTGAAACATCCTTAAAGCCTTCCTAACGCTACCCCGCTCTCAGCAAGATAGGAGACAACATCCACAGTTCTTGGTCTGCGCAAAAATGCATTACAAAAGTTCAGATGAAGCTAATATGTGGCCTCAGCAGTCGGACACATTGAGTGGATATCTACCAAAGGTTTTAGTTCAAAATTCCCTTTTTTGTGTTTCCCAGGACAGGGTCTCTCTGCCGCACGCCAGCCGGAGGTACATTCTGTCAGGACACCCACTTGATTTTACTAACTCACACTGTGGAATTCTCGATTGACCTTTAGAATAAAAATGTTTGCCCAGAACGCGGACTGTGTTGATTTTTTTATCTGTGACGGTGTCGTCGCGTTGTGAAGGGACTGTTTCACATCCCGTATGAAGAGGAGGAATGATTGCAGCGACCAAATATCATGTAAACGAACACCAGTAAAATAGAAATTGTGATTGTGTAATAAACCGTTTCTGTTTTGCTTTGGTCATTTATGAAACAAGTGTAAGCAGTCAGTAAAGTGGAAAGCATAAAGCAAGCTGAAATATGAAGGAGAAAGCTCTGCAATGATGTGTTAACTAAATATATGCAAAAGTAAGTGTGCACCCACACACAAACATAAAACACACAATCCCAGCTGCACACTCATTGCCTAGTAACCCAGGAAGGTTTTTTTTCTTGTGTTTCCTAGGGGGTAATTATTACCATGGAGGGTAGTTATTAGGGAAAGTAAAGCTGGCACTTAAAATGCCTATTCTGCCATTGTTTAATACTAATAATACATTTCAGGGGCTGAAGACAGTAGTAAAGGGAGGAAGAAAAGAACCGGGTAGGAGGAAAGAGCAGAATAGAAGGGAGAAATTAGAAAAAAAAGGCAAGGCTGAAATAGCTAAAGGAAATGAAGGTTTCTCTCATCCTTTCACTCGGCAAATTAGTTTAAAAAAAATCAAACTAACCACAATTTCTCTTTCCTCCTGAGCATTTCTCTGAGCATTAGCAGAAAATAACAACCTTTGTAAACTAAAAAGCAAACAAAACTAATTTCAGCTGGCTATACTGAAAGCACCCCCACCCCCACATGCTAGCATTGGGCCTGTTAACTTCTATTCTTCAAAATCAGCAATAGCCAATCATAGCCAATCCAACAACAATGTTTATGGTAATGACAAAATTGAAGATAATTATCCACCGAAAACAGTGCATTTATACGTACAATTATGCAAATTATGCGCAAACCACTTCGATACTGCTGCTGCTACTCTGCTCTGCAGTATGTTTCTACTGTTACGATGCGAGAGCGACTGCTATGTGGAGGGAGAAAGAGAGAGAGAGAGGGGGAGAGAAGAGGACTGGTAGGAGGAAGAGAGCGGGGGAGAGAAAGGGAAACAAGAAAGACAAAGATAGAGAAAAGTCCATTAACACACTTGTAAATGAGTCTCAGCTATTTACCCCACGCTGGGCCTCTCGAATTACTGACTGTGTTCAGGATGCAGATTGCAGATGGCAATTAAAGATGAACCGTGTGCACAAGACACACACACAACGACGCACACACATGCACCGATGTGAGCTCGCATACACTCTCCCTAAGGCAGCAGTTCGGTGCAGATCTACTGATCTCCATAGCAACATTGACTGCCGTGGGCGATGGTGACATCATGAAGATTGATTGTCATAAAAAAATAAAAAGGAAGAGTACAGCAGAAAGAGGGCAACCGGAATGGAGGTGTTAGCTAAAGTGCAACAGCGCTCCATCGCTGCTGGATGGAGCCCTGGCCTCCAGCTGGAGGTCGTCTTTGGTTAATGAAGAACAGACGCATGTGAGGGGCCTCAGCTGGTCTCCAAACACATGTCAGCAGTGAGGCTGGAGAGATCGGCTCGTGCAACACAGAGATGGAGAGCTACTGTAGAGATAGCTCTCTGGGGTTCAAATGCTCAGCGTGGTCCCTCGCCTCTCCTTTCTGTTTATCCTCCCTCCTCCTCTGTTCCTCCCCTCTGTCTCCTTATCTTCTTTCTGTCCGACAGCCTCCTCTCAACCCTCCTTTCTTGTCTCCCTTCACACCACTGACTGATCTCCCTCTCGTTCCGCTAACTGTTTTACCCCTCACTCAACACCAAAGCTTGGTGCGGCGACTAACTCCAGCGTCCAGATACGGCGACTTGCCGGAAACATCAGAGAAATTAAGTTTGGAAGTTCTGTCTTGCCTTTCTTTTCTCTCTCTCTCTCTCTCTCTCTCTCTCTCTCTCTCTCTCTCTCTCTCTCTCTCTCTCTCTCTCTCTACCCTGCCTCGTTTTTTTCTTTTTCTTTTTTTTTTGGGCACTTGTTTTTCTTCATTTTTCTGTTACGTAAGACAGACAGAAGTGGAGCAAGCTTCAAAGTGAATGGCAAAGCCGCCTTTTCCCCTGCTCGCTTTGGTGTTCATGCATGTCATTCCAGTGCCAGCTCCCCCCCCCCCCTCCCGTTTCCCTCCATCTCTTTCTATCCATATCTTCTTTTTCCTCACTCCTCCATCATTCCTCCATCTTTTCTTATTACTGTACATCCATCCCTTTCTGCCTATTGGGTCGGTTACTCAATTTTCCCTGCGCTTCCTGTATACAGCCTGTATATGTCAAGTGGCACTTTTGGATGACATCCCCTCTCCACCTTGACCAAACAGAAGTGGCAGTGACCGGAGGAAGAGCATGAACGGGCGGCAGACCCTCTGAAAAGGAAGAGCGTCTCATTATGTCTGCCTCTTCCTTCTGTCTGCCCTTGTTGTATCAAACACAGTGTGATGCAGGGATGAGTGGGATGCTCCTTCTCTTTGATTACCTGTCAGTGAGCCTGAGCATCAAAGGCAGATGAGGTAAAAGCTACCATTAGCTAAATCATCTCTCTTTAAAGACATCCTTTGGCTTAAAAGGTGGAGAAAGTGTTACCGGTGACTGATTTAACACAATTGCTCTGGACGGCCTGGATAACGGTTGTGTTATAAATACTGACACACACACGCACGCACACACACGCACACACACACACACACACCTACCAGCACATGACTGACAAAACTGAATACGCACTCTGACGGCAAGCATAAAGTTGAGCTCAGGCCAGAGAGAGAGAGACAAAGCAGATCTGTTGCCCTAGTTGTGGGCGGACCTGATGGACCTGACACACCAAAAGTGCTGACAAAAACCCCACTGATGCATCACCTCACATCACCTCCCGTCTTCTAAGTAGCACTTCCGGCAAAGGCTGCTGCAGACAATCTTGCCAGCATGCATGCGCATTTTGCATGATCGGAAGTTTAGGTTAACAAGAAGGTGCTAATAAGATGGAGCCAAGTCTTCTGCGATCCAAACCTTCAAATAAACCCTCATGAAGCGGGTTTCCTGCCTCCTGGAGTTATGATGCTCACTGGTTTAATACACAAGAAGATTGGATTTAAATTAAATGGAATGCAAGTCAAATCCTTTGCAGACTAAGTGGGATGTGAATTGAGGAATGTGTCTGATGCAAAGTTGGCACTGTCACTGTAAAAGTTTTGCTTTGCTTTGCACTGCTGTTGTGTGCTGCCAGTGGAAGAAGTAAAAGGCAAAAAAAGAAAACAGCGACGGAGAAACCGCACCAAATGGAAGAAATCACTGATTCGCTGGGCCGAGCAGCCAGTCAGACTGCTCTTTCTAAGTGACTGCCTATGCCGCCAACATGCTGAATCGGCTTAACGGCCGCTGATAAGGTCTATTAAAACCAACGGAGCTGGACACGCCAGCCAAAACTGCAGCTGCTCAAAGACAGCGCCTGACAGTCCGACGTCAGCCTGGTGCCTCAGAGGAATAATAACCAGGAGCCTGGTACGACTCCAGAATGGGTTCTCACCTCTCTTGCATCTTCTTACCGGCCTCACGGGCTGTGGTGAGTAATGTCAAGGCGGTAATAAACAAGCAGCTGTACGCGATGCACGGCGGGGCGATGCGTCTGTCTTTATTGCCTGCTATGTGGTGCTGTTTCTGTCTCTGCCTTGGTGTGTTTTTCTCATTCCCCTGCCTTTGCGCTCTCTCCCTTCTCTGTTAGGCATGTGTAGAGGCGCTGTTAGTTCATTTATCATACAGCGGGCTCTAGCTCTCAGCCCCGGACTCAGTGATTAATGATGACCGTTCACACACTTAAACATTTTGCTTTGTTTCGCTGACACACTAGTTACCATACCGGTCGCCACGGCTTACTTAACGCTGGGTCACTGTAGGACTAAAACCAAATTAAATGACGACATTTTGTATTCCTTCGCATCTGCAGTGTGACTTTTAAGGGCTGAATTTTTCTCTCTGTGTTAGAATGTAAATATGTTATTTATCGCAAGAGATCAAACATATCCACACCGACACAGACGATTGTGAAAGTGCCTTGCGGCCCATCTCTCCCTCCCATAAAGATAAAGATACATGTACTTGGTTTATTAGAAATCTTCTTCTGATAGATTTCATATCAATAAATGAGCAATGTGTTTCAAAGCACTGAGGGTCACATGCTCTTGTCTTTTTTTATGGATTTTCTGTAAGATTAACATCCTTTCTATCACCAACCCCATTATCACCAACGTTTCCCATTCTTTTACAGATATCTTTCATCTTCTTTCATGCAGGTTTGAGCTGAAAAAACAACAACCTTGTGTCAATAAAGAGCGCAATTTAGTGAAGTGACTCTGTGTTGACCTGTATCAACTCTCCAGAGCAATGTCAATTACAATTTCACCTTTCTCCATGTAAAGGTTGACATGCGTGGTGAAACAGCTAGGTGTTCTTCAGGAGAAGAAAAGAGAAGAGAAGAGAAGATGAAGTGTTAACCACGTCAACAGCCGTTGGGAAATCAGTAGGCCTACATCCTCAATGACAAATCCTCAACTGTCCAAGCAAGCAGAGGTCAAAATGTGAAGCAGTGAAGAGAGAAGAGAGAAGAGGGATAAAAGGATGTAGGAAAAGATTAAAAAAATATATAAGGGAGGGAGAGAGTAAGAACCTGGAAAAGTGAGTTGTTATAGGTTTATAGATTGTGATACAACTGCATATCATCAGTTGAAATGAGAAAAGTTAAAGCTATAGTAGTACTATATACAAACACACACACACACACACACACACACACACACACACACACACACACACACACACACACACACACACACACACACACACACACACACATTGCAAATTAGCTCAGGCTATAAATGCCGTGGTGTGTGTCATTGGTTTATGCAACATACTTGCCCCTATACAAATAAACATTAAATAAATGCCCCGTGTTTATTGCTGGTACCCCTGACTGCTTTACTAATGTGCTTGGACATACCATAGTCATAGCAACATGTAACAAAAATAGGAAAATACCCACCTTTAAAGTGAAAGAGCTAGTTATGGTAAACAAAAGGCAGCAGAATTGTAATAGTGTCTCACTCATTCCCCATTATGAAATAATGTGGTGCTTTGTGACATACAATGGTGGTTGGCAAGCTGACGATTAACATCTTAGCAAGCAGGTGACATGCAGTGTTGGCCAGTTACGAGTTACTCAGTAACATAACGAAAGTAATATAAAGAGTAACATAACTTTTCATACCAAGTAATAAGGAAAGTATTCTTACTTTTTTAAGGAGTAATATGTACTTTTTACGGTCCCTTACTAACTTGCCCAACACTGGTCACAAGCTAGTATTGGCTGGCCAATATATAGCCCGCAAGCTAAGCTAGCTATTTGTCTGTCAGCAGGCTAGCTAGCTTGGTTGCTAACCATTTTTATCATAGAGACTTCTGATGACTGCATGAAAACCATGCAGCACCTGGCATACTATATTGTAAAAGAAAATGGGATGGTGTGACACAGCTAATGTGATATATTCTTGCATTTCAGACTCTCTGGAACTCTTTTGCCCAAAACGTCAAGACTGTTTGCAAAGGTTTACCAAAGTTGAACTCAGCTTGAAAGCCCTACATGTATTTACTTCTAATGCACTTGGAGCAATTCGACTGAAATGAAAAAAACTAAAAAGTGTAAGTCTATTACAGATTTGAGGTTGTGTGTGTGTGTGTCTCTACATAGAACATGTTGAAGTAAAATAGATGTAAGAGTCATCATCCTCTGACCACCCATCCCGTGCTGTTGGGTCCTGCTCTCTGAAATAATTGATTATAATTCCTTTCCACTAGAGTGCACCCATCTGCTGGCTTTGGGGGGACAGTAAAATCCTCTATCAGTTACAATTATCCCGCAGTCACCGAGAACTGCGCCACGAGCGAGTGTGACCTACCCACCCCGAGTGCTTCGGGGGCATGTGCGAATATCAGTGCATGAGTGTCTATGTGACGAAGAGGGAGAGCTAGCGAGGCGGAGAGACGCTCAGAGTGGAGCGCTGCCTAAGCGTGAGCTGATTCCCTCCGTCACTCTCCTCCGGGACGGTGAATCCATGATGACAAATCATCCCGAGGGAATAAACACCAAGTCTGAGTCTGCGTGTTTTAAATTTGGAACTTTGTGTTGTAGGTTGCATACTGTAAGCTTGTGTATTTCTGACTTCCACACAAATTCAAACCCCCAAGATATGAATCACGCTCTTATTCTGGAGAAGTGGGCCGCTACCAACTCACCACTGGGGGACAGCACTAAATCTGGCAATAGAGAAAGTAGATGGCCGCTGAAGAAATCCAAACCATCCTACACAAACTTGATTTTTTTCTCTTTGAAAAGTAAAAATCCGTCTGAAAGCAATATTTGTGATGGAAAACAGGGCGGCTTCCAGTCTTAGCACAGTCACACACACCTGAGGACTCCTGAGACCCTGAGGCCTTGTAGATCTGTGATGATAGCTGCACACAAGCAGCTATTTGGTGGTGGTGTCGTTCAGAGTGACATAATCTGTAGCTGTGGGATTTGGGCCCCTCAGCTGAAAGGAGCACAGTGGCAGAGATATGCAAGGAGACCTTTGGATAGCAGGGGGATGGGACACTCTGACAAGACCCCCCCACTCTGTCTCTGTCATTTCCGCCATCATCTTTTTCTCTCCCAACACACCCAATCCGTATGCTTTAACGAGCACTCTTGTTTCTTTAATTTAGCTCCTTTTGTGTTCTCCTCTCTGCAGCGTCCTCTACGACTTCACCGCTACATCCCCGTGAGAGTAACATACGTGTTTTATTTATGTCCACGTGTGTGTGTGTTGTGTAAAGCCGGCTGTTTTGGCGACTGTCTGAGATCTGCACTGGTTGCAGCAGCAGAGGAGATAAAGTGGGGCTGTGTTTCCTGGCAGTATTGCAGATTTATCTCTCTGCTTACGGCTCTGATTTTACTGCCCATCCACAAGCCTCCACTGGATCCCACCTCTCTCTCTCTCTCTCTCTCTCTCTCTCTCTCTCTCTCCCACTTGCCATAAGGGACCAGCCTCTCTCTGTGCACGCTCTGGCTACCATAAATCTGCCACGTTGCTCCATAAAGCTGCTTAGGGCATGACTCAACAAATATTAAGGAAGAGGAGAATAAATAAATAAAGCAAAATAGAAACTCTCGTCTGGAGGGAGAGACAACTTTTCTGCTCACAAAATGGAGCCCGGCTGTAAAATATTTACCTCGGTGTCTCTGGGCTTTAGACACTCTTCTGGGAGTGTGGAGGCTCACTGCACAACATCACACACACTTTCTTTTTTCTTTCTCTTCTTCATTGCCTTGCTTTGACTATCTTTTTTGCCAGGGTATAGTCAAGTCCTCGTGTACCACACCATTAGAGGGGAACTCCATTGGTTTTGCATATCTAGGCCTGTTATTTGTCACTAATTAGCCAGGTTTATAATGTCTTCTATGGGGGCGGTTTGTCAAAAAACGAACCCTCACCCGGGTTACCATGGCTTGGGCTTTGAGACAAACTGCATTTCAAACGGGGAACATGGCGTTTGAACTGCATTTACACACATACACAAAACAAACACTAATGAATTGCTTTATAGGAAATGCAAGATCCACAGTTCTATGGAGCTCGACTGGGACCAAAAGTCAGGATATCTCGATCTCTTCTGCAGCGATTTAGACGATTCTTCTTTTAAAACTGTCGCTTACAAGTATCAAATGTTATGGATCTGCAGTACTAAATCACTCTGCAGTATGAGGTGCACGAAACATTTAACACTCATCACAACACACAAAGTGTATACGAGGAGTAATTGTCGGAGAGGCTTTTAACAATTGTTAGAAAGCTTGATAGGACGAAACAAAAGCTTTCCTTGAAATCCCGGCGGTATCAAGACAAAGACACAAATAGCTGAAGGGTGCATTGTGCAACCTGTTCATGCACGGGGGTGAGTACGCTGACATGTGTGGCCGCGCTTGTCAGTTTATCAACAGCAGCAATTTTTCACTCTTGATCGGCCAACCGTGGAGGCATTTTAAATGAACTACCTGGATTCCAACAGCATCAGATACGAGACAAAAGGTAACCCCTCGGGGAATCGTTGCACCTTCTTTGTCTCCGTCCCCGCCCTCCTCTCTCTCCGTCACACACTCGTCCAGCCCTCACGCATTCCAGACCTCTCAGTCTCGTCCGATCGGCTTCGCCACGACAGACACGCAAGCCATTCATAGAGCGGCGAACACCATGTGGACGGCAGACTGTGCCCAGAAATCGAGCAGTATGCTGTCGCAGAAAAAACAACAACTAACAGCCCAAACACAACCAACACGCATATATTCACTCACGCATGCGTGCACACATGGTAGGCCCATCGTGACCCCACGTCAAAGAAGACAAACAACGGCAACTGAAAGCAGCCGCCTTTCCATGTGGCGAGCCAGCGTATGGAACCCTGGCACCATATGGGCTCTTCATTGTTGACAAAACAGCCTTAGGGACATTAGCACCCACCATTTGCATATATGGAAAACACTTTAACAATTGTTTTATCCTTTTGCTGCTCCTGTAGCAAATAAAAGTGCCATCATCAATCTGTGTTCGGCGCCTGGAGGCGCGTTGGAGAGGATTTGTAAAGTCATCCATTTCCTGTCATTTGGAAATGACACAGATAGTACCGACTGCAGCTGGAGGAAATCCCATGATGCTCTTACCTAGCTGCAGCTCCATGTTGTTAATCTTGTTTTCCGAGGGAAACAGGATCTTTGGCGGCTTGTCGGTCAAAGGAGCTGGAAAGGAGGAAAAGACAATTTAAATATAGTATTACACCAGACAAAGGAACAATACCGGCAAGTGGTCTTTGAAGAAGAATAGTGAGGATTTATTCTGATTTAGCTATTTTTAGTGGGTTCCCAATATACTTCTTGCACTTGGTTCTCAATGTTTTCCTTTGCATCCCCTTCTGCCTTACAGATATTTTGAACACAGAGCACAGACAGAAGTTTTCTCCTACCCCCTCTTCAACATGAATAAATGCTCATTCCCTCTCTGTCTGTCCTCATTCCTCCATCTCTCCCAACTTGCTCTGGGTGCAGACACATTGCTCTCTGGTGTCTCTACACCTTGGGTTCCATTCATCTGACCTACTTTCTGATCATAAATTAATCACTGCTTTGCCAAGAACAAACCACCATTTAATCTGCATGAGTGTTAGGCATTTGAAGAGCCATCATGGAGTGTGTGTGTGTGTGTGTGTGTTTGTGTGAGTGAGAGGGAGCAGCTGATGCTCTAATGATGCTAATCATCCATACGGCGGATGTCAGACCTGCTGCTGAAGTCGGCCCTCTGGGGAATGACAGAACATGCAGCTGCTTTATTGTGGTTAAAAGCGTTTGTGTGTTCTGCGCTAGCCTAGGGTCAAGGGTTAGGAGAACAGAAAGAGGGTTTTGTACATACATGACTAAACAGTAACATGAAGGGAGAGAAACGGAGGGGGTGGTGTTTATGTGTTGGACGTCCATAAAGCGGGACTTTTACGTATTAACATCACTGCCTGGGAAAGCTCTCTTTATATCGCAGAATACCAGAGTTGTGGTGTCTGGGGCAACTTTCTTACACTATAACGCATAAACACTTGAAATAAGTATCACCACCTTTAGGGGAAAATAGGTAAACCAATTGGTCACAAAAAAAGAAAAGAAACAAAAAGAGCTCAAGACTAAGTTGTTTCATCTTTATGATGGCTTCACTTATGCATGTGTTTTCCTGATTTTGCATGGGAAAACTGTATTTTGGATACAACACACAATCAGCTTTTTGCTTGATTGCGGCACTACTTAAAGTCCAGACCATGATCTGGATCCAGATCGCTTTTTAGAGTTATGTAAGAACACATTGTTCTTGTGATTGAGTGTTGCCAGTATGACTGAATGTGCCCACATTTTTAGAGTCGACTGTGTTCTGTGAGCGCACTCACTCCGGCCCGACCACCAAAAGCGCAATGTCATTACCATGACAATGAGTCATGACAGTGAGTCACTGACGTGTGAACGGTATCGCTAACTCTTGAAAAGCAAGATTTCACAAAGAGAAAAAAAATTCAAAATAGAATCAGTCCAGCAATAAACCCAGCAGCTGCTCGGCCAATGAACACTCGGATCAGTGCCTCTAATCCGAAAGTGACACCTTTTGTGCCAGGGTGCAAGGCCCTCGTTTCAGGCAAACTGTGCAATTTTTTTTCCCCTTTGTCAAGTCTTGTTAAATGTGATTTTTAGTTCAGTTACAAGAAGACGAATGAAAGCTTTTGTTTCGTTAAAGACATTTCTTTTTACTTGTATTCATGATGGCGAGTTGTGCTGACATTGTTGTGGACCTCTGTCCTTATTACATATAAGATGGCAGCGTATCAGCACAGCAGGATCTAGTGAAACCAGTCAGACTGGCCTGTACTTGTAGACTTATACTTCAACAGTTGTATAATTACGGAGCTATTTGCGCTCACCTTTACTTTAAAAAGGTCAAGTCCAACGAACACTCTCCCGCTGCTGATTTCAACACTTTGTTCGAGCTTGGTATAATCGTTGCTATACACTCAAACTCACAACGCTATCTTTTGTTGCCATGGCATTACATCATGAGGGAAAATTGGGGCATGATAAGCTCATTATAGCCCACATTTCTCTGCTGGCAAGCATGACGGGTTTGATATAATTGTAGACCTTTGAATTTCTCCTTTTGTTTTAAAATGAGTTCAGAACTCGACCATTCTTATCATACTAGAGTGTTAATAAGGCTATAGAGGGGGTACCATGTTTGACACATAGGTAGGCTTGCAGGTGCGTCTCTGTGTGCAGTGCGCTGAATGTATTGATTCATGGGAATAACTTAATGCATTACAGGTTCAGAGTGGGTCAGAGAGGAAGGTATGACCTGGCTTTGAGCATCACACACACACAAATCCAGCACACACACTGCTTACAATCGGATGCACTAAGGAGGCAAACACTAATTTTGCACTTCCTAAACCAGCTATGACGAAAAAAAAAACCCTTTATTGAATAAAACAGAGGCTACTCCCAACAGCAGACCTTTCAGGCATCTCTAATTATGTAGTGGTGAATTTGCAGAGGCGGCTTTTTCAGGCCAGTTTGTAGCCTGGTGCTTTCATTAAGATGTTCCCTTAGAGTGTCCTCACAAGCCCTCTTCTTTAGCCTTATTATAAGAGCGCTCCAACAAGCGCTTTGAAAGCCCTGCTCTGTTTCGGTGTCTGTATTTGGGAGGAACAAGCCATGCAATGTTGCTGAGCTAACTGTGATGTGCAGTCAAGTGAGTGGTCTTGTCTGAAGTAAAGTGCGTGGTCTTGTCTGATGTAGAGTGCGTGGTCTTCTAAAGTGCTTGGTTCAAGGCTGCAGGATAACATATTTAACGATTCTCTAAGCTGTCAGGAGGAAGTGTCGATGTGAGAAGACCGAAGTGTTTGTTATGCGTCGATCTGAATGGAGGTTTTGGGGCGGACGTAGAACCTGCTGGTATGTAAATACTGACAGAGACGCACAGTGACGTGTCAATGAGAGGGGGCGGTCATGGGCTTTTAGGCACAACTGTTTGCACTGTTAATAGGTAATCACACAGCACAAATTACACTGGATACTGATACAATTTTAATTACATATCAAACTGCTATACATAATTACACAATGGGTGATCCTATAGCCAATTATGCACTGGGCAAACAAATGAGGACAAGCTGTCTATGGGAGACGAGAGGGGAAGCAGATGTGGTAAGGGGAACTCAGATAAGAGGCAGCCAGCAGCAGAAGAACAGTAGAGCTGGTGAAAGAACGAGAATACAACAGGAACATTTATAAAGCTAAAGTGAACCAGTCAAGAAACGCGCTCCCCATCGTTTTGGCATGCTACACTTGTTTCTGAAAATCTCATTATCTTAATTACCACTTCTTTATGGGAAATACATCAATTATCACGGTTCGGGGGGGGGGGGGGGGGGGGGGGGGGCTTGGAAATACGGAGGATTGTGAGCACCTCCGAACAAAGGAAAGAGTCTCTGGCAAAGTCAGGAATTAAGCAACTGTCGAAATAAACAGGTAATTAAATATGCAAATATATCTGGTGAGCTGTTAACTTAATAACAGATTGTTAAAGCATTGTGGGATTCATCATGTCTCGTTGTTTTTTTTTACAGAAGACCTTCTGTGATTATATGCTATATTCAATGTTAGAATCAGGTTTTATTTCCATCCCTGTAGGACTATATGCTACTTCAAAATATAGGTTAATCACAAATATATATATATACATTGTTTTAATTTAATTTAAATTTAAACAAAAAATGTACTCTTGGCCCAAGGAAAATGTGTCAGTGAGACTATTATGCCGCATTTATGTGCCGGTTGCAAGTGCGTACCACCTGCAGGTTAGGCGCTAAACGATTTTCACTTCCCGCGTTCTTGGAAAATGGTAAATGGACTGCACTTATATAGCTTCTTTTCTACCTGAACGGACAAAACGCTTTTGAAGTGACCTCGAATTAACACGTAGGCATTAACAGGTAATTAAACATGAGCTGTTAAAAGGTTGTGACAGCATCGCTAGAAAATACATTTATGACTTTTTAATTCTTATTTCTAAAAGATGTTTGGATCCCCATTAGCTGACAACATGCCGTCAGCTGGGGTCCGACACAGAAACCACAAACAATTATATATACAGTTAAAACTGTTTTAATTCTATCTATCAGTCTTTGGTTCTTTGGTTTTTCTCAGAACTGCAACCAAGTTGTGATCACCGTAACCCAGAGCTACCGATACAACTGTGGAGCATGTGCTCAGGCATGCATTTACAAATCAGATCAATGCAAGTTGATGTTTTAATACCACATTCAGATTCCCCCAAAAATAAATTCCACTGCTACCATCAGCTGCATTATCCGACATTTCACAAATGGCTTTAAGATATTTCACATCCGAACTTGGCGGTCTGTAGCCGACTAACACAGGTTTTTAATGTGGCAGGTGTAGCTGTAGCCACAGAGCCCCTGTTTCATTCAACATGAAGTGATAACACTGTCTGGCTGGAATGTGACTCTGAACGTAAACGGCAACTCCATCACCATATTCATCCCTGTCTCTTATGAACCAATTATAGCCATGTATAGCAAACCTCTGTATCGCCAAATAACGGCTCCAAATGAGTTTCCGTTGTAGCTAGTACACCTTACACCTAGCAGGGTCTTGACAGGACACTTTGACAAGTGGAAGGTAGGAACCCCCTCCACCTCCTGAGCCACAGCACCCCCCAAAAAACAACAACTTTGAGGACAAGTTATAAGCACAAAATGTTGCAGAAGCTGCAGCTTTGCTGGTAAGAGAATCGGTGAACGTTGGCAGCTCTAGCCAGTTCCTGTCCGGGTATGACATGTAATGAATGACATGGTTGTCTGTGAGCAGAGTCAATTAAAGGCTCCTGTGTGAATATGTGTCTTCGGGGGGCCAGAATGGCCAGAATGGTATATGCTTGAGCACATTTTATGCTCTGGGATCAATGATTCCCTATAAAATATTGATGTCTGAATATCCTCAGGGCAGAGGCATTGTCTATTCTCTGCAGCAAACCAGGCTGAATTAATTTCAGAGGGTGACACAACGAGTCTCTGTAAGTTGTCTGTGTTCATTTAACTTGGGATGCATGCTATACTTCTAATGTTAACCAACTTGTAACATATGCAGTGGAAAATGACCGAGCCTCTGCTTATGTCTAATTGTGGGAGAGATGTAGCATGCAGTGCGTTATTTGCAAAGTAATTGCGAGCATGGCTGGCTTTGTGTTCTCAACATTTCAAAGCCTGTGATGCTATGCTGCACTGTTTGTGTGTGTGTGTGTGTGTGTGTGCGCGCGCAGGCCTACATGTGGATACATTAACACAGAGTGGGACTCTGTGGATATAAGCTTTGTGATAAGTCATCCACAATCCCATTTCTGCTTGGTAGCGGAAAAGCTCACTGGACTTTCCAGATGGATTATTCTGGGTGACTGACTGGAGGGGAACAGCAAATTAATGAATTAAGGATGGAGCTGAGATACTTGGATCACTGGGGTTTTTCGGTTAGCCATTCAAATTGTGGGGCTGAGTGTAGGGCTGATTGTATTTTTAATACACGGTATAATCAGTGCAATAAAAGAAAAATCAATACTAAATAATTGATTGGTACTTGACTTGTAGCATTAGCTGATGTTTCCTTGATATGTGTGCTTAAATAGGCTACAAAGTGAAATGATTTCTTTTTTTATTGGTGTGTATTGTTGTTATTTCCTACTTTGTTGTGCTGTAACCCAAAAGACACAGTTATCACGCATAAAAGTCCAGTTATGAACGACATCGGTTTGCTGTTATGATTTGATTTAGCAAAAATACATTCATCCTCATAATCATTTCAATCCCAGGCCTGCATTTATGATTTGAATATGTTTTGAGTTAATATTATTTGTGTGACATCTACAGTAACATATTTACATTGTGATGAAATTACAGAAATTGCCTTAAATTGAAGCAAAAATAAATCGGGGCAGGATTTGCAAAAGAGAAATATGCTGAACGGTGAAAATAGAGAGAGAAAAAAAATCAAATGTATAAATTACTGGCACATACAGTATATGGATGAGCAGGTACATATACAGGCATACAAAAAGTCATGGACAAAAGGACATTCACACACACTTCATGCATGGACAGACACACACACACACACACACACAAACTGTGAGGTTGTGAACAGAGGCCTGTGTTGTCCTCTTGGCTCCCAAAGGTTTTCAGCATTTTTTACCAACAAAGGCAGTCAAGCTAGATGAGAAAGGTAAAAATAGGAGGACGGAGACTTGAGCAAACACAGAGTCCTCGCGAGTCTCCCAAGACCGCTAAGCTTGAAAAGAGAAGCCTCGGTTCTCCTCTACGGCTGGCAGACTCCTATATTCTACAGCAGGAGATCACCATATATTAACAGTGACCTTCCACTGTACTGTTGTCACCTTTGAGCCAGTTTCATTACATTCCTGATGGTGCAATAACCACCCCGTATGATTCCCTTATAAAGTCACCTCAGAGTAGAAGGAATTCAATTCCCGGCCCGGCCATTTCCCACATGAGAGACGCTGAGCAGTGAGCTGGATGGTGTCATCCAGAGGAAGCTAATAAAAGCAGTTCTATTCATCCTGAACCACATCACGCTCACCCACCGTCCACCACTGTTGTGCTCTCTAAGAGCCGTGCCTCTGGCAAAGCTGAAATACTTCAACATCAAAAGCAACATGAGCGTGCATTCTTTTCCCCCACGAATATGACTGGACAGCTTCCTGCGTCATAGTCGCTGACACCTTCAAATGGCCATCATTGCGAAAAAAGTGAGAACAATTAGCCCCTTCCGGAACAGCGGCCCCTTTGAGTTTTTACGACCAAGCAGCTCTCTAAGAGACGGTCCGACGATTGAACATGGCAGCGATCAAGCTGTTCAAAGAAGGCTTCCAGCTGTGAGGCCTCAATAATCCATATCATTGTGAAGGAAGAAGAAAGAGGAATTTAAAAGCAGGTGCCGTCGTGTCAGTTCAGTGCTCATTTACGGAGCGTGTTAACTAACCAATGGGGAACTACATTTAACAAATCATTACCTAACAAGCACGACATGGCGACCACGTGAAGATGAATTTGACAAAGAGAGGAGGAAGCTGTTCGAGAAAGACCAAAGTCGGAGCGAGAGAGTGACACAGCGATAGGGACTGAGACACGAAGGGAACAGACTGAGAAAATGTGTTATCGATTGCTGGAGGTTTGCCGCGATTCTGCCCCCTCAGCATGGTGTGCGTGTGTGTACATGTGTATGTGGGCGTACATGTGCGTACCCGTGTGTGTGTGTGTGTGTGTGTGTGCGCGACCAACAGAGCTCTGCCCCTTTTAAATGCCGTTGCTCCATCCAATAATCTTACCGCCGTCTCCTCCTACGGGAGAGCTGTCTGCAGGCTCCCCCTCCCTCCCAAACTTTAACAGGCCTTTTTATCTATAACTCAACATCAATAAGCCAAAGAATCACCTGGTGTCAGACTTCAAGTGGCTGCACAAAACAAACCCTCAGGAAGTGTGTGCCTCCACCCGGTACAGCACAGTATTATTCTCGACTTAAATAAGCAACCCCATTAAGACGGTCTTAATTTGTTTTTTCAGACTCTCAACAGGGATTACATTCAACGCAGGTTGATAGAGGAACTTGCATTGTATTCACAGTAAGAGGTTCAATTAAGCAGTCGGGGAACGTGAATAGTGTTTGAAATGAATGAGCAGCTTTTTTTTTTATGGGTCTATTGTTTACAGAATGGCGAGCAGAGAGCAGGGATGCTGAGGGGAGAGGAGAGAGGTGTCCTCGAGAGTTTACGGTCTCCCCTGTGCGTCATAGTTGAGGATGAAAAATGACAATAGCGACTTTGTGTTCAGATTTAATGAAATGAAATGAAAGTAATTACACTGATAAAGCGGGTAGAGTAACGGCAAAAACCCTATGCAACACATTCAGTCTCTCTGCCTCGCTTTTCTCTTACTGTACATGTGCACACACACGCACACACACACATGCACACACCTTACCCAATCATCTCTCCTTACTGTCTGTAGCGTTCTCTGACACATACAGTATTGGGGCCCATTCATAATCACAATCGCAAAGCGGTAGGTCCCGTGCACGCAGACTGTGCAGCCGTCTCCAACCATGACCTGCTCTTTCCGCTCATGTGTGTGTGCAGCGGCGCAAAGTGCACAAAGGCTTGGGTGAAGGTCAATATGGATCGGAAGGTGTGGTGACCAATACATACTCTCTCAAATCTCACATTTACCGGTCTCATCGCTCTGAAACAGCGGTGGCAATCACAGTGACGCATGAAATCGCATTGTCCGGACGGTGCAGATCAGCGCAACCTGAACACACACACATCCCTTGAAATCTGCAGCCAGAGGCAGTTGATAGAAATGAATAAATAAAGAAATAGCTTGGGGAAGCATTTTATATGGTTTCATCAATCCTACGCTATGCAATTGTTAGATTACTTCTTAAAAAGCAGCATTTCAAGAATAAAATACAAACGGTTGATTTTTCTTTATTATTAATTGGGAAGGGGGCTGTGATGCGCAAGATTAATAAGCTGTGTGTCATTTGCGAATCATTTGAGGAAGTTAGTGGAAAGCCAATGCCGCGGTCCTTTAGGGCAGCACTTCTCAAATAGGAGGCTGCCGATTTATCAACGTATCTGTCCTGCTGCCTTCAGATGAATGCAATTGGGAAGAAAAGCTTGAATGTACTATACATCAAAGAAGCTGTGGGATGCATGTCTGCGTGTTTGCAAACCCCTGGAAGTGTGCGTCTGAGGGTGTGCTCTCATGCATCTGTAGATGAATGGCAATTACCATTGCCAAACAGAGGGCCAAAGAAAGAAGATGTGAGAGAAAGCCTGCGATGCACGTTTCTGATCTTCACAGGGTTATGCGTCCGTGAGGACCTATAAAAACGGAGCATGCGTGCACCTGTAATTCAAAGTCCAAATGGGTATGAGTAAAAGGGAGGGCGTACCACAAGCAGTTTGTGCATGTCTGTGTTTGTTTTATGAGCGAGCGTTGAACATCCCTGCTTCTGGGACCCGAGACTGATATGAAATGGAAAGAAAACAAAGATGGAGAGTGGATGCAGGCAAAGAGGCGTGATGGGAGACGGCAGAGAGCGGTGGAGGAGGCGAGGATGGAGAGAGGAGAACTTGACGGGGTGTTTACAGTCTGCTAAGACTCCAGCCTTGACTACTGCTGATGAAGTATTGACATCTCAACAATCTGGGTGGTCGAGCTTAGCACAGTCTGCTTCGCGCCCTCTCTGAGCTCAACAGTCTCTCTCTGACTCTGCTCTGTTCTTGACCTCTGTCACTGTAGCGCAGAGTGATATTTCCTTTTCTTCTCCCGCGCTGTCATCCTTTTGTCACTGTCCCAGAATTGCCCCGTCACACTCTTTCTTACCTTTCAGTAAACCGTTCCAGTTTTTTTCTTACCGTACCTTCTTTTCTTGCGTACTCGTCCCAGCTTATGCCCCTGCCCCTCCCCGGCGGCATGTACTCTGTGCAGTGTGTCTTGGATAATATCAGTGTGAACTTTTATGTTCCCCAATGGGCGGAGTGTAGACTACACTGTCCTTCCATTAGGGCTCGGCTCACAGACATCGTGTCCACATTCAATAATGCAGGTCGCTGCTAAACCTCTGCCGGTGTGCGACATCAGCACACACCCTGGCTACCTGGTGCACACACTGGCTCCTGATCCCTGCAAACACACACGGACTAACAGGCGAGCACAACGCACACTCCATACAGTAGGCACACCTTCCTGTCAGCCTCAGATAACGGAAACCTCGGCGGGGGAGTGCCGATAAAGAAGCTAAATGAAGGCGTAACATTTACAATAAATACACCTGTGTGGAGCTTATGCAGATAGGCAGACGGGTGGAGGGAGGGGGAGGGGGGGGGCGTCGACATGCGGCCACCGCTCAGAGATGTAAAAAAACCAAACATTTTCAGACAAGGCAGATACTGACCAATAAAGCATCCTGCAGCTCTCCCTACAGCGGGCAATGAAAAGGGGATTAGCGCTCTAATCAGTGCAGATCTCTGCGGGCAATTCAGAGGGAAGCCCAAGCGGCGCGGTGTCCATTCTGTTACTCGGTCAGAGCAGGAGGACGAGGCGAACCCCGTCAACGGCAGGGGGGGAAGCCAAAGCAGGTGGATTCACACCTGAGGGACAGGATTAACACAGCACTGGCACATTACAACCAGCACGCACAGTGCACCATCCCACTGGAAGGGCGTGTGTACGTGTGTGTGTGTGTGTGTGTGTCTCTCTTCTTTTTCTTTTTTTTTTTCAACCATGAGTGTGTAAACACACTGGTAGTACCAGTAGGCTTCACCTGAGGTGACACACATATAGGGCTGAGATTTACATGAAGTAACAGAGGAACAGAAAGGCAACCTGCAGGGTCACCTCGCTGCCATCTGCTCCAGCTCCCTTTGAACAGTCTCCACGGCAACCTCAGCAGTTCACACAACATAAGACTGTTGATTGTGATCTGTGTTTAATAACGCTGTGATAAAGGCACACATGCTAAATGAACTATATTCAAACTTCACTTTACTCTGCTGGACATGTATATATATAAGATCGCTTTTGCACATTTTTCCTTTATTGTTTGACAACACAGAGTGACAGAAGCCATGGGCGACGGGGGTGTGTGTGACTAAGCTTGCCAGCTGTATGTTGATCCGGCATGGCATGCAACACTAATAACACTTTATATTTCCAATTACAAAAAAAAAGCTGAATTTTATTGCTCACTGCAAGATGGTACGTCAATGTCAACCTCGAGTTAAAATGCAGCAGCTGATGATATGCAAAGAGCTCTCATTGCAGTACATGCAGCCATGCTTATCATCTGGAATGGATACAAATAATATGCTTAATATGCTGCATCTCCATTTTATGGTCCTGAAGTTTCTGCTCCTTCTGGGCAGGTACGTATATGCATAAAGATTCAGGTTTAACGGAGACCCATTTGACTGATCCACATTTCTAGACATCCTTACTAAGGAGTAAGCGGGTGCTGAAGGTGGCTGAGGTACCTTATATTTGTGTCCACCTCTGCTATATATATATATATATATATACATATATATATAATTTTTTTTTAAATCTTCTTCGTTTTAGATTATTTGACATATATCCAATTAAAAACTACCTAAACGAAGCAAAAGATAAGGTATTCTTCTCTAGCCAGACACAAACAAATACTTTGTTGTGGCATGAGTGGCCACACTGATGGTCTCACACTCCCTCTTCTTGATGTAAGCGCCACTATAGAGTGTGTCGAGTCCGTGCCAGAATCCAATTAGAAACTCAGCAGTCTCATCTCATATCATGATGCGCATTTAAAACTAAAATGCACAAATATACATTAGCATAGATACTGTACATAGATATGAAAACCTATACACCAAAATACACTCTGGCATACAGTAAAAAAAAAAAAGAGCTACTGGAGAGCAGCAATCATTAGCATGACACGACTGATGGTCCAAAGTATCTCTAAGCTAAGTTTTACCAGCTGACTCAAACGAAGCCGGTCACATAACACGGTGCCAGGGTGAGATTTGTAAATCCTGTGTTTATTTGCTTCGCCTTATTCCAAAAGCCTAACGACGCTCTTCTCTTCCAGCCTTCTAAGACAGATGGAGATCATTAGCTTCTCTCCCCCCCCTCCCCCCCCCCCCCCTCCCTCTCTGCTCTCTCCGATCTGTCACGTCTAAACCACAGGCGCTCTTTGTCTCGCCTTTTCACTCATCCCCTCTTCTGTTTGCCCCTCACTCACTGTCTCTGTCCATCTCCGCTACACAGATTTATATCCAAAAAGGTTTCAAACTCCAGCGGAATCTCGCAACTTTAACAAGTGCTTCATCACTCGTGTCAGAAGTAGTTACAGGAGTCATGACACACACTTCCCTTGACAGGAGGAATTGATGAGAAGCCATTAGACTCTGCTGATCCCGGAGTGAACAGGGGGAAGGCCTCCATCACGGCATTCCTCTACTCCCAGACACAGAAGCACGGGCGCCAGCAGTTCTTTGGACACGAGACAGAAGCACCACTTCTTTCCACTGGAACTGCACACGCGCGGAGAAAGTTGTGTGCATTTTGTAATCGATTAGGGGGAAGTAAAAAATGTAACGGTAACACGGACCGTCACGGCCGTGATTGCCACAGCATCCGCGAAAAGGTTCAGATTGCGATTCCCCGCCGCAAATATGCCAAAGGCAAGTAGAGTCTATTATTTGCTAATGAATCGCTGTCATATCTTCATGACATCATTAGGAGACACATGTGGATAAATAAAATAAACAGCCCACAGTGAGGAAGCGGTGGGGTTTATTGTTAGCATTGTCACAGTTTCTGCGTGTGTGCCTGTATGCAGTAGTGCTGAAAAGTGTTAACAGAGCTCCTGCTGTCCTGCCTGCACTGGTGGACCATCTGGACCGAATCCATCACTTCCTCCTGCACTTCCTCCATGGCCCCGACTCCTAATCTCTCATTATGACACCGCGGTTGTGGGACCAGCGACAGGAGGGGCCATTTAGCCACAAGCAGCAGAGCTGACTGCCAATGTCATGTTCTCTTAGTGTTGCGTTTGTGAGATTTTTAATGTTAATCTTTCATATTTCTTGGATTGTGTCTTTCAACAAAGCAAGAATTCTTCCTAAATGTACACTATGTTCGAGGATCGAGGATCGTTGGATCAAATGCTTTTCACAGTGTCATCTTACTGGTTTTAATGTGCCCCAGTGGTTATGTGGGAGCTGATGACCATCTTTATCGTGCTGACCTGAGGTTTATACGGTGAAGGAACATCTTTCACATGCAGAAAAGTTTTTTCTTTCTTTCATTGGATTGAGGCACAATAAGATTGTTCCTGGACTTTAATTAGTTGTACCGTTAGGGCTATCTCCTCCACTCCATGCTCCGCCAATTGAATGCGCTCTGATTGGGGGACAGATCAGGCCAATTGTTAGGCTGCAAGCTCATATTTTCATCCACAGATTTTGCCCTTCGATTTGCGTTCGTTAATTACAAAAGATATTTTGCTACACAGCTGACAAGTAAGGTGGCTTTTTATCATGAAAAAATAATTGGAAGCTACACCTGCAGCTAAAACGTTGATGCAGTTATATACTGTAATAACAGTATGTCAAGGTCAGAGTTAAGTATTTGGCTACAACAGTGGTGTGTTAGCGTTAATGAGGTTTGAGCTTTGTCTTATATGACAACTTCAGTGAGTGAGCACACACATGCTAACAAGCCTGGCTTTCCGCAGGTATTTGTCCCGAAAAAATGAAGTCGATTTTGATTAAATCCCAAGATCACAATTTGTGCTTTTCCGCCTACACCATCGACTTAAACATCTGAGGAAATCCCGACTTCCTTTTCTGCTCTTCTCCATTTAGGCTTCTGTTTACAGTATGTAACAGGTTTACACAAAAAGTCAGCCTCCTCATATATCACTCTCTTGCCAGTATTTTACATTGGATCCTAAGCTAATATAAGTGGAGGAGCTGATTGAGTGCTTTGACCTCCCTGGAGGTGGTCGAGGTTAAACGGGTGCAGGGCTGGGCTCTCTTTCGCTGCTTTTAAAAGCCTGACATGTTCCCTGCAGAATGTCTGACCCTCGCTGACCACAAATCAACCAGCAATTACAACCCTACAGAAAGCCACACACACACACACACACACCAGCACAAACACACACACACACACACACGCTATCACGCTACTCCCCGGCCAGCGCTGCTGCGTGAACCAGAAACGAAAAGATGAGACAATATGCTTGTAAAAGAGGCAAATTGTAATATCAGGAAAAGTAGCGCAGGGTGGAGGAGACGCACTGAAAGATGACACGGAGAGGGAAAAACAGGAAGGGAAACGAGCACGAGAGGTGAACGGAGAAGCCACGAAAGTATGAAGAGCTATGTATGTGGCCAAGTAATATATGCCACCTTGCTTTGACCTTTAGTGTGATAGTAACATCTTTATTAGTGTAATTCTGAAAACAAATGGTATAAAAGTGATAAATATTGTCCAGGAACTGGAAAAAAAAGCACTGGAGACTTGAGGTCTGATGGTCTCATGTTTGGCTGTTTTATTCCATGGCAGTGTCTCATGAATAAAGTCCCAAAGGGCCGAAAAGCCCTCCTAAGCCACCGCTTTGTTTCAAGACAAAGCCCCTTTTTATTCCACTTGGAATAACTTGTCACAACACAGCCGAACCCAAGGTGCCACCCTATCAATTTCTATGGCAACAGGGTTTGTGGCATTGGCGTATGAAAAGAGTGTAGTGGGCAGTGCTTTGGGACAGTCTCTGCGGACGAGGCCGTTCGCTTGAGATTCAGATGGAACTAAAGAAGTATTGGCTTTTTTTTTTCATTTGAGATGTTTTCACGTTATTTTGTGAATTTTTCAGGATCTCTTCACAGTATGGATGGACAAGGGGAGTGGGTACATTGACTGATGTGTTTTCTTAATATACAACTTACAGAAAAAGCTGCACCTTTGACGGTGCTAAATTAGACATTAGGAGCATATCTATAGGAGGAACCAAAGGGTGGGGGCTAGGCTTCTGCTGTCGTTATCGGCTGTAACCGACATGTGAGCAGTGCAGCGCAGCGCCCATAAGCTAACCAGTGGGGCACGCTCACATGCACTAAAAAGTATGCACGACCGGCCCGGCTATGTCAACAAAGCACAGAGAAGCTCGGTTAACAACACACACAGAGACTGAGAGTGACTTTATTCTCTGCTCAGGTAGACATTACTCCACTAAATCTTTACATAAACGATAGCTGTTTGCTGCTATATGAATGCTCTGAGTATTAATGTTTAGAGAACCTTTAACAATTAAAACAAACACAACACAACACAACAATACATTTGATACAATGAGGCACATGGATTTCATCATTAATGATGACATATGAAGTCCCTGGATTTTCACCCTAAAGTAACACAGCAACAACCATCTTAACATCCTTTTGGGCATGAATGTGCATGCGAAATGTGTGTCACAAACAACTAATTCTCCAGCTCAGATAAAAGGGAATAAAACAGCGAATACTAGGCGGCCACTACGCACAGCTTATGTTTCACAAAGCAGCACCATCAGCACAGCACTCTCACATTCTCTAAGAGCTCTGAGACACGAGAAGATGTAACGGTATCTGCGTTATTTGCATTGCGGATACAACCACCTGTTAGCTTCAAAGCATAGCGGTGGAGGGGAAACACAGAGGGTTTGACAGTAATGACTAATCATGGTCCAACGATACAAAGCGAGCCCCTTCAGAGCGAGCCTTTGATGCAGGTGAATCACATCCTAAACATACTTATTAGCAGAAGTGGGGGAGGAGAGAGAGGGAGGAAGGGTGAAGTGAGGGGGGGGGGGATTTGTTCCGCACGTTAGCTGGCATGCTTGGGTGCACGAGAACAGAAGGTTGGCATAATGAATTTTGGCGTGCAAGCGGCTGTTAATGAAATAAAGAGCCCCACCCCAACAGAGGTGTGAACGCGAGTGTGCGCTGGAGTGTGTAAGTGTGTGCGTGCAAAACAGAGAAGGAGGGGACAAGACAGAGGAAGTTTGGGAAGTGAGGAGAGAGGAAGAGAGCGGTGAGGGCGGTTTGAGTTCATGACGGAGAAGGGAAGATGCTGGGAAAAAGCTGCTAAAGTGAAAAAGAGAGAAAAAAAGTTTGTTACATATGAGTTTTTATGCTCCTGTGTGGCTTCTCAAAGTAAAACCGTTGTTTGGATGTTTGCTCTGGATGCTTATCTCAGACAGGGCTGCACAGGGATAATCTGGGACAAGAAGGACTTTCTAACCATGTTGATTGGATGTTAATTCTGTCTCTTTGTAATGTTTCGCTTAAGGGAGTCTGGGAGAGAAAAGAGACAATTCTTACATACTTAAAAGGGAAAAGGGGGATTGAAGTTATTTTGCTCGTCAGCGAGGTAGCTTTCAGATTCATTTTTTTTAAAAACCTCACAAAGTCTTACTTCTTCACGGTTGGCCTTATAACGCAGAATAATCTCGTAGATGGCTCCATCTGCAAAAGAACACTTTCCAAGTTGAACTTTATCAAAACTTTCCCACTTTCTCTTCATCACTTTGCTCTCAAGAGAAGCACACGTATCACAAACAACCCAGCTTTGTAGCGGCTCAATTTATAAATCAAAGTTCTTTGCTGAAACAACATGAAGCACAAGTTATTGGAACAATTCAACCCCGAACCTTCCTTCCTTCGGGGATTCCTAAATATTGCAGCCAAGCTACGACATTCTGCCTTGTAATCCGATATTGTATTGTATGGATCAAAAGGGCATGAGCTATAAGTTGATATGCATAACCGTCATACAGTATGTTCTCAGTAGGCCAGGTGGTGTTTGAGGCTCTGATGTGATTTCTAAAGGCTCAGAAGACAGCCTGTCCCCACCCTCTCAACACGGGTTGCCTAATTGAGTGTTAATTTGGTGCTAATTATGTAACACGTTATCCCAGTGAGACGCCCCAGATGCCACGAGACAAAAGGAGCGTGGAAGACTGTGCAGAATCGCACAGCAAAGCATTTAGGGAGGCACGATGTGAGGCCGCGGCTGCATCTGCTTCCTGAATTCAGCGAGTTACGATGCAAGAAATAAATAAACAAACACACATCGAGCGAAACGTGTTCGATTTTCAGAAATAAGGACATCCTCGTATGAACCACAACTGATTGTTAAACAAGTACTCCTCTCTACAAGCAACATTAATTAATCATTTAACAAACATTTCCCAGGGAAAAGTTCGTCCTCTGCATTAAAAACTAAACAGATTTTTTCTGAACCGTGAAAGTAAAAAACACTGAGGCTGGGTGAGTGAGTGGGTTAGAGGCAGTGTTGTATTACTGAAGCTCTCTTCTTCTTCTGTTTTGTTTGCCCCTCAACATAAATATGCACAACATGATTATGAAGAAGACCACTCTGCTCTTTTATTTATCAAAGCCATGAAGCCTTAAACAACATACACTGTAGAATACTCATCCATGAGTGTGTAGGTATCTGTGTGCATGAACGTGACTGTTTATGTGCATGCATTAGAAACGCCCAAGTGAAAAGAAAAGGCTGTTTTTTTTTCTGAGTGAACATGTATACATAGATTTTTAAAAGAGGCTATTTAATTTATTAAAACAGCTGGTGGCTGGAGTTATGATTCAGTAAATAGTGCATTGGTTGGGGACTATTTTCTGCCGGGGATGAATACACATTTGGTGCACTAGTGAGTATTAACGATTCCAGGACACTGAATCTGGAATTTGGTCAAAATAGTCACTGCCCAGCTTCACTAAATGCAACGTTGTGGCTAATTTATGTGTTTACATTTTTTTTGGTGGGGGGGCAGAAATTCGCTGTCGGTTTTTGTTTTCAACAATAAGACAAATATAGAAACTAGCTCTCCTAGAAGAGGGTCTCTCTCTCTTGTACACTCTGAGGAAGCAGGTTGGTGTCTGTAACTAGCCCTGATCCTGGACTGTGTGGACCTGCCCCTTCAAGCAATTCAGCGTGAATAAAGTTTGTGAATGTTGGAAACACAAACTCACAGCGGAGGCAACGTCGAGTAACAAAAGCACAAGTTTCTTAGGTGACGAGCCTGTGACATTTTGACATGTCACAGTAGCAAAAGCACAGGTGTAAATAATAAGATTAGTTACGGCTATATTCTATCTATCTGGATACTTTTCAGGGTTTCCCTGGTATTGTGCCTGCTGGGTCACCGTCACATTGTCATGGTTTACTGGGACATTGAATGGACCCGTCATAAATGTTAATAGTCACGTCCAGACATCACCAACCTATATGCGTGGGATGCTTTGGTAACGACGTAGGCGTCAGCTACGCTACGCTGGCAATGCTAAACTTACAAGCATTAGCCCTAAAAAAACATCTGCGGTGTCAAGTCGCGGTGTAGAACTCCTACATCTCTTTAGACAAAGTCAGTGATGGAGGAGGCCGGTATACATTGCGAGGGGGGGAAGCAGCAGAAAGTGAAAGCTGAGAGAAAGTGAAAGTCCCAGCAGACGATTATTTGGCTTCTGTCCACAGACTGTTGTTCTCCTCCATGTTGTCCTCCATAGCGCTCTGCTAGTAGCAGCATGGATTCTGCTCAGCACCTCCACACTTTGAAATACGATTTGAGCGAGCAGAGCTTCTGAACTGACAATTTGCAAAAATCATATTTCATGTTTAATTCTTTGCTGTTAAGACTAAAATCAATCCGGATAAAATCTGGAAATGCCAATTAACGGGTTTGAGCCGGCAGTCTGAGCAAGGCCAAATGATGGCTGAGGTTATACTACACCAATAACCGTTGATATTAGCATACACATCTGCAATGCAGGTACTGGTCCTTTCATCAACTGTATTTGTTACAGTAAACTCTAAGATTTCTTGCTTCTGATAGGAGAGAGAGAGAGAGAGAGAGAGAGAGAGAGAGAGCAAATCAGCTGTTAACTTGTAAATACAGTAATGGCAGGGGAGATGGCCGTAGTTAGCTCAACACTGACAGAACTCGGCAGTCCCTCCTTCAACACAAAGCATTCTCTGCATTCACTAATAGATTTCCTATTCTTGTCTAATTAAAAAGGGAAGCCGTTTCCCCCCGGAAAGGCTCCAAAGAGCTACACTGAGGGGTGGAGGGGGTCGCTGGGAATCCATCAGATGTGATGCAGTTAATCAGCATAAAGCCTGCTCCGGTGCACTGCGAAACAACAACTGCAGGAATGGACCCGACCCTCACACTGCGCCACACTGGGACTCAAAGCCTACGCTGATATAGAAGGAAGATAAAATTCATAAACAGAATTGTCTTTATTCTTTGAGCAAAACTAAAATACCCTGGTAGTTTCTCTGTTCTCTCTAAAACGGGTAATTAAAGGGTAATTAAAAATAACTACACAGACACCGCGAAGTACGAAGTGTAAGGGGTTTGTGGGAGAGAATATAAAGAAAATGAGAGGACAGAGTCCTTGCTTACGGTAATTGCCTGTCTCTCCTTTTCTATCTTTTTGAGCGACAACAAAAGAAGAGACAGGAGGAGGAGAATGAGGGAGGCCAGAGCCGAAGAATGACAGCGGAAAAAAATAGGTGAGCGTATACAAGGGGAGGAAAATCTGTACGACACTCCTGAAACTCACATTATTTTGCTGCAAACTGGCAACAAGCCAGTAGTACAGGCCGACTCAACCTCCTCCAGCGATGCACAATTTGCTTTTTCACACACCTGTGATTAAAGGTACAGTAGGTATGTTGAGCTGGACACATCAAGGAGCAGAGGTGGCGATGGAGACAGCAGATTAGTCACATGATCTAACACACACCTGATCTAATAATAAGGTGCAACACTCATTGCAACACTCATCAACAACATGATCTCAGCCACAACGCCGGCTACCTGTCACCTAGTTACGGCTTCAGCAAAGGAAACTGATATAAGGGTGCTGCTGGCATCCGGTAGAGTGTGACCTCTGTGTTTTTCAACCTGGACCCTTTTATATTTATGCTTTCGTGTCTATCTAATGGGGACAACATGTTATTATTTGGTCTCTCTGTAGGGTCTATTCCGTAATATTGTCGAGACAATTAATTTAAAATCACAATCTGAACCAGTCAGTTGCAAAAACAAGCACTTTTGGGTGGATGACATTGAATGTGATGGGTTGCCTCGAGCGATTACATCAATACTGGACCAATCAAAAAAAAAAAAGTTGTACCTATTCCGACACAAAAACATGGGAAAACGGATTGAAAAAGTTGAGCAATGCATGAGTTACCCTTTAACATCATCTCATCCAAATTTCCGTGCATCTCCTGCCTCAGAGAAAACCGCTCTTCTTTGGCAGAGAGAAGCGGAGAGAGTGTGTCCAAAGTGGCAACTTGGCTTTCGGGAGGAACAGGTGGAACAGAAACACTGCCATTCATTTTCTGTTATCAAAACTGGGCAGGCATGCATGGATGGATGTGTACATACAGTCCACACACAGGTATGCACGTACAGCAGATGCCCACGCACACACACACACACACACACACACACAGAGAAAGCAAACTGTAGATGCTGACACCGGCTTCCTGGACAGCGTCTCTAAACTGCAGGGATGCCAGAGGAGGAGAGAAAGAGAAGCAGCAACGCTGCTGCAAAGACATCATTTCCATTGTGTACCGGGGAAAGTGGTGGCAACACAAAATGCTAATGACAGTTAAGGCGTTTAGTAACGGACTCACTGGAAGGACCTGAAGGAAAAAAAAAAAAAGCTCTCATTTTGACAGAACCGGCACTCTCCAAGAGAACGCTGTTGGGTTCAAAATACCTATGAGGTAGAAGGACATAGACAATACCTCAAGAGAGTGGGTAGGATTACACAAATAAACGTGTGCACACACGGACATGCATTTACAGGACAGCCGTGCGCATGCGCACACATGGGGACACGCTAATGTTAGTGGGAGGGCTCTTCTACCTCAGGCAGTCTTACAGAGATCTCTCTGTGTCTCCACCCCGAGGCTGAGAGGCTTTGACTACACACTATATGTATGATTTAAGGTATCGAGTGACAAGGACAGCGCGGGGGTTGCGTGAGTTAGAAGGGTATACAGGGAAACAGAGACGTGCAGGAAAAGGTGCGAGTAAGAGACAGATTAGGTTTAGTTTAGTTTGGTTTGTACCATGTTGGCAGGAAAAAACAATCTTCACCTCCTTTCTAAAAAAAAAAGAAAAGAATCCAGGCTTTACCACACTCTGGTGTATGCACATATGCACACAAATTACTTATTGCAACCCTTTATTAATTTGGACTCTTGAGTGCTTGCCGAATACAGTGTCCATTGTCGCTCTGTGTGTGACAATCTGTCTATTCCCCGTCCCCTGTGGTTGTTAATGGTCACCTTCTTATCTTTTAATTGGACGGAGGGTTTTCTAGAGTGCTCTTTTCTTCAGGACACTGCATAATGAGAGGGTTATTTAGGGCACCCTAATTGACCTTCAGCCTTTTTCTATCATGTAATGAGAACCGTACTGCAGATGGCACTGTTCTGATTATAACAGAGCAAACTTTGTACTGGTGAGACGGCAGCTATACCGACCCAAAGTTAGGTGGTCGCTGCCTGTTGGAGGAGAGGAGAGGAGACGATGTGAGGGGCCAATTACCGCTGGACTGCTGGCAAGGAAAACGAGGATTGGAGGAAGATCAGAAAAAACAAAAGCCATAACGTGATCAGGGTCAACACGGCCAACATATTGGAATTTCATTACAACACATAAAAGAGAGAAAGACCGTCAGATTACGAGGAGCAGAAAGCAATAATAGAAGTACAAGGTGTTACAGTATAATGTAAGCAACGAGCTCACCCACAAAACGTCCCCGCTTGTAGTTCATATTAAACCACACACTGAGGAGGGCATTACTGCAACTGGAGCTACTGCTGTGTTTAATGAGACTGTATAAGAACAGCTCTAACCTAGCTTAGAGGTACACAGTTGTACAGCTATTCACAGGGAGAGAGAGAGGGGGAGAGAGAGAGAGAGAGAGAGAGAGAGAGAGAGAGAGAGAGGTCATTATCAGAGACAGGGGATGAGAAGCAAAAGGCTGCACTAACATGGGTGATTTACGTCAGGAGGAGAGTAGATGACAACAAAGCTTTGTTTTTCCGTTCACCACGGTGGATGCACTGCTGCACCAGCCAGCGGCGGGCTTACACCTGCAGTGATTCAGCAGGCTTATGAGGGCAGCACTCATGACAATGTTTGTCACGGCAACTTAAAATAAAAAGAGCCGAGCAATATTTGATCGATTCCCGGAGAGTTCCATACATTTTAAGGAGCAAAAGGCTTTGACGCTCATGGAAAATGCAGAGAGGCTCAGATTCTGTTTTTTCCACGTGTAGAAATGATCCGTTCGCTTGCTCTCACCTTAATTGTTTTGTTTTTGGTTAAAGATCTACCCAAAAAACTATTTTTGTAAAAATCTTTTGTAAAATACAGAAACTTGGGCATTTTGGAAGTACTTAGGTTCATATTTAGACTAAATTACGACATATTAGGGGGTCATTTTAATGCAGATCTCAAGAATACATATTTCATCATTTAAGTTAAAATCGAATTGTCTTACAAAAGGGAATTCAAGGTGCTATTTCCTTGTAAAATCACCTGTAAAATCTGATGTGTTGTTAAAATAGAAGCATGGTCTGGGGACACATCTTTCAACATTTTAGGAAATAAGTGTATTCTCATATCAATGTGTGAATTATGAAGCTGAAGTTAGGAGACAGTCAGCTTAGCTTAGCACAAAGACTGGAAACAGCTATAGCCACTTAGACTGTTACGGGAAATCTTGTTTGTTTTCGTCTCTAGAAGAACAAAACTGAAGGCAACCATTTGTGGATTTGCGAGCGGCCATTACCCAGGGGGTTATTTTTTTAGGTTTCTCATCTTGTCAAGAAAGCAAAAAAGCCGAACAGAGATTGATATCCTCTCAGCAGTCTAAGGTGCTTCTGTTATCAGGAAACAGTGAAATGTAGAGCATGTCATCCACATAGCGATGATAAATAATGGCAAGCACTAAATATCTCATCCCAACTGTATATTGTACAGAAGCAGCTTTTTTAAGGATGAGACTGAAATCCCCTGGCTTCAGATAGATAAGCATAAAAGTATGTTTTTTTCTTCTTCCAGATGTGCATTGCCAAAACACTTTTGGGTTAGGGGTTGGGTTTGACTGAAAAAGACAGAATTATAATTGTAATGTCACCACTCCTGCTCTGGTACCAGCCCGGTAGGCTTAGATAATGATAACAACCAGAGATTGGGGCGGGGGGTGGGTGGGGTGTACGTGGGTGGAGTGGGGTAGGTCAGGCAAGATTAATTGTGGGGGCTGCAAATTTCATTCGTCACACTCAGATTGATGTCAGTTTTAATTGAATTAAAACAATGTGAACCCTGGCCTTCTTAGAATCTAGGACAGCTGGTGAATGGTGATGAAGTGAGCTGGAGAACACTTGAGAGAAGAAGGGGGGTGGAGAGGTTAGGGGTGAGGAAGACAGAGAGAGAGAGAGAGAGAGAGAGAGAGAGAGAGGGACAGAGAAATTAGTAATTGATAGTGATAGTTGACCTTAAACTAATGAGCCATTCTGCTCCACCCTACACTGGTTATACTTGTTTCAAGAGCATCTTAGCAGCTCAATAAAGCCACAAGGCCTCTGCACTTACACAAGCTCTTTCTGTTGCAATGGTATGACAGACTGTACGTTATAGCGCACATCTAACACTTATAAAAGTGCTTTCACAGTGTGTGCACCGGCCATTCACGGGTGTGATTGAAGTACAAGTGTGCGCGCGCGTGTGTGTGTGAATACACAGGTGCATACATGTGTGTAGGTGGAGTCAAGAAATGTCAACTGCAGGGGTAACACTTATCTCAGGTGTGATTTTTATCATCTCCTCCCCAAGGACATGTAGAGCCCGAGGCTGAGTGGTTAGCGTGACCACGACGGGCCCCGCACACAGCTAGGCGCCGTGCATTCACGCAAGACTGGAGCACATAGTCGAGAGCAAACCCATCTCATTTTGTCACCCCGCAACTCTTATCTCGCCCCGCTCGTCCCTCTTCTCCCACGCTCTCCGGGATAATATCGGCGCTAATCCATCTCTCCACCTTCGGCCTGATGGGTGGGGGAAGGAGAAGAGACGGAGGTGGCCTGGACGCCACAGTCCTCTTCGCTTGGTGTCTCTGCTGACTGCTTCCGCCTCCGTCCTCTCCCGCTGGAGCCGGCATCCGCTGTGCTGAGATTAAAAGTCACGCTATCGCTAGAATAAATGGATATATCGCAGAGAGACGCGCACGAAGTCCCGCTCACGCGCGCGCACATACGGGCAGTATTTTATATGGTTGTGAAGTGTTCATGTATCTGAAGGTGACCCCAGAGCACTAGAACGACAAAGACCCTTTTACTGCGATGAGACCATGTCCTGGATCACCTCCCCACACCTCAGCTCCTCATTACGCACACTTTCTCCAACACACACACACACACACACACACACACACACACTCGTGCACATACAGTAAGCACGTTGTCCCATCTCAAAAGTGAGATGTAGCCCAGAGAGGCAAGGGCAATCACGTTACTGTCAACCTTAAATGGATGATTCTTAAAGGCAACGGTTGCTTGCTGAAGATGTGAAATCCAGCCAGAGTACATTCAGATACAGCGAGCAGCAACGCCACATGCCAAACGAAACACCCACGACGGTCACATATTTTATTTCCACACGTATAAACATTTACTCACTGCACATAAAGCGTGTTTCCCCAAGCAGAGCCCCTCGCACCGCGGATATATACTCCACGACGCGGCGTACGTTAGATGATTCCTCTCCTCCCCTCGAATTTCCTCTTGCCCTCTGCAACCTCCATCCACTGTGCCAAATGGTACATTTACATTGGTCGTAACCTCAATCACCATGCTCTGCAGGCTATGCTGAATGTGCACACAGACATTTCTACAGTGAGGGGAAGCAGACAGGTATAATGGGAGCGGTAGATAGAAGCCCCAGCGCCCAAGGCATCGATCAAACCAAACGACTCCATTACAGTAAGTCCGACAGAGGCAAGCGGTAATGCGCGCTGTGATAAACACTGGGATAATAGTCTGTTTATAGTCCTGGACACACTGTTTCTGCTGGGGAAACACCAGCAAGGAATACAGATACAGTAACATACAGGAGCAGCAACCTCTCTATCTTTTTTTCATTCTTTCTATCTATTCTCCCCTCTCCCCTTTGCCGTTATAAGCCACTTTCACTCCCTTGTTCTCTTTATCCTTTTCTGTATAATATTTAGCTTCGTACAGAACGCAGAGGGAGCTGCATACATCAGCTGAACAGGGCTTTTATCTGGTGTTATACTATTGTAGCGTTACCATCACAGAGCTGGAATGAGGCCTGAGAGAACCATAAAAATTGAATAGAAATGATTCAGATGAACCGCTAAAAAACAGACAGGTATCGCGCCAGTCACTTGCGGGAATATGGGCATTTAAACCTGGAGGAGACAGCACACAGGAGCTGGCATGCAGCACATCGGAGTGGCCCATACTGTCCATGCATGTATCAATTAATCATAGCCGGGTGGTTTCAGTCGAGGCGTTGCTTCTCGTGTCTCGGATAATAGAAAGGGGTAAACACAAGAGTAGACTAATCTGACCGCGCTCTGTATTCCACAGAGGAACTGGGGAAATAGCAAACCTGCTGCAGCTATGAATCAATTATAAGAGTACACAAAAATGCACTCTCTTTACAGATGGGAGAGGGGGGGGGGGGGGGGGGGGGGGGGGGTTGAGGTGAAGGTCTGTGGAGGGGAAAGAGAAAACGAAATCTTTCCATCTGTTGATAATGGTGTTTTCTTTCTCGACATACACCCCGACGCGGCACAGTTCGCACCTGTGCCGTGTCCACATGTTGAGAATTGGAAACGAACATTTCTATTCGCCCTGACATAAATTGGAGGGAACATAAAATGAGGCAAGGGGTCGCTGTTTCTTTTACATTTCAATTAACCTGGGGAGCATCAGGGGCTTGATTATGGGGCTCCTGGATCAGCCTGATGCGGGTGAGCGTATATTTATGCCCATGATTAACCTCCATTACAAGACTGACCTCAGTTCATATAGAAGCTCCTCTCCTGCTTCTAATAGAGGCCGTCGCATACTGCAGCAGATTCAGTACAGTAGACACGCACATAATTTGAAGCTTGGCAGGGTCAAAGCAAAGGCCATTGTGTATTGCGTTATATTAAAGATCAGTTAAAGTTAATGACCTCCTTTATTCTCTTGACCTATCAAATAAACTACAACATTAGCACTTGGAGCTCAGGCATGGTTTGGCCTTTTATGCTTGCCGTCCAGGCCATGCCGGTCTTAACAGGATGTGATAAAATGTGGATAATCTCACGCCCACTTGAGGGGATGATGGTGTAGGTTTATTAAAGGAAATGAGCCCACGGTCAGAGTGAGTTAATCTAATTCTACCAGTATTCTACTGCTTTAAAGAGCGTATGGCTATGAGGCAAATGCTTTGAAAATGTAAAGAGCGAGCCATATTATCTTTTACGGCAGGAGCAGCGCAGTTGATGAAGCAGAATTGGTGACTAAGACAGGCACCTATAGGTGCTGCTGTAAAAAGAATAGTTGTTTTCTCTACATAGCCATTGAGGCTGTTCTGCTGGTAGCATGCTTGCTAATACATATTTGCTCCAGGGTCAGTCACACTCACTCAATGTGTGACTCAATTCACATGGAAGCATTGTCTTCTTTTGGGAAATGTGCTTCTTGTAAATGATTCCATGTACTGCGAGAAGAGAAACAACTGTGGGAACCCCCACATCAACCTGCTGCATTAAAGCGGTAGAGCACGGCACCGTGGGTGTCAAATAAAATTACTTTTTCAATGTTGATGCCTTATTGACGTTTCATTATGGCAAACATGCGTCAAGGTACCTCAGACAGTGTGTGGGTGTTTCTACGTGGCTTTATATATACGGGTGTGCAAGCACATGCTGCATATGTGTGCACGCAAGCATTGCGCAAAGGCATTACAGAAACTATGGTTGGTTTAATAAGGACAGTGAGAATACAGAACAATGGGAAATAGGTTCAGAGAGTGAAAAAAACCAAGAACGTATTTCTTTTTTTCTCTCTCTGTCTCTGACTCACACTTGTTCACAGGTCTGATTTAACTCCAAACGCTTGTTGTTACAAGTTACATATTTCCTATCATTCTGGCTTCTATTATTTAGCCAGGTTTATTGGATATTCACCTCCCATTGCCTGCAGGCAACATGCAGGGCTCACATATGGAAGGCAAATGTCTCTCCCTTTACCGGTGGTTCTTTCATTCTTTTCGCCTCTCTATGTGTCTTTTTCTCCCTCTTTCCGCTCTCTCCTTCTCCCTCGCTGTATCATTAATGTGAACCGCGTATATTTATAACCCAATAACGTTTTTATGACCACCGTCATTATAGACCATTGAGGTCATGCTGACAGGCTAACAAATACAGGAGGATGAAGTATAAACAGAGCACATGGGAATCATAGGCCAGACGGGCACACTGTATAGCACACAATCGCCCACAACTATTTCACAATAACAAAGGTAATATGCCAGACGTATATCTGCATATATATCTCAAAACATCGATCAAGCAAAACAAGTCAAACGGATTGGGAGGGAATTGTGTTTGTTCTCTCTCTGTGAATTGGGCGAGTTGACCCTTTAAACTGTGGTACCGGACCCAAAACTAAATAAGAACCGAATGGACCCGCTGCTGGTGGCTTCTCACACTGAATATACTATTTTTTTTAAAAGTAAGTCAGACAACTTGGCATTATTATTGATCCAGATCTCAATTCTAACAGCCGTACAAGTCAATATCAAAGTCAGTCTATTATGACCCAGACAATATAGCGAGACTTCGAAGGTTTCGTGTCTGAACAGGATCTAGAAAAAGTAATTCACGCCTTCATCTCAAGTAGGTTAGACTGCTGTAATGGTCTTTGTCTCTGCAAGAAAGCACCGAGGCGGCTTCAGCTCATTCAGGGTGCCGCTGCTGGTGTTCTCAGAAAAACACATTACAGCAATTCTCAGATCTCTGCACTGGCTACCAGTCAGTTATAGAATATACTTTAAGTTACTGTGGATAAATCATTTAATGGCTGACTTCTTCACTGTGAACCCTCCAGGCCGCTTGGAGATCACGTAACACATGGAACGGCTTTCATTAGGATACAAATTAAAAGCTGCTCTGTTACAGTTACACAAAAAATAAAGACGTAGTCAGATTACTGATACATTTAGTAAAAATGGGGATTATTAGCAGGATTACAATTCTGAGATTTATTTGAAAATAAAGGATGATAAACTGCCATGCACGTGCACACATATCACAACACACAAGTCTCACACAAAGCATCTCAGATTTGTTTCCAGTGAGATATTATTGAGTTTACAGTCACTTTGCTGTTGTAAAAATCACTGTTTGCTGCTCTAGAAACAATATTTGGCTATATATTAAATAGAAATACATTCTATAAAATAAATAAATGAGAAACGAATAAATGATTTAGTAATCGTTAAGAATGTCGATAAAAAAACGAACCGATGAGTATCGATAAGAGTAGTAGAATCAATAAACTACAGTGCAAGAGATCACAAAGCAGGATGGTTCGCACACTCTCACATTTCTGGTCAGGATTAACCGGAACGGTTGCATGTAGGTTGATTTTATTTTATTCATATTAGTACTTCAGCTGGTTTAAGTTAAAATCCGGCAAAATCAATGTGCCAAATGATTAAAGTGCCTGGATGATGACAGCATTTTTACAGCCTGCTTTAAAGACCAAATCATTTCCACATTTCCAAATCTTTCTTTTCTCTGGCCTTTATTTAACTGTAAGTTGTTGCTTTTTTTAAGAGTTTTTCCTTTTCCGATGCGAGTGTCCAAGGACAGAGGATGTGGTATGCTTTACAGATTGCAAAGCCCTCTGAGGAAAATTTGTAATTTGTGATATTGGGCTTTACAAATAAAAATTGAATACATTTTTTTTGTTGGTATTTTTCTATTTTATACTCTTCTCTATTATTACCATTGGTGTCTTTTTTTAAATTGTTTACGTTGTTTAAGGAGTTTTATGCACTGCTATCTCTCTTACCTGTGTCTTTCTTTGAAACGTCTTGACGTAAAGCACCTTGAGCTGCCTCTGTGTATGAAATGAACTATATAAATAAACTTGCCTCACCTGACGTTGCCCATGCATGTCCTAAGGAATTTCTAATTTAGGTACTTTGCAGGGAATGGTGGACACACTGAGCGCTTGGAGTGATCCACAGTGATGGTAATGGTGATAAAATCAAAGCTAGTGCATCTTCCTCCTCATATCTGCGTCATTTTTATTGAAGCCCCCCACAGGGGGTAAAATGCTGGCCCAATCAATCACGAGAGCAGCTCTGGGATCACACTTCAGTCTCATCCAATAGTGAACACCATGCTGATGTCGAGGTGGTGCATCTTCCTGTTTGCTAGATAGCAAATAACATGCTTATCTAACACTGCTATCGCCCTCACATCAAACAAGAGCAATGACCAGCCACACAAATAAACACCACACAAGATACTCATCAAATGCTAACACCACTTCTGTGTGGACTAACACACACACACACACACACACATACACACACACACACACACACACACTATTTACTACGTTGGCTATTTTAAAACAAAAACAAACATTTTAGCAGCTCGGGCAAAATTGTTTTGTTATAGATATAAAAGCATACACATAACCACGCACCCAACAAGACAGAGTGACTAAGCAACCAGGGCTTTTAATCCATTCATTTAAATGACATACATCACAACACACACCATCCTAAGCAGCAATAAACTGATGCGATGGGGGAACGTATTCGTTTTTATGTAAATGTAGACTATTATAACCTTATTTCTCATATTGTAGATTTCCGTGTAATTATGACAAATTGCAGGTCAAGCAAAACTTATTTGATTTGCTGCAGCATCACTGAGCACGGCAACAATTTGAAGCTTTAATTTGGATGCTGTGACGCTACTGGGCACAGAATAATAGGTAGCATCGAACGAACGTACGCACTGGAATACAACGGGCGGTTTGAGAGATGAGAAAAGGAAAGGGAAAGAAACAAAGCGAACCGGATTTGACCTTTTCATCAACCCTAATCAGAGCGGTTGACCTGGCAGCGCTCAGAGCGCCCGGTCCCCACGTCTCACCCTCGAGTACACTCCCACCGAGAGAGGAGGAATGAATGCTTTTATTTGTCGTGCGCTCACCTCGCAGCTGTGCGAGGCAAAGAGAGAGAGAGAGAGAGAGAGAGAGAGAGAGAGAGAGAGAGAGAGAGAGAGGGATAGAAACAGGGAGAGCAGAGAAAGAGTGCTGTAAATCTCCTGACCTTGGTCCTGGCTCTTTAGCTCTCTGTGTGAAGGGGTTTCGCCTATAGCCTTAAATATTTCAACGCTGCTTGGTCGGCTGGGAAGTGCTGAGTTAGAAGAAGGGATACAGGCCAGGCCACAGCATTCAACCTCCCCCAGTAATTAACACAGCAGCAGGGCATCGCTGCAGTTCTCAGTGGTGTGTCTGTGTGTGTCTGTGTGTGTCTGTGTGTGTGTGTATTTGTTACCATCCATTCCTTTTCTTCCAGCACCTGTGACTGCTACTCTATTGATTGTTCCAACATTAACAGATAAAATAGCCTCCACACATACAAAAACACACCGTCATCTTTACGTCTTATGCTTTTCTTGACGACTTACCAGTGACCGTGAGTTCAGTCGTCCTCCTCACCACAAAGCCACCAAACTGGACTTCACAGGTGTAATTCCCAATGTCATCTTCCTTTACCTCCTGGATAGACAGGATGTCCCTCTTCTGGATGATACTGGCACGCCACTGCTTTGGACGGCACTCCTGTACATTAGAAAAGGACAGGCAGGTCAATTTTTAAGCTTCTACATATACAGCTTACTTTTGATAAATCACTGGAGAAGTGGAATACATAAAGAGAGACAGGTGGGAAGGTAGCGTGTGCTGCACATGGTCGGGATAAAATATTCTGGCCAAGGCCGACATCATGAAATTCAAGACCTTCCCTCTGCTTCATAATTAATCAGATCCATCCAAGATCCAAGTGGTCTGAGCTGGACACAAACGCTTTTGAGCATCACTGAGCGTTAGGTGGATGAAGTGGTGGGGTTGCATAAAAACTCGCCATTATCCTCTTTATCGGATCAAGATTTATTGCAACTGAACGAAATATTCTCCATTCAATGCTATGGTAGAGCCACAGAGGACAGAGAATGTTATTTACACGGGGTCTCTGCTGGCAAAATAAGAGTGTTTGTGCTGCGTCTGCGAGCATGTGTGATTATACGTGTGTGCAGGCACAATGAGTGTCTCTGCGACACGGCCCTCTCTGCAGCCCTCTCGGTGCTCTGGCGGGGACAACGGTGGCTCGGCGGATTCTATTCCACCATTGCTCCCGGCAACCTTCGAATTCAATCACTGTGGCTCTGCAGTGGTCCAAATAACTCTGGGTTCCAGCACTCCCAGTCATTACCCAGACCGTAATTGAATTCTGGGGAAACCTAGAGGTCGAGCCCGGCCTGCTAATCTACTGCGGATCTGCCTGTGATTAGTCTGGCTTGAGCCCTTCACCAGGATGCACTTTGTTGTCCGCAGGCCATGCCTGACCTGGAAAAAAAGCAAGGACCCAGGTGAGAGACGGTGAAGGTGCGTGCTGAATAAAGATCACGGACGAGGAGCATTTGGAGGACATGCGCTCAAATCCGCAGGGCATAGAGTGACATCGCACAATTTTCTCCTCATACTAGCTCTGTGTTCATCAAGAAAGCCGTCTCCGTGGCTGCCCTCTGCCCAGGCCTCGTTCTCTTTAGGGCGTTCTCTCTTGCCGCATTTTATCGCGATCATTTGCATGCATACATAATCTGCCTAAGTGATCTGGAATCACGTTTCCGACAAGGCTTTTAAACATAAACAGCCAAGAAATTAGATGAAAACAAACCAATGAACCGTTCAAGAATATTTCTCGGTTGTATGATCACAAAGACAGATGATTGCCGTATTACTTTTCCCTGGCAGACAACAAATAACAGTATTCAAGACACACGCACACACAGAAAAAGACATAAATGAACCTTGAGGCAAGTATTGCAACGACACGCAAACCACGCGACAGTAGAGATCAGTACAACCAGAAACTCCTCAGAGTGCTGAGCCCACCTTGAACCAGGTGATGTCCGGCTCTTTGCCGGGTTCAACATAGTCTTCTATGTCAGGACAGAGGATTTCTTTGCTCTTGCTGAGCTCAGCCTTCTCAGTTCGCCTCATGTTGGAGTTGAAGCACAGGTTTGTGTCGTTCTCCGCCACCGTCAGAGACATGGACACCTTCATGCAGTACGTGGAGTTCCTGTGGGCAGAGAACAGCAATACAAGGAGATTAACATTCGCATTTACTTGTCCGATACATATGTCAGACTGTTGCATCAACGATTTACAATAAGACGAGCATTCACGCCGCTACACACACTCAAACAAGTAGAATTTTATGTTTCCTCCCTTGGATGCCCCTTGAGTTATTTTGATCCTTCTCCACCCCTCCTCTGGTTCCCTCCTCCTCCTCCTCCTCCTCCTCCTCCTCCCCTGTGTTTGTGGGGTTAGCAATAACAACGTGTTCAGCAGCTTTACCGAGTCAATGACTCACAATCACGACCACTATTGGATTTATGGGGGGAGTCAGCCGGGACGTGGGAATGCTAATCAGAGAAGAGGCAAACACTGAAAGGGCCTCATGACATGAAGGCGCAGAAAGCTGCTTGGTCATCACAAGGAGTTAGTCCTCGCTGCACGTCCCCCCCCCGTCGTCTCCCAGTAACCATCAACACACTTCACCTCTGATGCAAAGGAGCTGGCAGAGGTGAAGGATGTCTCTCTCTCTCTCTCTCTCTCTCTCTCTCTCTCTCTCACCAAGTTGTTATCATGATTGTCATAATCATCATCATCATATCGTTTTAATCCCATCACCACTCCCAAGAGGCTCCCTACCAAACTACCCGTACATGGCCAAAGGTATGACGACAACTTCGGTGACTTTACAGCTTACACTCTTTTTGGCAGCCCAGTCGACCAGGAAAACATGTTGCCATTGTACGTTAAGGCAAACCATGGATGCGATGAACGGCAAGGTTTTTGTATTCGGTCGGAGCAAGTGAAGTAGTATACAGAGCGGCCGTTGTTGAAAGTTATGTAGTATAATTGGATAGTAATGCGTATAACACGTGAGAAAGTCCACTGAGAGTAGGCAGGGAGGGGAGGCGGATAGGTCAAACAAACACAGGACTTTCACCCAGGAGACAGCTGACAGTGTGCTGTGTAAAACACTGACTTATGCTTGTTACATAATGTGTGCTTGCTATTACACTTGTTATTTAACGCATAATACATTATGCAGAGGGTGGGTGTTATGTATTCATGCCTTACGTTGTTACGTTATTATTTTAACACAAACCATGATTTTTTTAGTAGTTTTGTTTACCATTTGTTTCACATAGTTAACCACGTGGTATTATGCCTTTCAGCAAGCGTGATACAAGGCTGAATGAGACGTATTCATGAAATGTATTTATTGGTTCAGAAACATCGACATTCAACGCATCCTTTGGTTTGCAGAAAAGTACAATGCAATACATTGTTTTTTTTCTGCCGACTAGGTTGCTTTTTGGAAGCCTTGGAGCCTTCCTGCAGGGATTTGCTCACTTTCAGCCACAAGAGCATTCGTGAGGTTGGTCACATTGTTATTCATAGAGTGCATTTCTAGATACTCAAAGACACTTCACATAACACATTTGATAAAAGAACCTTAAAACACAGTAAAGGCACGAGGTCAAACTTGACAAATTCTGAGTGACTTCCTGAACAAAGCATGCTTGATACAGCCATGGATGTGTTTGGGAAGAGAAACAGGGGACAGCTACGGAGAAGGCCCCGTCACCACAGGTCCAGTGCCTGGTCCTGCACGGAGGGGACATGAGGTTGACGTCAGAGTCATAGATGCTGCAAGATGGAGTGTGGCGGTGGACAAGGTGGGTGAGGCAGGTGGTTTAGCAGGGCTTTGTGAGAGAAAAAGAGTTTCAATTGAACCTGGAAGCCAGTAGAGGCGCTTCAGTGAGTGAGCAGGCGAGCAGCAGAGTTCTGGATGTGCTGGAGTCTGTTAGGGACTTGCTATGAAGAAATGAATAATGCTGTTGCAGTAGTCGAGTCTGGAGATAATGGAAGCAATTATCAGAGTTTTTAGAGGGGCGGAAGCGTTCCCTCTGTGCAAGGGGGCATTGTCACGTCGAAACAAGAAAGGGTCGTCTCCAAACTGCTGCCACAAAATTGGAAGCACACTGTAATCTGAAATAGCTGTGACGTAGGCAGAATGCTCCGCACCACAACAAGAACAGCCCCAGACTAAAAGTCTGCATGCTTTAATGAGGCATCTCTGTCTGTGTTTCTATCCTCCAGCCTGGCTGCGGTCTGACACGGGCCGGCACTCGGCGGGTCGAATGTGAAGCTGCGCGCACACCAGCCATATGAACTTTCATTTCATTTCATTACATTACATTTACGGCTCGCCAGATGCTCCCATTCACTGTAAATGACAGGGTTTCATATGATCTACTCAGGTTATGGAAGCAATAAGGGAGTCACCTCTCTCTCGTATAAACACCTCTGACCCCCTGGGACCATAAAACACACACACACACAAACATGCACACACACACGCACACAACACACACACTTTGAAGACAATGTGGCTATGTGCACTGGGTAGAGAGATAGCGATGAGAGGAACAGAAGGAGAATAGCTACTTGGAAAGAGGAAAAAAAACAAGATACTGTATACTTCTACAACATAAGATGACTAAAAGGGCATCTGGAAAATGCTGTAAGAAGCAAAAGTAAGATGCAAGATATTGCAACAGAGCAATGCCCTCTTGGTGCTGATATCTAACATTATCGACTCAATGCCTCCCTTCTGGAGGGAATAGAGTGGGAAGATGCGGTGCTGTAGGTTCACAGAGTACACTTGGATAATATATTTGTCCACAGAACAAATTCGACCATGCAAACGCACATGCACCAACACACGTGTGGACGCACGCGCGCGCGGGTGGGCAAATTAACACACCTACAAAGTCGACCCGCGGCGCTTGTTGATAGAACGGGAGGACGATCAGAGATGACCTCTCACAGTCGTGCACCTGAGCCATTAAAGTCCCCGGGGAGCCAAAAGGAGACATCTTTACATGTTAAATATTCACAGCAGGCACCCTGTGGCATTGTGGGAAGGTGTCAGGGGTGGCGCCTTGATTGATGGACAGCCGGGGGTCGATGCACAGTCCTGTGGTGTCTTTCACGTCTGTCACATTCTATTTGAGTGTAGCTGCTTTGGATATTAGTCAGCGGCTCGCGTTAGCTGTAATTCTCCACACATTATTTCGCCCCGTGTTGGATAACGTAATCACGGGAAGGAAATACACACGGTTGCACCTTCTCCAGAACACGGACTCATTACTAGAACCATTATAAAGTAATTCATCAGGTGAAATGTAGTGGGACTGTGGCTGCGTGAGAGGCAGAGAGAGGAAGACATATTGATGATATGAATCGATGTTACAGGCCCTAAGTGAGATGACATGCTGGGGAAAGGGAGAAGGAGCAAAGGGGTGAAAGGGAGGGAGAGCACATGCGATTACTATGTAAATTAAGTCACCTTCACGTGAAAACTGCCGATTAGACTTACATTTCCAGACAGAGAAGGACAAAGATAACGACTCGCATACATGCACACATTCATGCAGCACCCAAAGAGTGCGTCTCCATATCTCTGTCTGAGTAAAACATCTGGAGGGCTTCAGTAAAAAAGTTAAACTTAACACAGGGGCCTTTATGTACATGTATAGACAGTACACAACACGCCTAGAGCTCCTGGAGACTATCCTGCCATATATACAGTGCACTCAGACGGTATTAGGGCAGTGACACATCTTTTTGTTTGTTTTGTTGTGTTGGCTTTTGTACTCAAGCGCACTAGATCAGAAATGAAACACGGCTATGGCTCTAAAGTGCTGACTATCCGCGATAATTTGAGGAGGTTTACATCAAGATCACATTAAATTGTGATACAATAAAATCAATGGAGCACAGCGTGCGGTTATTGTTGCTTCTACGTAGCTCACTTCCATCGCTGCCACCAAATTGCCCGGAAGGCATCCTCCATGCTTCTCATACGGACAATAGGAATCACAAGCATCTCAACCTGACCAATCACATTCGGGAGTGTTGACAAGCGATGCATGAGTTTGAAGAGGGCGTGGCTAAAGAGTAGGGGGCGGGGAAAAACATCACTATAGAAAAAGGAACTCTGCTGAGTGCAATTCACGCTTTAAAAATCATAAAAGTGTTATTAATTTGCGCATATTATCTTGCTGAACAAAACATGTAAGTATCATAAACGTATGCTTAGCACAGAGGCTGTTTCTGCAATAAAAATCCCACTGGCTTTTTGTTGAGGGAACCGTGCTAGTTGCACGTTAGCCACGCTAACTTCCGGGGTTGGCCTACAAAAATAATCTGCCGGTGGGAGCCGAAAATGCACGAGAGAGCTGCAGCAAGTGGTTTCTGTTAGACTTGCTATTTTAATTTACTGTTGAGTCTTGGTGATATAGAATGTAGCATTGCATGTAATGACATACATACAACATTGGTTTGTTATATTATAATCTAATTGCAATAGATTATTCATCTATAAAAAGTGCACAACATAGAAGGTCATTGAAGCCACTGAATTAGGTCTCAGGACTAATTTACATTGAAATAACGTGAGAAATATGACACACACTCTGCTTGCCCATTCTGACATGCTGTACAGTTCCAGTGGCATGTAATGTGCTTTTAATTGCATGTATTAATGAGATTTTTTAAACCGAGTAACCCATTAAGGTTTTTGAAATATACACAAGAGCTGCCCGTTTATTGGGTGCATAATGCATTTTAGGTAAATCGAATAATAAATCAATCAGTTCTACAATACAGCAGGGTGAATAAAGCCTACATTTACAAAGCTTACCGTACATTTACAAATGTTGATGATATGTCAGAGAGGCGTCGATTCATTAAGCCATATGGTTGTGAAATATTTGTCCATCCTGAAGAATGTCAACGAGGGTTATATTGTTAGGTGTCATATCAAGGTCTACTGCATATTGTATCAACTCCAAAGAAAAGACAAAAGGCATATTTTTCCTCTCTTTGCCTGAAGGGAGTTTTAGGGTTGAGTGTTTAGGTCATATATGCTAAATTGTGTGATTCAAAAGCTTACTCCCTAACAAAGAAAAAATTGATTTCAGCTCACAGGCAAATCTCTTGTTCTGATTAGAGTATCTAAGGAGTTTGAAATCCCCCCCCCCCCCCCAGCTCAACACGAACAGAAACACGAGAGCTGGGGGCACTTTTTACAACTGTAGTGCTCTACAAGTATGCTCTGAATATAAATCGACATTTGAACAGGACCCGAGCCTTGTTAGAAGAAATTGTCAATAATCAAAGACAATATTAATTTACGGTGAAACAACACTGTTTGTGCCCGATTAGTCCTACAGAGTGCAGTAATGAATTGCGGTATAAGCTGGGGTATCATTGCACACAAACACACTCCCCCGGTCACACTCGATGCATCATGCAAGCTTCTCTGGGTCTTTAAGAGGCCTTTAACTGGGTTTATTAAAAATGCTCTGAAATGAGGAGCTGCAATGAGCCGTTTATTGAGGGATGTTCTCCACTGTAAAGGTTAATAAGTTACTGCCACATAATTATGCATCTTGTATTAGGAAGAGTCTCTCTGTAATGGCCCACTAAAGAGTGAGTATGTGTGGGTGTTTTTGTTTGTATCTCTTTGTCTGTATATATCTCCTCGCCACTTCACGTGGCTTATACTGTAGCTCAGTATACGATAAATATGTGGAGTCACTCAATCACGATCATCATGCCACGCACTTTCAAGAACATTCTTGACACGGGTCGTTTATTTTTTGCAGAAATATAATTATCTTTCCCTGTTAAAAGAAATAGTTCACATTTTGGGGAAATATGCTTCTTTGCATTCTTTCTGATAGTTAAATGAAGACACCAAGACCACATGTCTTGTCTGTTTGGGTAATTTCTTACTTTCCTGTCTGTCTACGGATTAAACTGTTTTACAAAGTGCCAATTGGTAGGTTTTAGTTTTGCTGATAGGCTTGTTTTTCGACTTTCGGAGAAAGCCCAGCTAGCTGATTCCTTCAGCTTCCAGTTTCTATGCTAAACAATGCTAAAAACCTTCAGGTTCCAGCTCAATACTTAATGCACGGGCATGTGAGTGGTATTCATCTTTTCATCTAACTCTCTGCAAGACAGCAAAAAAGCATTTTCCCAAAATGCCGAACTACGTCTTAAAAGAAAAACAGTTTTTTAAAAACTACAGCAAAACAAAAAGCAGATAACTTGCGCAACTGAACATTTAAATAAATAAATAATATATCCCTCTAATATATAGAATAATCCCCAGCGTTATCTCTTTTCCCTCCATCCTACCGTAACACGCAGGAGTAGAGGCCCATGTCCTGGAGGTCGGCAGGTCTGAACCAGATGGCATCCTCCTCCTTGCTCATGCGCACGCCGTCGAAAGAGATGGGCTCCTCGAAGTCGCTGTGGCCGAGGCCAGAGCTGCGGTACCACATGAGGCTGAGGCCCACACTCTGTGCCTGGCTGTAGTTGGCCCGGATGTAACCATAGAACAGAGCGCACTTCAGCCGCACCGGCTCACCCTGCAGCACTCGGTACTTCAGGTAGTCCACTGACCAATCTGTGCAGCCGTCCACTACGGAGAAACAGAGAGAGCGAGAGAGACGTACATCAACACTTTACCAAGGTGTGATTTAAATAATGATTAAGAAATAATAAAACATGTATGAGCGCATACACAATAGGTGGCAGTGTGATGACAGGACATAGAAATATAATGTTTACAGCAAAAACTATATTGAGATATTATGCATCTTTCTGTTACTTTACAAGAACATATGAGTGGGATGAGGATTATCAGGTCATAAACCACCCACAATAATCCTTATTTATTATAAAGCACTCACTTTAATGGCTTTATTAGGGATGAGACACAAAGCTCTATAATAGTATGCAAGTATGCATTTTTCATGGTGTATATTGCACAGAATTCAACATCTGCTTTTGGAGGATGGCAATTTTACTGCGCAATCCCCCCCCCCCTCTGCTATTTTGACGCTGCTCTCACATTCAGGACATGTGCGCCACCTTGGCCTCTGCAGAGACCGCTCAGACACTGTCCTGCAATAGGCGAGCACGCAACCAGTGTACAAATTTGGGAATGACCATGTCAGGCTCCTCTAAGTGCTGAGGATGCACCACAGCTCCAACGTGAAAGAGTGCAAGGCTGGATCGTTAGCTGGGAATGCGCCTCGAGCTCTTGAAGCAAGGCGTGTTCCTTTCCTAACAGTTCTATGTGGAGATATTTTCCCTCAGGCTCTTGGTCCCACAGTTTTTTGACCTGAGCTAATAATCCATTCTCTAAAGACACTCTACCCTGACTGGACTGGAGAGTTTGGCCTACATGTCCACATAGGTTAGTGTGCATACGGCAGTGAAACTAGAGTCGCTCATTTTACAGATAAAATCAAGCGCAATACATACAGAAACTTTACTTCGCGACCTAATTTGCAGTATGAAAAAAGTGCAGAGGCGAGAAAAAAGGCAGAGGGCACAGCAGCTGAAAGAACCTTTGACACAAATCAAAAACACTGGCACAGGCATTGACTAGGCACCCTGATCTGTTGTAGTTCTAGCCAGCAGATCTCTCTCAATTCCCAAGCTACCACATGTTAACCTATGGCCAGAAGTTAACCTATGGCCAGCGATCAGTCTCTGACTAATTAGCTACCATTTGTTAATCCAGAAAGTGTATATTACCGGGTACATGTCTGTGCATGTGTAACCAGAGAGACTAAGAGAGAGAGAAGTGGTGATGGTGTGGTGAGATAAAGCAATAAGAACCCTGCTGCGTGTCAGTCTGTGAGTGATAGAGAGCCTCACAGGAACAGCTATGCTTGTAATTAATACTCTTAATTACCAGGGAAGTAATGTGTGTCTGTGTGTATGTGTATGTGTGTGTGTGTGCGTGCGTGTGCGTGTGTGTTTGCATGAGCGTGCATTCCCTATATGAACGGTTGTCTTGCCTAATTGTGTCTGTTAATTACCAGTAGGCTAAGCCGCAAATGTGTGTGCGCTTCCATATGAATGTGAGGGAAACAGAAAGTGTGTGCTTGTGTGTGTGTGCAGGACACAATGTGTGAAAGCCTGTCTAATTATCATTCCTAATAATGAGAGCAAGGCCCCTATAGAGGCACACATGCGCTCTCATGTGTCTTCACAACTTTAAACTTGATTATACAACTTGTTTAGCATCTTACCGATGAACACTATGGATTCTAGACAATTCAAGCATGGAATGCGTGTTTTTGGCAATTGAGTTTTATGGCTAAATTATTCAAATATCACACAAAAACAAGTCCAGAAAAAAAAAAAGATTCACTTCCATTTTGTGCATCTATCGTCTTTGACCATTTAAGCATTTTTTGGGACGTCACCATGTGGTTGAAACAAAAGAAATGAGGCCTACATGGCATTTCAACAGCCTGATTTTGGTTAAACCACGGCATCCCCCCATCAGGCGTCAAAATCACACCTGTGTGAGAGATTTGGTTGAAACCACATGACAGGCGTCTCATTGGATGAGGGCCATGGGCACCACGAGGGATCCCTGTGATACGGCCATGACGTCACTGAGATTATAAACGCAGGTAAAGCGCTACAGCTCCGTGCCATCCCACGCGATTCGATTTGCATGAACGACATTGTTGCTTTGAAGGAAACCCTAAGAGCTACATTCGCTAGTCGAACAATAGACTCTTTTGGATTCCTATTCCAGTCGACATTTGCCGGTTGTAGAAGGAAGCATTTCCCGCCTAACGTCAGAAGGATAAATCCTTATCGCCGTGCAGTTAACCAAACTAGTGAAGCTCCACGTCCCGAATTGAAGACAGAAATTCAAAGAAACACGCTATCTGCTACGAAGCAATCTCAAGTAAGAGGCTTTTGTTTGTGAGTTAGCCAGTCGGGCTTCTGTGTGATAAAAAGTTGCTGTATTTTACTGTGGTGGTGAGGATCTGCCTTGCTTTGTGTGTTTTCCTTCTCCTTATTGTTGAAAGTAACCCACACACACGAACGCCTACTCATGCACACATATAGGTTGAACTGTTATGCTTCTCTCAGATGCAGGTGGCGTGTAAGCGTGGCCTCTATCGTGTGCCTCATTGCTCCGTTTTACATTTTCTCTCGCTTCTTCCCCCCTTACACACACCTACACACACACACACACACACACACACACACACACACACACACACACACACACACACACACACACACACACACATTTGCTGATTTTAGTAAGTATACTCGTAATTGTGCAGTAGTTGTTGTTCGTTTATAAAATGATTGACTTCAACAGTATTGTTAAAAGTAAATAAACTCTGTTATACTTTAAAGAGCAGCTTTCTGGGACTACTTTGTGCATGTGTATTGTGATACTAGTGTTGGATATGTGGTCTGTGCTCAAATTCAAACCTTTACTGTTCACTCTGAATGTGGAATAGTACTTTGACTATTGACATTTTGAGTGAACACCAATTTTGAGACTTTTTTTATAGTTGGTTATTGGACCCTGATCCCAGGGTGGTGCCCCGTTATTATCAATATATGTTAATAACCTTATTGATTTTAAGAATTTTACTAATGTCAATAGTTTAGTTTTCATACTTGCCGATAACCAAACACACTCCTGCCCAATCCCAGCGCCTTAATTAGGAGATAATCATCAGAAAAACACTAAACCATACACAACTGTTCCTCACCTGGCATTAGAGAGAGTTTCCATTGAAGGCAGCAGGTAAGTCCTCTGCTCTCTCTGCATATCAATCTGCTAATCAGCAGGGACAGCGGAGGCTTCATTCAGCCTTTTCTTTATTCAGCCTCCACGCCACTAATGGATATGACCTCTGTCGCTCTCTCGCTCTCTCTCTCTCTCTCTCTCTCTCTCGTTCTCTCACACTCTCCATTTCTGCCCTCCCCGCCACAACAAAAACAGTTTATTCTAACGATCTTGTATCCTGATTCACAATGAACGAACTGAAAGAACACTTTATTCAGCCGCGGCCCGCCTGTCAGTTTCTTTCACCGTGCAGATTTGCAGACACGTGCTGTCCGAGAAGTCCGCACGCAGGAGGGCGTGCGCGTGCAAACCAGGAGACCTTTCATTCCTCACAGACCCCCAAATGGGAGTTGTTTAATGCGGTGGCCTTTTGTTGGGACAAAACCATATTTATGTCTGAAACTCAAAACGGTTTTATCAACTCAATTAGAGGCTGACATTTCCCCACATCCCCACGCTGGGCAGGAAAATCGATGCTTTCCGCTGGAGGAATACTGCAGTCCTCACCTCTCACTCTCCCTCTGCTGACAGCACACACACCCACACACACACACACACACACACACACACACACAGGATCTCTCTCTGCACCTCTGGGACAACACACCTTTAGCAGCGATTCTGTACAACCACTCTCGGACAAGCCCGTGGTGTAAAGGATGTTTCCATATGGACAAATCCCCACCCGGCTGCCTGTCAGACTGAGGGAACTTGGCCTCTGCCCCGATGAATCTTACTGCAGCACGATAAGCTGCAGCGCTCCTTTACCGGCTGCTGCCCTAACACTGCTACATCACATGATGTGTAGGGCATAGGTATGGCTGGTCCAACAGCAAGGGGGAGATGTCAAGCTACAGGAAACACGTGTGTGTGTGTCACAAAAACCTTATTACATTCAGCGTCGAGGCAGACCTGTCCGTCTTCCTGTGACATTAATCCCAGGCAACAAATATAGGCCGCTTACGATGAATTGACCCACACTCATGTGTAAACACAAACAAGCAACCCGACCCCTAAACGTACACAGTCACAAGAGCGCGTCATCTCAGTCAACTCCTGCTTTTCCTTTCCCCCTTATAATCAAAACCCCATTATGCTTTCACAACGGTATATCCCTCCAGTGTGCCTGGCTTTCCTAATCACATGCTCTCTCACTCTCTCTCTCTCATGTCGTCCTTAGGAGTCGGCCTCTCTTCTCTAACCACTACCTGCTCTCCTAATGAAGTGTAATTATCAGATGTTGGGTGGGCGGCAGGGTTCCTTGCAGGCCAGGAAGACATTTAATGATCTATATGTAGATCAGGACTCTTTAATAACTTTCTGTCTCTCTCCTTCTCTTCCCCTTCCCCCTCCTCAGCCACTCCGCCGTGTCCATGACTTGATCTCTATCTCCCGATGCAGCCGACTCTCTAGCTTGGTAATCTTCTTTTTACTCCGCAATTGGTGCTTTCCAACCGATATTTAGAACAATAACGACTAATTCCATTTTGGTTCGATACACTGTGAGATATATATATATATATATATTTTTTAATATGAAACATCATGGTCCACTATTAATCTTTGGCAAAGGCTGATGATGTACTATAGATCTTCATGGTTTTCCCAGCTACAGCAGTGCGGGTACTGTGGCTGACCCCTGAAGGTAATTGGGCAGAATCTATAGTAAATGGTTCACTGTGCTAGTAAGCCAAGGAATAAGATACAAACACCACCAATAATCTTCAGGCAAATTACATCCTGTTCTCCTGTGCTGCATTAATTACTGATGTAAGTCCTCTGTGCTGAGATAACGTGTGACAGTTTGATATACAGAGAAGTAAATGTACGACAAAACATGCTTACATTAATCTTCATATGAGCTCAGGTGCCTTTAACAATCTGTTATAGTTACCGGCTCGTTTCCTGCATCATTCCTTCTCTATTGGTCTCTCTCTACTTTAGTCTCCAGATGAGATAATGAAGGTTCAGCATAGTTAACCACAACCTGATTGTTAACCTGTAGCGGTAGGATCGCTGTATCTCTGTGACTTCAAGCCTTTCTTCCAGGACCGAGACTTGCTGGCGTAGGTGTTTAAAGCATCTAACATGGGTGAACTCTGCATGACTTTTGAGTGTTTTCATCCACCTGTTTCTATAAGCATTTTCAACTGAGTCAGTTCAGAAAAAAAACACAAAATAGAATTATGTAAGCTCAGTTACAGACTTCGGCCTTTGAAGATGAAATGACATTTGCTGCAAGATGTACAACCTGATGAGAAAAACAAGTTTCTGTGTCATTCGTCTTTTGTTGTCTGGGATTCACAACACGAGAACAGATCAAGTTATTAATGTAGCCTGGCTTTGTTCTGGTCTGCTCTGGTCCAGTGGGGCCCCGAGATCTGGTTAAAGAGGAACTGACACGACCCGAATAAACAATAACACCAGAGCTTTTCTGCACGCAAGTCGCAAAAAGCATCACAAATGAGCTATAATTTTTTTTTCAAGTCTATCAACAGTACACCAACTGAAATGTTATCTTTGCAATATTTTATGAATTCAAATGATTTATAAATGTATTAAACAGGATATGTTGTACTGAAGCATGATTGTGTATTAATGCTCTCTCTTTGTGTTTGTACTCCGCTAAGTAACTTGATATGCGACTCTTTAATCGCTCCCTTCTGTGCTGTGCCACTTCATATTTCTCTGTCTCCAAATCATTCACTCTCACTGACAGTTAAACATTCCTCATTTATATGCAAATGTGGGCCAGTACTGATCTTTTCGCTCTAAAGATGGTGGTAAACCACCTTTGCTGTCCATCCCAAAAAAAAAACGGTTGGCCAGGGAAAAGCATTCTACCTTGTAGAAATCTACCTTCCTCTTTGTCTTTCTCCGTCTGTCGTGACTGGATAACAAATATAGTAATACAGGTATGGATTTGACTTCAAAACAATGTTGTGCCTATTTCTTTTATTTGAATTAATTTACAAAAACAACGAATCATCGTATTCATTGTACTCTGTCTTCAGCTTCCTGTTTGCTTCCTGTTATGTATTGTTAGTTGGGGCTGAATACAGGGCACTTAATGCTGTTTTTTTGTACGTTTTCTGTAAGAATTATAAAAAAAAGACATCTTAAAAGCATCTACACTTGAGAAAAACAAGATTATTTGTGGGGGAGTACACATTTCAGTAAACCAATGTCATGTCATCTGGCCAGTAGTTGCTCTGAGACAAAATGTTGGGACAAATCAACCGAACAGCTGCTGCAGAAATGTACCAACCTATTAACGTCGTTACTGCTTCCGCAGTTTAAAGTCTGCCAAGTGTATGAAAAAGTACACACACATAATATATATCTATCATTAAGGATTGGAAGAGCCGACAGAGAGAAACAAACAGAGATAGAGGCGGGGCTAACTGTGATGGGATGTGATGGCTGCATATGCAAAGTAAACAAGCAGCATCTCTGCCAGGTCTCCACAGCCCAGTGCCAGACCTGGATTATGTCCCCACTGCCATGGCTATTGTATCCCATAATAATCTGGCTGCTTTTGCTGACTGTTCAAAGATGTATTGAGTAATTTGCTTAGCATTTGCTTCTTTCACAGCCTTGCTGTTTTGTTTGTAGAGAGTTTCCTCTTCTCCTGCTTGTAGTCGATCCTGATCCTCATAACTCATAGAGAATGCAGTTATTCGCAGAGCTTCGAACATGTTACACCAGAGGTTTTCCATCGGTGGGGCGCATTCCCCGCGGGGCACGAGAGAAATGAGGCAAAGCTACAGAGTACGAAGAAAGGGACAGGTGTGTGTGCTGGTGTTCTTCAACAATGGGGAGTAAGTTACTTTACTTTCGCCTGCTGATTTGGCCTGCTTATCAACACGGTCAGCAGCTGAACACTCCTCATGGAGGCAATTAAGGCATTTTTTTTATAGATTTGTCAAAATCCTTCACCTTCTCCGAGTCGTAACACACAGTGTAATTTACATTTCCCAAGGTCCAGTGTCCGTTGTGAATAAATGTCCATGAATCTGCTAAAAAAATCGATAAATTCACATTTTAAGGTTTCTTCGATGTGATCCAGTGGTATGTCTGTACATTGCAATGGTGCCAATTTGCCAAGAATGTGAACAAACGGATCCTAAAAAAATGGGGCTTAAGTTGCAGTCCTCGACATAACCAAACGACTCCATCGCATCATTATACTTCCTGTTTACATCCCAAAGCCCCACATTATGGGAACTTTGGTTTCAACACTTAGTGTCATCCCGTAAATAGAAGTAAGACAAAGACTACTATTAAAAGTTACAAAATCCATTCATATTAACATAAAACTTAATGATAACGTCATTGTGGACGAAGCCATAAAATCTAATTTTATTATACCTGCTTGTTTTGCTCCGATTATGTCAAGCTAACATTCTTGTACTTGTTTGGGAAGTGTCCTATTACCGCAACCTTTTGGAAATGTGTTAATTCCACTCTGGCTGATTTAGTACAATTTAATTATGCTCCAGACTCCTTGTGCCTTGTGTCTGTAACAACAAATCTTTCACACTTAATCACTTGGAAGAACGCTCTTCTTTTCTTCTTTCTGGGTTTACAGTACCTGCATCTCAAACATCTCTGATGTAATCTTGGTTTAGCTCTCATTCTAACGTTCAGAAACACGGTTAATGTTGACTGCCTCCCTGCCAGGTTAAACAATGCTCGCCCCAAGACTGTACAAGCATGGACTAAGATTAATGTCTGCTGCAATTGCTGTTGAGCTCCAATCGCGGTCTTTTTCTCTTCTTCTTTATAGTAAATCGATTGCATTTTTTTCCCAGCTTGTTGCTCTATTTTGTCGCTCCTGTGTTTGGCAGTGATGTAGAAAAATGCATCTCAAAGACAAAGAAAAGCTGATGACCCTCTACACGTTCCCTATATATGAAGGCATTAATTAACCCCTACACATTTCTGCTCAGAAAATATATCCTGGCCATACCGGTTTGTCTCTCCACATCAGCGCGATAACTCATCATATCCTACTGTATGTGAATTAAATCAGAGCCTCCATTTCTCTGCATCTTGCTTTATTAATTTTCATTTTCTGACGTTATTTGTCGTGCACACACACTGTAAATTGTGCTGTAATGCATAGCAGTGTTACATTAAACTACTGAACCTGCACCTGAGGACCACAGAAGGATATGGGAACAATAGGGAAATGAAGTAAATCTAATTTGTGGCAGTGGATGTTGACATTTGCATACATATTGGAGTAATTTCAAAGGCAACATGAAGCTTTCGGAGATAAACCAAAAACAATACCTAAAAAGGAAGCAAATCCTCAGCGATGAGATTCGCCCCACAGAGCAGGTGTTCCGGCAAATGCATTTGAGGCTTAAATAAGTACAAAAAGCAAAACAGGATGGAATCCGTGAATTTACACATACCGTACGGTGTTAAAAGCAGATCATATGTAAATCATAGAAACTTTCAAGTTTGCCTGAAGGTGACAGTCCACTTTCTATTGTTTCATATAGAAACCAGGGTGCGTTTGTTGCCCTTGACCAAGTTCAGCACCGCTCACTCAGATCCTTTTAATAACTCTCCAATTGACTTCAAATTAACCAGAACCCGTTATAGAACAGAAATGTCCCCTGTTGTGTGAGAAAGGGTGTCACTGAGACAGTAGCTTTTTGACTTGACTCTCACTCTCTCTCTCTCTTTCCCTTGCTCATCCTTTCTTCCTTTCTCTTCGTGATAAAAGGCTCTTTTTAAAGGGGAACAGAAAGCTTGTCAGGATTTGGCCAGCTGGAGAAAGTCATTTGAGGCCCAAATTGATGCGCTCGGGATTCTCAATAGTATCTCTCCAATAGTGGGGGCAGCGTAGAGGGAGACGTGGCAGACCGGGACATTGTTCCTTGTAAATGGCTCTTTATTTTACAGGCGAAGTTGGGAAATGAGTAGCAACGCTCGTGGCTGTTTATGCTGCACCGGGGAGGACGGCCATGCGTAAAATGGAACACCGAGAAACAGGAGCCCCTAATATCTGAACTACTAAAAAGGTCCGCGGCTCTCCTACATCATGTGCAGTTTTACTGGTAATGGAAACACATGCAAATAAAGTCCCTATAAGTTATAAAGTCAAGGCTGTGTGTGAACACCATCCATCATGCTGACGGGGTGTGGGCAGGCCACACACACATGAATCTGTACGCGGAGCGAAAGGCTGAGCCAAGCCCCTTGGACCATGGCTGGGAAGAAAGACCTGAAAGAGTAGGACGCATTTCAAATCATGAGATAGCCAAATGCAAAGTGTGTGTGTGTGTGTGTATGTGTGTCCTCATGTGAGGGCATCTCTGTGTTTGTCTATGCAAGTGTCAATCTGCTGTGTAGTATTAAAATGCCAGTGATTTCTTCTGACTCTGCCTTTGTGTGTGTGTGTGTGTGTGTGTGTGTGTGTGTGTGTGTGTGTGCGCTGGTGCTCTCCATTGTGCAGCTGTGATCCAGGAGATTCAGGCAGAGCTGTCACTCGGCTAATCTCCCCCAGTAGAAATACAGCTTGGAAAATGTCATCTGAACATTCCGAATTGTGTTTACACTCGCTGCAGGTTCCATCGCTTCTAATTTGACAAGTCATTATCACCCATGCTCCTCTCCCCACTTCCCTCTCGCGGGCCTGAGACACACAAATAAAAAAAGGAGGGGGAAGGGAGAATGAAGGAAACAAAACAAGGACATTAAATTCCACTCACAGACTTTGCAATTGTGCTCGCAATAGTCAGGTAATCCAAAAGGCTGGAATAGGGAGGATTATTGTGGCTTTCATTAATTTACAGAGGTTATTCTGCTTCAGCCGCCTCTGTAAACTTCACATCTTTCAAAAAGTCATTCCTGCAAAGGCCTGCTTATGAATGTACAATAAAAAAAAACTAGACAGAGAGCCCTACTGGTGAAGTGGTTGGCTGTCTGGTAAACAGCAGCAGTTGGTTGCTACATGTGTAAAACGGTAGACCACCTCACAAAGGAATACCTCAGAATTTAACAAGGATATACGTTGTTGGTGTATTCCCTCCAGAATGGCACCTGTAAGCTTTAGCTCATCTGACGCATCGTGGCGCTACTGCACTATCGTCAGGACAGCGTTGCGGTTTCAAAACCTGGTGAGGTTAGGCCAAGGAGGAGAACATCACTCATACTGTCAGCTGCCAGAGTTGTCAAAGTCAGATATAAAATACACACTGGTCTCTCTTCATCTCCCATCGCATTCACACTGAATCCAGGAGCAAGAGGAGCTTCGTCACATTTTCTTCTTGACTTGGCTCAGCTGAGTTTTGTTCTTTTTTTTTCTTTACGTTCTTGGAATCAAGCCCCTGTCAAGTACCGGTCCATTCTGTACAACCGAGCGAACACGAACTGCCATGGTGAAAGCGCGACTCGTTTACCGTTCCGTCTGGAAAAAATAGGGGGACCCCCGTCGCCATGGTAACACTGATAACCACTTGATTAAGTTTAAGGAACGGCCGCTAGTCGCGGTCGGCAGAAATCAAACGTTCGATTGAGTGCATACGCGTTCTGAGACTGTGACTTCATTGGGATGTTGCACATTATCTTGATGTCCAAACTTGATCAAATCTGCTCCGTTAAGGAACCATTCAGACGCAGGCACTCAGTGAACGGACTGCATTGAAATCAAGACAACCCAAACCCCCCCCCCCCACACACACACACACACACACACACACACACACACACACACACACACACACACACACACACACACACACACACACACACACACACACACTCCATTAGAAAAAAAGAAAAATGTAATTCTGAAACTGAGCTGTCTCTTGAAAAGTTTAGTGGGCCATGGGGGTTTTGTATCCTCGGGGTTTGTGAACGAGCGTTTCTCGTGACCTCTATTACCAGGCGTATAACTTACAGCCTGGGGGGGGGGGGGGGGACTCCAAAATACACAATCTAAGTGCAGACAGGGACACACAGAGGAAATGGGGTTCTTAAGCAAACGCGAGCACCACTAATGGTTAAGACTGGTGTTCTGGTCGACTGCGCCGATGCCTGTACACCCTTTAACTCCCCTGCATCGCTGTCCATGGAGCTATCCATGGTGCTGAACAGTATAACATGAGTGTTACACGTATTTCTTATGCAGACCACAGTATATAATGTTAATGGTTATATACAATGGCCTCGCTTGGCTGTCAGGTTGGTTGTAAATCAGTATGTTACTTCGGTCGTAATGTTTTCATTATTTACCTTGTTTCATAAGACATTGGGATGATTTATTCAGATGCGACATTAAGCATCTCGGTCATACTGTATTTTGTCTCTATTAGAAAACTTGTGCTGTTCTGCTCAAGATTTTAAATCGCTTGAGTCTGCATTTGTTTCTTTTGTCGCTGCCATCTGTTTGTCTGAGGAAGATAATGCAATTTCTTTGTTGTGCGGGTTCAATTTTGAGTAATTTTACATTTGAAAAAAGAAATTGTGGTGTCGTGACAATTGGAGGCAAAGTGAAATAAGCCATTTTTAATGTGTATCCAGCCTTCCCACTGTCGGGCTGGGTGTTTTTCTTTGCTCTGACCTCTAAAATAAATTGAACCCATTATGAGAGGAAATCTGTGTCTCAAAAGCAAAACTGAAATAAATAAAGAAATACAAAATCGTGGCCATGGTTGAATAAGTTATTTGACGCTAAATCAAGGTGATGGCAGGAGAATTGACAGTGAGCGAGAGGCTGGGCGAGGGATGGAAGCAGTGACCTGTCCCATCTACCCAGTCAGTAAAGGGACATCTCCAGTGAGGGCGGCACTCGGGGCCAGAAATGTTAATGACACTACTGCCCTAGGCTTAGACCCAGGCACCATACCCTTGATCATAAACACACACACACACACACACAGACACACAGAGCTCAAGGCATTCTTATTTAAACTAGTTTTTGCTAGTATGCCCTCTAAAGAAAGTGCCAGGAAGGACGTATAGTGAGAGTGAGGTCTATCCACCAGTTCACACTCATCATCTGATTGCAGGTTATTGACTGACGACACAAAGCTGAAGTGTTGCATGGTGTTCTGACGGCACATGCCTAGAATTGATTTCTCCCATTTCACCTCATCCCTTTGCTGTCTCTTCACTTCTCAGTTTTCTCCGCTCCTGCTGTTTGTTGTGGAGGTGCTGGCGGTGTGTCAACAGGGATCGTCAGAGAGCGACCACTTGTGCGACAAACACGAGAACACCGAGACGCTCCTCTCATAGGCGGCAACGACGTTTGACAACGCACAAAGCCACAGACGTGCAATGTAGCACGCACAGTGTGATGCCGATTTGATAACTCAGTTTTATTACGTACATCCCTCCTGCGAAAACCACATTTTGTCCTCACCTCTTTCCATCTGTCATTTCAGGCACCACGGGGGGGAAGGGGGGGAAGGGGGGGGGGGTTATGAATCTACAGTATGATGCTCCCAACGCGTTTAACTCCCTGGGTTTCTTTCCATGACACCTTCCGGCTTATACCCATCATCGATCCGCATTCGATCCTCTGTTCATCCCCTTGTGCACGACCCTCATTTAATCCCACCCTTCAAAAACAACCCCTCTCATCCCAACGTCCCCGACCCCCCACCTCCCCTTCATTCCCACAAACTAATTTGCCGATATAAGTGCTGTTGTTTCTGTTAGTTTAAGAGCAGAGGACAAAAAGTCCAGTGTGTGTTTGTGTGTTTAATGTGTGCCGGTTATGCATGCGAGTACCATAATATGTGCTATCTACACTATATGTATTACACCACTTGCATTGAAGGAGAGGATAAATGAGCAACTGCTGAAGATGAAAGAACATTTTCAATTAGGATGAGTATGAAGCCTGGTCCATTAATAATGCAAAAATCATTACCCCCATTACGTTAGCGCCCCAGTTTAAAGGCGCTGTATATGTGCATGCGTGTTTGCTTGCCAGCTCTCGCATGCATGCGTGTGCCTGAGTGAAATGGATTCCTCGAGTGATTTGGTGCCAATAATTCATCCCCCTTAATGGCCGAAGGAAGGAAAAAAAAAAAGAAGCTTCTCAGAAACCTGCGCAGCTTGTGCGTGCTTGTGTGTACTGAGGGCGCACGCTTTGGTTTAACCTGCATTCATGTGAAACGACAGGGCAGTGCAAGTGGAGGAGTCAAGAGGAATTAAAAAGACAGAGGACCAGTCAGATGGGCCAACGTATCGGACGTGTTCTTTTGAAATATTAATGTAGCTTGAGATTTTCTGTCCCTGATTCTGTGTCCAATTAAAGCTCATCTCTAAATGAATGTGCTTGTGCAGCAGCCAGGAGGGGAAGTGGCAGCAGTCTGCTAACTTAAAACGCAACGCTGCAACTTCATCTTGCAGTCTGCGTTTCATAACACTGCACTGACGCACACCTACAGCAAAGCTCGTGCAGCAGTAGCATACGCTGAGAACGAATACGCCTTCAGCCATGAATGCAGCACACAACGTTGTGTGCTTATTTGCTATGTTTGTGCCCGACATTGCAAATTACTGCCTGCGTTTAATGCAAACAGCGAACTCCCGACATTAACTTGCTCGCCAGGAATTAAAGCAATCCCCTGTACGTCTGAAACTGCTGAATTATTCAACGGCTAGCCAATAAGGAGCGGCGCTAGAGAGGACGAGGCCCCTGGGTGGGCCCTTCGAAGACAAATGACACAGATGCTAACGTGAACTGCTCTCAAGCGGCACGCGCATTAGTCTCGTGACGTTACCTCACAGGAAACAATGGGAGAGGACTCAATCGTGGAGACTTAAGAGATGAACTCAGACAGAAATGAACAGAAATTACACAGACTTAACATAACGTGGACTCGTCCTCGCTCTGTCTCTCGGAGCTTCCTGTTCTCCCTGGGCCTGGAGAGCAAGGAGGGCAGCGCCCGTGTGGCAGCTTTAAATAGGAATTAGCAGCGTTTCATTGTGATAGTGATTGAGTATGGGTCCCTGGGGTGGGTCTGTTCATTGTTACCAGGCCTTGTAAATCTACAGTAATCCTCCCAGTGCAGGACACACACACACACATGCACACACACGAGTAATATACATAAAAAACAAAACCTAGCCTTGTATAAGTACGGCACAGTCCAATTCTAACATATCTGGTGATTTCTTTACTCATAAAATTATATTCAGAACTCTTTACACAAGTTTTGTCTCTGGTGCTCCGAGTGAATATGGATATTATATGTTACATAGAGTTTGGTTCCGTACACTATCCATACTTGTCTTTCCGTGACATTTTGGCCTCCACCTACTCATCCGCCCACACCAGCACACATGGTTGCTGAGCCACAGTGAGAGAGCAGAACAGAACCAGTTTGTGAACTTCACTGAGCCCCGCACAAAAGATCCGTGAAAAAAGCCTGATCGGCCTACACTGGAGAGGTGAAGACGAGGCAGCTGGATGGTTCTCGTCCTGCACACAGCAGAGAGGACGGCAGCTTCAGAGGAGTAAAAGCCACAATCCATTAATCCCCGCTCCTTTAGGGGTCGGAACACACACACTACGCCATGCTGACATGCTAAATTCCTCATGTGGTTTCTGAGCTTAAATGTCTCAGTAGCCCAACATGAATCGACCCAGGCTTGTGTTCACAATAGAAAGGTCAAGCTGGAGTCGATTGATGGCTTTATTGAGTTTGGGAATTTAAATATAATTTAAATAGCATTTCAGTAGCGACAAATAATACAAGGAAAAAGACAAAAATGGACATACACATAAGATGGACAACAACATGGCAATATAATTAGTAGTAAACTAAGTAATCAGATTATTTTCTCATATTATAGTGGCAATACAATTATGGTAACAAGTAAATGTCCTGCATTCAAACTTTCACATAAACCTGCAATAACACTTCCCCTACTTGGGGGACATATCATCACATTTTAAATTGACATGGCAAGCTTGTCAGTAAACTGTTACTTATTTACATATCCGGTTGTTACAGAGCAATACCACCGCTCATTTGGAGTTGTGTTTCTCTCTTTTAGCTCTGTTTTTGGTCTCCACCAACTCCTGTGGGAAATATCTGTTTCTTCAGCTGTTAATTGCAATGACCATGTTCACCAGCTAGTTACTAACTTTGCTTTGGGGCTGAAAAACTACCTGCAGCCAAGAAACAACGCTATGAAGGCTGTAAAGTTGCGGGTTTGGACAGCTTAACAATGAGCTGGAACTTGCTTTAAAGCGCCGTAAAGCTGAGGGAGCTGCTGTTTCTCTGATTTTTAATGAGTGGAGTTTGTTAACCCAACACTATACCAATGCTTTTGTTAGAACAGAGCACAACAATCAAGTTCAAAGAAGTGAAATCAACTCCAAATATAAAGATAAAAATGTATTGCTACACGTAGCGCTGCACAATTTGCCCCCAGTGGTTTAAAGTGCAATAAAGAGCATTCAATTCAAATATACAAAAAAAGTAATAAAACGACTTGTCATCTATTAGCATGCCCTGCCCTCACATTTAAGTGCATTCTCTTATCTGTGCCTACAGACACACAGAGCCGGCGCACGAGCCCACACTGAGAAATTGTATCTGCTGCTCTCTCGGGCATGCACTTTATATACTATTTTCATATTTAAGCACGGAGTGGGTAAAGGCTCCTCTCTGGTGCACAGTAGGTGTTGTGGAAATAAATATTTTATACTAGAATCTAATTGCATTTTGTGGCCCTGAGCGCCCTACCAGACAATCTGCAATACTGCTCTAATGGCTACTACGCTCCTCAGTGTATGTTGGAGACACACACAGACACACACACACAGACACAAAGACACACACACACATCTGGTTTATGGAGTCAACTGCTGAGAAGCTCGAACATATCTGATCTCTGTCTGTACACCAGTGGCCTATCATATAGGTCTATAGGCCATGAAGCTGTGTGTGTGTGTGTGTGTGTGTGTGTGTGTGTGTGTGTGTGTGTCGGTTTACATAAACAACAGAAGCAGAGTCTCCGGCAGAGTCTGTGAAGCATATAGTCGTGTCACGGAGGACTGTGTGCGCTCTTTCTGCATCTGCTTATTGACCGAAACGGCCTTGTACATGCCACAAGAGAGGGTTTTGCGGTTAAATAACATACAAACACAAACACACTACAATAAACTTATGTAACATCTTAACATGATGTGAAAAAATCAGGGAAAAAAATGGGATTAGTGGATTAGCACATCAGTAAGGGATCTATGTATACTAAAAATATCAACCATTTAAGAAGTAGCACAAACAGACAAACGCAGAGCTAACTAAATCTTCTTTGGGCTGCAGGCCCCAGAGATTATGTATTGTCCTTCAATGATGGCATTATTGACAATCAACAGAGCCAGACTTGTATAATCTAAAGGAAAGGCCAAATCAATATCCACTACAGGATCCAGCACCTACCACTCCGATGAGGGTTTAAACCCGATCAGACAGGAGCCTGGAAAATCTCTATCAACCCCTGAGGCCAACAAGCAGACAAATCCCAAGCCCCGGGTTTTAATAAGGGAATCAAAATAATCGCCATGGCCCAGGCTGGCCTTGGCTTTGTTTTTCTGTCTTTCCATATGGGCTGATGGATGTGGTGGAGTACAGAGTGGATGCTGGACCAGCATCTCCCTCCATACACACAGAGCGCGCGAGAGAGAGCAAACAAACAGATGGTCACATAGTCAAACATCATTTTCTAAAGGTCGAGCTGTTAAAACAAAAACAACTCACTAAAAATAAAGACCACAGTGAGTCCATAGCTACTATAGTCTGATGCATCCCTGCCTGTATCCGAGCCTAATGCAGGGCTGCAGAGGTCCACAGAAATCTCTTTAGGATTACCCAGTATGGCTGTGTGTGTGTGTGTGTGTGTGTGTCGGAGATGCACAGTCACAGGGTGGGCACAGTGCGCCGCAGAACTCCAATATGGTTCTCTGCTGGCACACAGCCAGAATTTACATATGAATAAATATGAGGAAAAATCAAATAAATAAAAGGGAAGCAGGGAAAAATAATCCTGTTAAAGATCAAACAGCAGGCTCCCTTTCCCCTCCTCCTGCCATTTCTTCCTGCCTCAATTTCTCTCCAATTTATACCTATATTTCGTAGCTCGTCTACGCTCCCACCTTTCTCTCTTTTTACTCACCTTCCCCACTCGTCTCATAGGCAACTTTCAATATTAATTCCTGGTTCATTTTCTCTCCATCTTTCATCCCTCTTCCCTCATCTCCCATCTCCTTTTTTTTCTCCATTTCACGGCTAGCCATATCCTTAATCTTGCTCTTCCGCCTTTTTCCCCTGTCCGTCGCTCCCCTCGAAGCCCCCCCCCCCCTCCCCCTCCTCCTCCTCCTCCTCCCCCACCTCGTCTCCAGTGCAGAACTAAACGGAGATTAATGAAGGGAGGAAGATGTGTCTGTCATGCCCGACAGTCTGATGCAGCCACCACGACCAGTGACGTACCGGGTCTATTCAAAACACACCAGGGAAAGCTATATGCACTAATACTGAAGAGCTACAGATTAGACCCTCCACTCCTATTTAGATGCTAAGTAAATACGAACCATGCATTCCTTTCTACAGTGATGTAAAGTTGTACATATGTGGGGTTTCTCTCTCTCTCTCTCTCTTTCTCTCTCTCTCTCTTCCGTCCTATCATTGCAGGATATTCAGAGCACACCCCAGTGTCTCATTTCCTCCCTAAGTTTAAATCCTGACAACTGACGGCCGCTCGCTGCTCACACGCCAGTCAAACGGCTCCGATAAGCCCCGCAGGAAATTGACTGGTATTTTAGGGCTTCATATCCCACATCACATCCTTCCACCACCCATCATGCCCTTGATTAGAGGTCAAGCAGCTTTCGCTAATCTCGTATGCAAATGTGGGCCTGGTACAGTGTGAACACGAGGGGGATGTGTGAACCATGTCCACAATTTGTGAGCCATTACCGTTGACAAGTTACATTTGTGTCTCAACACATCTTCATACTGGCAAAAAAGAAGTCTTTAAAAGTAGCTCAATTGTGTTATAAAGATGAAGGAGCCTGCTACATGCCAGATATAGCATGGAGGGGAAATAAAATGCTCTGTGCCTCACCTTCGTATCATACCCTAACCTTTCTCCCTCTATATTTCCATGCCATTACCACGCTGCCTCAATGAGATATCACATTATGTGTGTATGTGTGTGTGTTCGCCTGAGAGAACACGGGAGTGCTCTCATCGCAGCGCACCACACAAAGAGGTGGAATTAAAAACAAACAGTCTGATGAAGATGAGGCATTTACGAGCGCCAATTAAAAGCCCTCCGCAAACCCGTGTGCCACGTTTTTGCACTCCAACCGGCCGCTTACACTCGCTCGTCAGGGCTCACGTGGCCTGTGTGGGGTTGCAGCTTTTTATGTGTGCTGTATGTTCCATCTATCCATTGTGCTCCTCCTCTCAGCCTTACCGGCTGGTGCTTTTTAAGGCGCAGACATCTCCTCTGGTGTTTCCCTGCAGCAGTGTGCACAGCAGCCAGGGGAACGCAGCGGGGGGGGGACGGGGCTCATGCGACTCTACTGGTGAGAAGGAGGCAGTAAACTGACAGGCTGGCATGCACAACTGGGATTCCAGTTAAGTCGACAGGAAGACTCCTGTGAGGCCACTGCAGATATGCTTTGAAAGGAACTGGAGCTGAATCACATGAAAGCTTCTGCCCAGTTAAAATGGCTTCCGACATCTGTTTCCAAAACAAACAAAAAAACAGAGCTTCATCGAGTGGACTGAAGCAACCTGAAATACCAACGACTTTATATAACAGTGCTACCGAGCATGGAGCATGGATGGATAAGAAAATGACCTAAAAGAGCGCTTCGAGGGGTGACATGGCAGAAATTGTCCGTCTAACCTGCCAATTCTGGTTTGAACAGCTGGTCTTAAGTCTCTAAAGCATTTTTTTCCACCACTCTTGTATTTCCTTGACCTTCCTTACTACTCAATAATTTAATAAACAATTAATGTTTCAGCTTTGAAAGCAAAGATCATGGCGGTACTGTGACTTTTTCCAATCCCACCTTCACCAAAACACACAAACTAAAACACTTTCTGGTAATTTTCTCATAACCCTTCTTTTTTTTTTTTTTTTAAATGTCACAGCCAGAATTGACATCGTTAATTGTCATGGAGTGATTCCTTCACGCTACCTCCTCCACCTCCTGTTCTTTTTTTCCCTACATGCCTTCGTCCTAATCAGCCCGGGGGTAATGCCTGCGTCGGGTCTGCTCATCTGTGACTTGCATGGCAACTGCTGGGATCCTGAACCCAACTCATGTACTGTGCGCCCACATAAACGCACACACAGCAAGTCTGAAACCCAACTATTATAGCATCACAGCGTGATAAAGGTAGATGGTTATGGTTCGGATTTACTGTATACGTTACACAACAGCAGGTTATTCAACGACAAAACCTTGCAAAACTGGCACTTCTTTTCAAAATACTTCTGACTACCTGCTCACGATAACATGATGAGCAATTCCACTCAGTATATGGATGATAGACAGGAATGGTACACTAAAAGCATCAGTCATATTAACAGCACAGGAGTATTTAGATTTGTTATAACATAGTTGTTCCAATACATTATTGTTATTACTTATTTAGAGGTGCTTTGCGTGTGATTGGGAGCATTATTATTGCTTCCACACGGCTCTCAACATGGCAACAGCTGAGCGGCTGGAAGCTAACAGTGCTAACAGAGCAAACTACAGCTTAAGTGCTGACGGAGCTAACAGGGTTCACCTGAAGGGGGAACCGGTTGTTGTTGGGTGCTACGCATTTCGCGATGACGCGTCAGTCGGGCTGGCTATATCAGCTGTCACCGCTGTATGAGAACAGTGCAGAGTCGCGGACATGAGCTAACCTGTGGGGGCACTTAACCAGATTAATTGGAAGGTGAAAGTTAAAATAGTTTCGGCAACTATATAGATAAGGGAGAGAGATCTGGCTTTGCTGGATGACACTGCATTGCGTTGTGGCAAACGTTTCAGTTTTGTCCTCTGCGTTGGAACTCCCATAAGTCTGAATGTGGTCTTACTGTAGTTGAAGGTCCACACAGTCTGAAATTGCAGTGAATGATTGTAACAAAAACAGGTGCATTCCCTAATACAATTGATCAGATAAGGTGTCTAGACTGTGGATTACTTCAGAACCAGTCAGACCAATCAATCCCCAATGTCGCTTGCTTTACTGGACTCCCCATCTCAACAAGGACATTGATGAGTTCGGTGCGACCATAACTGATTCGATTGGTTCTACATGAAAATCTGCACGCTCTCAAAATCATGCCGCGTCTTTCTCGAAGAAAGTAGGTGGCAGGTTCATTGGCAGACCAGTGAAGTTATCGCCTTCTGGGGCCTCTGCAACACTTATCACCACCGTCTGTTCTCAAATTGAAGGGATTAACTGAAGCAAAGCCTGCTAGCTCCAGTCTTGTGCATGGACTTACAGAACTGCTGGCCTTCTATTCAGACAGACGATGGGAAGTAAGAATGCTGAGAGGAAGAAAAAAAAATGTTGCTGGATGTGCCATTACTAAAGGAGTGTTTGAGGCTCTGGGGTAAACGAAGAGTCTGAAGGCATTCTCACACTAAATCAGAAGGAGACAGGAACAGTAAGTTAAACACAGTCGAGGGGCTGTTCTGATTACCAAAGAAGAAAATGTGTCCTGACATAAAATATTTGAAGCCCAGAAAACTGCTATCTTCCCATTCATCTTCGCTTTAGTATCTACCTCAGTCGTTTCCTCTCTCTATGCAATCACGGCTCCCTCTCTATCACTTTATGTATCATAATGTTATATTTTTCCTCTATTTTGTCCTTCTCTCAGCATATATTTCCGTCTCATTCATATGCTAATATTCATATTCTAATTTCTTTTTGCCCTCCCTTTTAGTGTTCACTTTCTCATCCTCCGTGCTAATATCGGTATTCTTCTTATTCCCCCCCCCCCCCCCCCCCCCCCCCCCACCTCCTCTTTCTTCCGTCTTCCCAACCTCTTTTGATCTGTGAGCTGAATTATTCCATCTTATCCGGGCTTTTAATTCTCTTGATTGAGCCAATTACCTTCTGGCTGGATCAATGTGGGGAAAGGTAATGATTTAAATGGCTGCCGCATAAAGCCACATAACCACTTCAACTGGTGCAAAAGGGAAAGGGAGGGAGAGCGGGACGAGGAGGAGGAGGAGGAGGAGGAGGAAAGAGCAAAGGAAGGTGGTTTAACAGTGGGAGGGAAATGCATATCCTCTCTTTAACACAGCCGTGCATGATTCAGCATGTACGTTTAAGTGCTTCATTTTGCGTCCCTGCCTCTACCTGCTGTATGCCACGATGTAAAACCATGCAGGGGAGGCGGACTGTGCAAACCCAGTTTCCTCAGGGATTATCTAAAATGTATGGGCTCTGTGGAAACTGGGTCAGTCTGATCCTAAATGGTGCCACCGTAGCAGAAACCCACTAAGTCAACATCCTTCAGTATCCAGCAGTGCCTCGCTCGCTTGTCATCATACCTCTCACGTAGCACGCACGCACACACACACACACACAAGAAAAAACACACACAAACGCACGTTTCCCCGTCGTTGCAACTTGTCGTCTCCTGTTGAGTGAGCCGTCCCATCCTATTTGGCCTTCCTCCTTCATCCTCCTATCTATTATTGATGTAATGGAGCATTGTATCTAAATGCAGCTCTGCCTGTGACAAGCACTTCAGCCCGCAGGGATCCAGGGAAGCAGGCCAACGGCTGCGCGCTCCTACTGGGTTCGCTCCGGGGGCGAGTCTGTGCGGAGATGGATGAATGATTGGGCAGCTGGTTATCTCGGGCTTGGACTTGACCTGACACACATAACTGTGGCAAAGAATCTTCTCCTCATTCGAACCATCTCGAGCCATCTTCAGACGCGGGATTGCGGCTTCATCAAGCTGTTAAAGTAATGGCATTTTGTAATTCCGCATAGGTATCCATTATGTAAATGTTCCATCTGGCTTCATTCAGAAAAGAAAGAAAATCTGTGTCTTGCATAAAGAAAGAAGAGTGCTCTCAGTTCTCTCAACTGATGACCACTGTGAGCATGAAGGACGCTCGACCTGCTCGACAGTAAAAGCACTATATATTAATCTCTATAATCACTTCTATTATATAGTGCTAAAAAAAGAACAGTGCTCAGGCATCAAATAATAAAATCCAATATGCGCTAATGTGTGTGTATGTGCTAACGTAAAGCATGTTGCTGGGTATTCATAATTTCAATCATTTGGCATTTGGCTTAAAACTATAAGGAGGAATAAAACTGGTCTGATTACTGGTCTCGTTTTTTTTGTACTGCGAGATGAAAAATTCATCTTTATAGACTCATCAGACATCTATTCGAAAAATGTAAATTAGCCCAGTGTTGTAACTCTTCCAATAAAAGTAGCAAGCAGAACTACCTCCAAACATTTTTTAATTTAGCAAGAAAGTTGCCATGTCAGGAACACTCAGTTGTCAGTACTGACGGCTGTCATAAACCAGATGTTTTTCCGCATTTGATTCATTGATTGTTGTCAGGATGTAATGACAATTTCAACAAAAATATCAAAAAAATGTTGCAAGAAGATTACCAACCCTGCCTTTAAACTGATTCTCCTTGTAAAGACTACCTCTCTATAAGGAGAATCAGATAAGTTTGACTTCTCTCTGCGTGTGTTAGGAACTCCGACGGGAATGTTCCTGTTCCTGTTTTCCTGATCACACAGCAGCCAAAAAGCAGCACTTTGCCATCTGAAGTCCAAAGTCCATCCGGGCCACTTAACCGAGGACAAGGAGGCCAACGGATGATTTGGTTACCACAGCAACCAGAGGCCGGTTCTGTCTGGGAGGTCGCCGGTGCTGAAGAGGCAGTGGAGGCTCGGGGATCAGCCAGAGTACAATGACCTCTCCGAACCCTTCACGCTCTATCTCTGTTTGACAGGACCCAGGTTTATAATTGAGTTCAACTCAAAGTAGCATCTCTCGTTTCATTTCCCTCTCATATTGCAACTCTCTTCATCAAAAGGGTCTTTACTGGAAATATAAATCTTAAACTTCCAAAAACAACAGTAATGTAACACATCCAAACAATATTGAGGTGATAATGTAACCTGTAGATGTGCGCTGCACAGTTCTGCATGCACGGCACACTTCTCATCCTGGATCCTTCTCTCTTTCTCCTGCCATCATGAAAGTAAATAGTAACCTTGATTTGCTATTTGCATCGTCAATATATGCATAGGTATTACTCACTTTTAGCATACCTTCAGTAGACAGTATGTTTAACTTGACCTTTTAATCATGCCAGCGCAAAGACAAAGATGTGCGTGGCAGCTTTTAGTATGTATACTCCCAATTACAGCCTGCCAGGAGACTTTCATTTTAAGATTAGCATTTGCATAAGTAGATAAATCAGACCGCGTTACAGTAAAGTTTTTATTTCTTGGGAAAGCAAATTGCTCTTCGCTGAATCATAAATAGCTCTCATGGTGCTATTTTACGTCACTGGATTATTTTGTTTTTTGTTTTTGTGAGAACATTATAAATATTTCATTATTATATATTTATTATTTATGTAAAATGTGTTCCATACATCACATTGATTTACAACTTTTATTTGTGCTTTGTATGTATCGCCGTGTTTTACTAAATATTACGCTTTGGAATTGTTTACCTTTAGTCATAATGTCTTGTGTCTTCACCTGTAATCACTGTAATCACTTTCCTCATGGACCTTTTCAGGCTGCATTTCTTGTATGACAGATGCTAAATACACAAAGGCTTGATAAGAGAGGATTTTTTTCTTTTTGCATATTAACTTGGTTTTTAAAACTCCTCTTGCTGAGCAAAGAATGAATGGATAAAACAAACATCAAAGAATTAAGCCAGTCACGTTGAAGGGATCATATATAAGCACACCTGCATCAAGGATGGGTTAAACCCCGTAGTCAGAACTATCTCCACAGAGCGCTGTGTCAGCACTAAAGAAAGGTCCTGCTATACAAATTCATATTTTGGTGGGGGGGGGGGGGGGGGGGGGGAAACACTCCGGCTTGATTGTATTTCTCTTTAAACCAATAACAATCGTCTTGGGAGGCGCTAAGCCCAGAAAGCAGTGACGGTGCACTTGCAAAATAGATAGCGGAAGGGGAAGGAGACTGACGGCTGAAAGAGGCGAACAACGGCAAGCTTGTACCCCCAATATGTAGATCTGGACCGGACCCCACCAGGTCCAACGAGAGACGGCAAAGTTTGTGTTTGAGAATGAAGATCAAGATCGATAAACAAGTACTATGAAACGAACTGGTGAGAGATCGAGAACACAATATGGCTGTGACGATAGATGTCGTTGTTCCAACTGAGAGCCCCTCCAAGAAGAATATACTCTGTAAAAAATATGGGCAAAAGGAGGAGCTAATGGAGAAGGGGTCCAAGTAGAGGTAGAAGACTTTGGGGAGTTAATTCTCAGAAGAATTGCTCCAGATCTCAGGAACAACATCAAAGCTCTCTGTCCAGACTCTCTTTCCTACTGCGGGCTACAACGAAATAAGTGAGTAAACTTAGGCCATTGAGTCAAAATGTACTTTTATCAGATTGCAGCACCGAGAGACAGAAATAACAGTGTGGCACAATTTCACTTTCCCTGTTACAAAACACATGATGCGAAGGTAAAATCCCCCTGTCAGCTTTATGCAAGGAAAGCAATAAAAAACATTCTGACAGGTCACATCATGAATATAGATAGTATGGATAGAGATAAATATAGATGTGGTGAGGAGCTCAGACATCTGGAGGCAGCTTGGAGTAGAGCCGCTGCTCCTTCACGTCAAAAAGGGGTCAGCTCAGGTGGTTCCTGGACGCCTCCCTTTAGAGGTTTTCAGCGCACGTCCAAGACCCAGAACACGCTGGTGGGATAACATATCTCGTCTGGCCTGGGTTACCTTCAAGGGTGGTAATATTATACACACATATATACAGTATATACACACACACAAAACGGCAGCTGGTCTTCAGAAGACAAGATAAGAGAGGCCAGGATGATGTGTGCATCTTTTTTATACTTGAAACAACTTGTTTCTTGTACGTTCAGCTCCATAATAATGTTTGATTATTTTTTAGCAAAAATGTGTATTTATATACCACTATATTTATATAATACCATGACCTCAAAATGAAAAAAATGTGTGGCGTTTAAACGATGCTCAATTGGTACTAAGGGGCCAGAAGTGTGCCAAGAAAATATCCCCCAGACCATTACACCACCACCACCAGCCTGAGCTGTTGATACAAGGCAGGATTGATCCATGCTTTCAGGTTGTTTGCGCCAAATTTTGCCCCTACCATCTGAATGTCGCAGCTGAAATCGAGACTGATCAGACCAGGCAACGTTTGTCCAATGTTGGTGAGCCTGTGGGAATTGTAGCCTCAGTGTCCTGTTCTTAGCTGACAGGAGTGGCCCGTCTGCTTCAAGGTTCCACGTGTTGTGCGTTCAGAGATGGTATTCTGCATACCTTGGTTGTAACAAGTGATTATTTCAGTTACTGTTGCCTTTCTATCATCTCCAACCACTCTGCCCATTCTCCTCTGACATCAACGAGGCATTTTCGTCCACAACTGCCGCTTTTTTCTTTTTCTATGTAAACCCTAGAGACGGTTGTGCGTGAAAATCCCAGTAGATCAGCAGGTTTTGAAATACTCAGACATTACATTACAGTCATTTAGCTGACGCTTTTATCCAAAGCGACTTACAATTCAGAAGCTATCATGCCGTAGGCACAGCACAGGGGAGCAATTTTGGGGTTAAGTGTCTTGCTCAAGCGACATGCAAGGACCGGAGCTGGGGTTTGAACTGACAGCCCTCTGATTGAAAGACGGCCCTGCTCTCCACAGCCACAGACCAGCTCGTCTGGCACCAACATGTTCAAAGTCACTTAAATCCCCTTTCTTCCCCATTCTGATGCTCGCTTTGAACTTCAGCGAGTCGTCTTCACCACGTCTAGATGCCTAAATGCATTGAGTTGCTGCCATGTGATTGGCTGATTAGCTATTTGTGTTAACAAGCAATTGAACAGGTGTGCCTAATAAAGTGGCCGGTGAGTGTATATGTCCATTATCTAAAGTTGACAGTTTGACAAGTAAATGTACCAAAAAGGTATTTAAAATTGAAATCTGCAGGAGTTTGTGAGGACATTTCTAAACACTTCTGTGCGCTTTACTTTCATTGATTCAGGATTCTTCTTCTGTAATGCATACTTTTGTTTTGTCTCGCAGCCCAATCTCTAATTTTTCTGTCCACTCTGCAACTTCAGACCGCTCACTCTTTTAGCACCCTCCTTCTCTACTCAGCGTCCAATAATCCTGCAGTACATATACCTTCCCACCTGCCTGCTTCACAGTTTTGCCCCACATTCCCCGCTCTCCCCTCTCTCACTGTCAGCTCCTGCCACTCGCCCTCAGATGGCATAATCCCTGTCATATTGTCACATTACAGAGTTCAGATGCTAATGGCTGCACTGCTAATCCAGCTGCTGGCAAACCTGGACCGGTGCCCATACCCGCTCTGCCTGGCTCCGGAACAGCTGCGCCTTGCTCAGTCATGCCAATGATGCACCGGGGATCACAGACGGTCGGGCTGGCGGTGGGAGGACTGGATGCTAAAGTGGACATTACAGGAGAGGGCAGGAGGCCTTGAGATATGGTTAGGACTGCAGGAAAAAAAAAGATATGTGCTGGACAGGAGGGAGACTGAAGGCAGAGAGAAGTGTACGTGCTGACAGAGCTGAGGACACTGGCTGGAGGCGGCAGGTCAGGGAAACAAACTTGAAGGTTATTGTGCAAAGGCGTTATCGCTGCCATGAAATGGAAGTTGTGGCTGTATCCTAAGTTAACATTTGGAAGTTCAGACTAACAAAACCGAGTGAACGAGAGACAGAAAGCACCAGAGAAAGTCAGTATTCCCCATAGGGAAGCGGACAAGAACAGTACGGTAGCTTAGTGAGCTGTGGATGTGAACGAGCCTTGGCAGGCAATTATGGTCATTACTGTCTCTTACAATTTTTCTAAAATAGAAATGTCCCATTCTACGGGAAGCAGGGAGTGTACTTAAGCTCCGGAGCATTTGGTGTTTGTTGTGAAGTTGTTCCAACAGCTCTCGCACCCATTAGAGGGGGGGAATCGGTTTGCCTATAATCTAAGTATAACACCACTTATCAAAAATTTAGAGTGAATTAAAACCTCCTCCTTTTCAATAAAACATCTGCCCACAAACACCATTCCATTAGCGAGAAGCAGGCATTCAGCTACTTCAAAATAATTCAGCTAATTCGGCTGAAACCTCTGGGTTCAATTAGTGATGGATGGGAACCTGAAAGAGCAGGGGATGGAGAGGGACACAGAAGAGGACTGAATACATGAGCAGGGACATGAGGGCCCTTTGGGGAGAGGTGGTGTCCTTCACCTTTTCACCTTCAGCATTACACTCCACTTTCCCACCCATTCTCTCTCTCTCTTTCATACACAATAATGATGAACTTGAAATGTGTGCGTGTGTGTGTGTGTGTGTGTGTGTGTGTGTGTGCACTTCAGCCATATGATGGATGGCCACATAAGGCAAATGTCCTGTTAATAGACGAGTGGAGTACATCTAGATCAACTCGGAATTAACCGAGCGAATTGCTCGGGTTAATTTGATTGCCGTGTTTTTGGGACAAAACCAAATCTAAAGCAGGGATGAGCAAATCAAATTTCAAGTTTGAAACAGAATTATCAGATATCATCAGTCGCACAATCAGGAAACAGAGGCTTGCAATCTCCGATTGCAAAACTCGCCCGAGAGAAGAGACGCAGACCGCAGACCTCGCATGAAACTCTCATCTCAATCTTCCAGTGTGTAAAGAGGGAGACCTTTGACCCCCCCCCCATACTCAAACAGAGCAAAGTTTGGAGAGTGGATGCAAAGCCTGTGTACTCAGCTCTTGTGCACACAGTTGGTTTCGCCTCCCGACTGTGTGTTCTCGCTGTTTACCTTTCATTAGACGAGGTGATGTGTCTATTACGGTGGAAGCCCTTGAGTTATAGTCGTATGTTTTCCTCATAATTAACTCACCCACTCCAGAGATATCTAACAAGTGGACACAAAAAGCTAAAATGCCCGTCCTTTGGACAATCAAGAGAGATGACATACTTGGGGAAATATTGCGGCCATAGATTTACCGTATTCATGGAAAAATTACATTTTGTCAATATTACAACTAGAAAAGGTGCACTCAGTAGAGCGCAGATCTCTGCCAGGCGTGTCTGCAACAACCACTGCTGTAGTGTTTGATTGATGCAGCCAAAAATTGGCTAACCCCCGTCTCGGCAGCAAGTGCATTAGATATGTTTTTCACTCGCACAGTGAAAAGACACTCTCTCATATTAGTCTACGGCCCTGTGAAGGAGAACGTCTCAGCTGGAGAGTGTATTGTGGCTTCAAAGCTTTTGTCTATTCCATAATACGAATGCAAACGCAGGGTTAATGCCCAAAGGCAGGTAGTCAGTGGCAGAATAAAACAGGCAACAAAAGGTGTTTTTGAGAAAGTGTGAGTCACTGCAACCACGAGAGGTCCTAGAGCACGCAGCCACAACATGCCATCCGAAATATTACGCAGTTCACTGCAGCAGAATGCGAGACTAGCCGCAGACAGACGCAGAGGTGCAGACTCACTCACTCACGAACACGCATAAACGATCGCCTGCTTCTCCTGGCTGAGGAAAATAATGACGGTTTGTCATTAAGTCACTCTAAAGCATACATTACAAGGAGACCTTAGTATGGAGCAGCTGGATAAAATGAGCATTCCTTGAGGAAAGCTGTAACCGATGTGAAAGATAGTGATTCTTTTGAATATTTCCCCCCCCACTGCGGCTCCAAGTTCACTCTGGACTGCTGAGAAGGCCCTGAGCTCACAGGTGACAAGTTCACCCAACACACAACACCAACAAGTGTGTGTGTGAGAGAGAGAGAGAGATTCAAAAGGTTTTTAAATAGAAAATTCAAATGAAAAGAGACCGAAGGAAGAAAGAAAGGGAAACTTGAGCTCTTTGCTGTTATTGTACGGCCTTTATTCCTGGTTTGAAGAGAGGGTCTCGAGGTGAAAGTGGTTGGAAATGGGCACAGAGAGGGTTGAAAGGATGAAATGTCCTCCACGATTGGCGGAAACTCCCAGAGGAAAATTGGTGAAGCTTGAGGAAGCCTCTGAGGCTAATCTATCATTAGCATTCTGAAGGAACCACTAGGACTTGGGACAGAAAGACACACACACACATACACAAACACACACACACACACACACACCAAACACAACATTAGCTTGATTGCCACATTTATGAATATTTGCACAAAAGCAAACATTATGCTGCAACAGTGCTCACAAAAAGAGACATCTGAATGAGTAAGTCCCACGTTCAACCCAAGGTGAACCCACAGCAGCAAGAAGCGTCAAGAAATAAACATTGAGTAATGTAAAACTACAGTGAATCTATCAATCAATCAAGGGAAAAATCATCCGAATCTATTTTGATAATAGATTACTTGTCATTTCAAAAGACAATTTGCCAAACATAATGATTTTAGCTCCTCAAATGCAAAGATTCACAGATTTTTCTTATCTTACTTGTAAATTCAAATAGTTTCAAAGTATTTCAGCAGGGCTGTCCTGAGAACCATTTTTGGAGCTTCAGTGACAAATATTTGAGGATATTTGGCAACGGTTGAAGCTTCAAAGCCTCGAAGGTTCCGGGTCAGCCTTCGGTTTTAGACTGTCGGCCGGATAAAATAACACATTTAAAGACATCGCCTCGGGCTGTGGGAAACTGGGAGAGACATTTCTCACCTTTTTCGGCGGTTTTAGAAACCAAACAATTATTGGAGAAAATAAACAAATTCAATCAATATTACCTCAAGCCAGAGAAGATGTATTTGAACTTAAGTAGAACTAAATTGGCAAAAGAGTCTACAATACTGTGGATACAGTAAATCCACAACATGAAACAGTTAGTTAGTAGGCAATATTAACGGAAGCAGAAAACAAATCACATAGGGTCAAGAAAAAAGGGCTAAAACCAAGACACCTTATTATGCACAAACACACTCTCGGGCTGACTAATACACATGAACAGAGTTTGAGCTCACTGCTTCAATGCATGGTAAACACAATGAGGTCTGTTCCAGTAATGAGAAACTCCAGAGCTGTATTGATCACACGCAGTGGATCAGAAGACCTCTGTCAGTCCCTCAGAGCCCACTTTATACAGCTGGAGGACCCGACACAGCCCCCCTCTCATTTACCACTTTACTGTGCATCTCTCCCTCTTTCGCCCCTGCTGCCTCTGCATCACAACTTGTCCTCTTGATCTATCCTCGAGGTTCTCTCATTCCCCTCCTCTTTTGTTGCCTCGTCTCCTCTCTTCTTCGCCGCTTCTTTCTCTCCGCTTCCATGTATCAACCTCCTTATTTATGTAAATCCATTTGCTGTGAGAATGAAGCTTGTCTAATGTCCTGAACACTGCTGCATTTCATGCCATTTCTTCCCGGTAACGTTAGAATAATGAAAATGTAAATGGCGTTAAGCCGGGTAGCTTAAGACAACCTCTTAATGAAGGCAGAGAGAGAGAGAGAGAGAGAGAGAGAGAGAGAGAGAGAGACGAAGAGGAAGAGCGTAGGCATTTTTAGCTTCAAAAGAGTCCCAACGTCACAGGCTACAGCATCATATATAGCAAGCCACTGAAGCGTGTGCATGGGAACCAGCTAGAGAACGGACATTATAGGGATTCAAGATGTGTGGTAAGAGCCGCCTCCCGATAAAGCCTGAGAGAATACGGCGCATCAAGTGGCATTTCAAGCGGTATGCCGCAAACACCATTCATGTGTCTGTCTCTCTCTCTTGTTTGTGTCTTCAGGGTTTTCCTGTGGTTGCCAGTCAATCTTGAGGGAACAATCCCGTGCTGAGAAACGGAGGAGATGTTAATCAGGCTTTTTGTTTCAGCCTCACTCTGAAGTGGCTGTCCATTAGCGGGATAAACCTAATATTACGTGAGCATTGATGTTATCAATATTCCCTCTGCCTCAAACAACGCTTTTTACTCATACGCTTATCCAGGGGAGTGAGGAAGGGGGGGGGGGCGGGCGGTTATGTAAGAAGGGATCCAGGAGGGCTTCCCTTGAGGCTTTGCAGAGAAAGTGAAAGGAAAGAGGAAAGGAGAGAAACACGGAGTATGTGAAGAAAGAACAACACAGGAAACGGGGGCAGAGGTGCACAAAGGTGACCTCTCATATGCTGCTGATGAAAAGATTGAGTCAGGGAAATGAGAGGGGGAGGGAAACAGAACAAACCAGAATAATTAGTGATTTCGAACAGTGATTAAAAGACAAGCGGAGGGAAACAATCGAGGCAGAGAGAAGAATTAGAATGCAAAATGAGTGAAACCGAAAGAGAGGTTTCGCTTTTGTTTCAGCAATGCTTTCCCGCCAAAGATAAGTGTTTGCTGTCACCTTTATAAATGTCCTGTGCCTCTGTAAAGATTGCGAATCTACATCGACTGCAAAACAGCATGTGTGTCCTTCCTATGGTGCTCAACCTTGGGACATCTCTGCATTAGCACATCAGGCTGTTAAGTCAATCCCAGAGCTACTCAGCGAAACAGACCATTGGCTTGATCTTTGATTATAAAAGCCTGCCAGGCTGGCAAGTTAATCCTGGAACGTAGGCCAATCAAGTTGTCAGGCCAGGCTCACCGTCAATAACACATTTAGGTCAAGCACAAAGGCATGGGGAAGACCTAATCTGCTCAAGGCAAACCTCCACCAAATCAGATATAAATCTCAAACAGTAACAGTCTGAATCCATACGTATGTGCAAAGAAGTATATGCTTAAACTGCTCTTTTTATTTGAAAAAAAGTACAATATCCATAAAGGATCTGGAAGTTTTGCTGGATATCTTCTTATAGCTGCTTGTTTTTATTGATCGCCATCCGAGCTCAGGCACTTGACAACGTGAAGCATGAGAAAGGTTATTGTGCAGTCACCAGAACCACCCACATCTGCAGTGGCACAGAGAAATGAACCCGGAGCAGAAACAAACTAGACACGAGTGGAGGCACGGCGGCGGCGAAGGACGAGGGAGGTGCCGTGGCAACGAGAGGAGTGGAAAGGAGGCCGAGAAACGCAGAAAAGATCGAACGGAATAAAGAGTGATGGAGAGAAAGCGAGAAAGAAAGAGACGGAGGCAGACAGGGAGACGGCACTATTTACGGTAGATTAGTTGTTATGGTGATAAGCAGGAGGGAGAGAAAAGGATGTAGTTGTCAGGGTGATGGGGCTGCACTGGGCTACTAATGATATGTAAAAATAACTGTGCTTGGATTTTGCCCTACCTTTTGCAAAAAAAATAATAAAATAAAGAACGAGCTAGCACACATACTCGCACAAACATGCTCAGATGAATACACAGAAAGACAAAGCAGTCTGTTGAAGCAGGCTCCTCTCATTAGCATTTGGAGACGTACTCAGATTCCTCCCCCACATTCGCAGCATGGAGCTCACTTTTTTCTATGTTTTTTGCCTAATGAGAGATGGTAGATAGACACACACACACACACACACACACACACACACAAGCACTGGGGAAGCGTGTGTGAGTGTTTGTTCCTGCGTGTAACGCTTGTAGCTCTGTGCTTGTGAAGGTCTGACAACAGCGACTGAGTGCATAACACTTTGACAGAAGAAGATGGCAGAGCACTGTGGGTAATTGTAGTTTAAATGGCCTGAAGGGGATTCTAGAATGCTGGTCTTTGTAGTTTCCCTGCCTGCGGTGTAACCTCTGGGTTTTCCAAAAGGCATCTGATGTCATCACTGACAAACAAACAATCAAACACACCTCCATATGCCAAGTGCCGACAACAAATCCCTCAGTTATGTCAATAAGTACACATACTCAATGTTGTGACGGCATATGACTTAAAGCATTCCCTCTCAAGTACGGTACAATCCAGAGGAACTTGTACTATTTGTATTTACAATTTAAGCTAAATTTAGACTTCTACTCCACTGCATTTTTTGGGGGGGGGATGATACTGTAACATAATATATAATAAATAAACAATGAAAGGGGCCATTCTGCATATTAGCGGCTACTTTTACTTTATATTTTAAAGGGCTTTTGCATAACATTTAGTGGGCTCTATCGGCAGAAATGGAACACAATATGAATACGTATGTTTTCTTTATTGTGTAAATAACTGATAATAAGAATGTTCTTTTTGTTACCTTAGAATAAGCCATTTATATCTACAAATGGAGCGGGTCCTCTTGACAGAGTCCACTAGATTCCTCCACTAACAGAAGCCCAGAACGGACAAACGGCTCTAGATAGGGCCATTCACTTTTTTGTGTTGGCCACCACATGTTCTCCTACACTCATGCCACACGGGAGAAGTTGTTTACAATCTGCAACCTCAGCGCTACAGTAGATGCTGCCAAACCCTAAACCCTACACACTGGCCCTTTAAGTAGATTCTGCTGATAATACGTCCAGGATGTGCGTCTATACCATAGTATTTCTACTTTAACTCAAGTAAATACTCTGAATAATCGGAAGAATAAGATCAGCACAGGAATTGTATATTCCTACTGCTCAATGAGCCAACATACAACACTCAAGAGAAATGAGATATCACAAGACACTCAGACACAGAGCACACACTCCTCCACTACATCACAGCCATTTAATGTGGACTAAATTGCCTTGATGTCTATAAAAGCATCTCGTGGCACTTCTCCTCATTTACCAACATTTAATTAACTGGCAATCTATTTCTGTAGTATATATATAAACCCACTCAATTAAACATACACCCACACACACACACACACACGCACACATACACACACAGTGTGCATATGCTGCGCTGAATTTTACAATATATTTTACTTGTGCCACAAACATGAATGATTCCCCAGCATAATTGCTTCATTATCAGCGGAGACCAGCACACCTCACATCAAACCACTCCTCTTCCAAAGCATCTGTTCACTTTGGTATATGTGGCCTCCCTTCCTCCACACACCACACCCATCACACATGATTGTAATACCCCTGAGCATACATCAACCAGAGGGAGTCACATCCTATGATGACTATGATGGTCTTTAAATGGAAAAGAGGGGGATTTGAAGACCTATACTTACGGTCATGTGGTTTTCTCAAGTCTAACCTTCTACCTGGTGCTTGACACAAGTCTTGCTCTCAGCGTGCATCCCTGAAAACATTAAGACATCCCCCGTATCGTTTCGTACTCGTGCCTTCACACTATACCAGACACTGCTGGCTTTCCAACAGATGCACAAACCAATAATACAATAATTCCAGTCGTCGATAGATACGATCAACAACTTCCTTGCTCTTTACTTTGGCGAGCGAAGTAATGACGCAGTAAAATGCAAGCCTCCACCTTCCCATAAAAACCAAAGCATTGTAGCTTGATTGCCTGCACGAGCTGGTCTATCCTCAGGCTGTGCAGCTGTTGTGAGGCGAGCAAAGAGAACAGGCTTCCCATCTCTACACAATGCACCATCCAGGGGCAGTCTGGCTCTCCACAAGAAAGCCATTTAATCTCCAGTAGTCTGCATGTGATCAATCTCCCGGCACAGAGCTACTGCAGCGCAGGCCATTCCTCATCATTTAGAGAGAGAGGTATTGACCAGGCCACAGCAGCCTCCGTAGCGCATTTGTGTGTGTTGTGAGCCAGCGGGAGAGAATGAACAAAATTGTCCGGTGTATGCAACACATCCTGTGTTTGTTTTTCCCTTATGTGCTTGTTACATGCATGAAAAGTGAATGTGCGCATTTCCGAAGGGGCAAAAACAGCAGGATAGCAAACTCGCGCGTGTTTATAGTCGGCTTGTTTGCATATTGATGTCTTGTGGGCTGATACAGCTGGCCATGTTCTACACTTATCATCAATACGTACTTAGTTAAATATTCCTGCGTCGTGGCTCACATAAAAAAAAACCTAAAAAAAACAGGCACAAGGACATTCCCAGCATTGTTAATGAGCATCAAATGCATGCACGATGATGAAAAAGGAGAGAAAAGGCAAGGGCAGAAACTACTCTTGAATGTGTTGCATCATTTCAGACGTGTATAGTTGGAGGTTGGAGGCGATCGATCGTTTAGCTTGAGACCGGCTGCAGTCATATATTAGTGTGCGCAGATGTCAATGTGGACAGTTTATCTGTCAATATACTGTTAGACTCTTTTCCTGCACAAGCATCTCGCATGCCTGGGGGGGGGGGGGGGGGGGGGGGTTTGAGACAGGCATGACAGGCATAGACAAGGTCTCGCTGCATCTTATTTGTGTGGGTCCTTTAGCCCATCTGCTTGACAGAGAAAAACGTATAGACAGGCACATTTCAGTTTTTTAAGTGTCAGAGAAATTGCACCAGTGTGATTTGTGCAACGAAAGGAGAGCGCCTTGACAAATAAATTAACTGACTGGATTTTGTGTTCCTGTCGCCGCACTTATCGCAGGGTTATTCAGGCGTCAGCTCAATGGACTTCATCCCCCACACTGCCTTGGGGCCATGTCAGATTTACAGTTATCCATGACGGGCTCTTATCAGGGATTTGGAGCGGGACTTTGCAGAGTCATCTAGAATATTGGCTGTATCAGTTTTTATCCCCCGCTCAGAGAAACAGCAAGAGGCCAAGGTTGGGATAGCACGAGTCACGCACGGAGAAACTTTCAGACGAATACAACCTCACGCACACACATTCCTGACATATCCTGCTGGGATCATAGCGATGCCCTGTCATATCAGAGTATGTCGACAGCGAGCTGACTGCAGTGGCTTTTGGGACACTCCTACGCTACATTAGGCCTGCAGTCACAGCTGGTACCACTCCGTGCCGCTCGGAGTCTTATCTGTTTTTACAATTACACTCTTTAAAAGGCTCAATTTATAGTTTTTAGCATAATGAATTAGAGGCTCATTTGCATATGTTGCGGGTACGTTTTTTAGTTTCATCTAAAAATAAAATATTTTGTATTTTGTTTTTCAACTGACCATCAAAGAAAACGGGCAGGTGTTATTGCAACTTTCTCAACAGTGCAGAAACAGACCTTAAAAAGCATTTAATTAGATTTCATTTGGCATATAGTTGTGTCCAGGATTAGTCCTTGTATTAACAGACAATCAAATTCAGTGTCCAATTTTGTGTATTTCCTGCCGAGAGGCTACCCTTTCTCTTACATTGTACCTTTGAAGTGGACTCAATAATCCCATTAAAGGCAGTTGAATCAATTCAAGCACTCTACATATTTACTGTAAGGCAGTGCCTCTACTGGGTTAAGTGCAAGACATGGCGAAGCTCCCATTCTTGTCTTTGAGTCCAGTGCAGTGTGCTGTTTTCCACTGCAGCATGTTCACTCATCCCTGCAGGCTGTGTTTAAGAGCCATTATGCCAGCTAACAGACCGGTCAGCAGGCCTTGGATGTGTTTAGTGATGTGCATTCTCTCATGACATTTTGGAGTGCATAAATGGACAAAGTGTTCATGTGGCGTTTTATTTTTCCTTGTCTCTGTATGGGACAGCCGTGGCTGTGATGGCGCAGAGTCGCAGCTGTGAGCAATTCATAATCAGATCTATTGTCCGTTTACCTCCTGGCAGTGAGCCTGGGGCAAAAGGCAACACACACTGGGCGTCTGTGGACCATTCTCATTGCTACACTCAACCTTTGACCAAGGTGACACTGATTGATGGGCAGGTAGTCCCAGCACAGTGCTCACCCTTTGTGTATGGTGAGCCATTGGAATTTTTTACTTCTAAAAACGGAAAGGTTGCTCGCCATATCCCCACGGATTTAACCAAGGGTATGTAAAACTCCCTACTGCATCGCTGCTCAAATCTTATACCATTCAGAGGTGAGGTGTCAGAAGTGTGGATGGAATACCTCTGTTCAAAATCACTCCCAAGTGAGCTTGGTGTGACTGATTCTGACATTTGCTGATCCAAACGGACGTAGAACGCTCCCTTCTTTCAGCCTAAAATTACAACAAGTGGCAGTTGGCTTTCTTGGTCACGCAGTACGTTGACAATGAAATTGTGCGCAATGACCGACAAACAACAGAGGTCACACAATGGGAATCAAGAGACATTTATATGTACAATATGTGTCTCAAAAAGCTATATAATTGGAATCTTCTCATGCCATCCATATGTGCAGTGAGTCGGCGGAAAGTGTATAGAACAGCTCAATAAGTCCTCTGTCTTTTACCTGGTTACCGTCAACCCAGACCCGACAAGCTCATACATCATACAGCCATCTTTGGTGTGGTCGTGTGCAGAAAGCCATGTAACCTCCCTGGGCGCAAAGCCATCACGGCAGAATTTAATGCTCTTACTGAAATAGTGTCAGTTCCACAGCCTCGTTGTCATGACACATCACAGTCCAATGAGACAGATTTCAGGGGAATAAAAGGGGAATCCTTTTTTGATGCTTCGGGTTGGGTGACAATTTGGATCGATCAGGCTGCACTTGTGTTGTTTTTGTCATTCTTCTGTTGTCTGCAAGAATGTCCTTCACCCCACAAAGCTCAGTCCATCTAGGCACGCTTCCATTCAGGTTTTTCCGATCCAAGTGGACGCTTTTCAGAACCTGATGGACCAAGTCCTGAGTCCAGATTTGTCCCATTGTTGTGCCCTCTACGGATGTCATGTCAGGGTGGCCTCTGTCCTTAAGACAGTAAGGAATCAACCTCAAAACATCTAGCGTTGGGGAATATTGCTTAGGGTGACATCAGGTGTGTTTGAGAAGACTGAGGGGAATGTTGTCTGTCCAAGGCCAAAATCTGTGGTTTATTCGGTTGACTGATGACTGCTGCCACTACATCCCTAACTTCCACAGTTCTTGACTGATTTCTGCTGAAACTCTGATTCAGTCCAGTGGACAGAGCAGTGTCAGCAGGTCTTTGAGAGGATCCATCGAGGAATGAGTCAAACATATAATAGACACAGCTTAAAGATACTAACTAATTTTGTATCTTTATTTATATTTATTTAGGATAGCGAGCGGGTGATGAGGTGGTCTTGCTGTAAAAGTTATATTACTTCGCTGGTGAGAACATCTAAATGTCAAAACACACCGGCAACCCACGCACCCATTGTTTTCTATGCAAGCCCACCAACAAACGATGTCACATCAATTGGTAGGGATATCCCACTCTCTCGTTTCCCAGCATGTTGTGTAGAGTTCATTTTCCCTTATTGTGCATGTTTTATTTATCTCGTTTACTTTTTTAAGTAATCCATTATTTGGTTTTCAATGAATTGACGACCTCGCTTAAAATTAGAGATGCCTGTGTGAAGTTACCGCAGGCCAAATATTTTACTTCAAATCTTTCACTTTGTGTTACAGCAGCCACAAAAATGGAATCCATTCCTCTGACTCTGAAATCTGAACGTGGGAAAAAAGTCACTGTCAAATAAGCTGAGAATTTTACTTGATAAAAGACTGATTCATAGAACCATTTTGCCTTGAGCTAATCCCTTTGTCCTTTAAGAATAACTTTTAAAAACCTTTTTTCTGTACCTTTTCTTCCTGATCCCTCCATTCTCTTGCTCTTAACCATGTTTGACAATGCATGGCATTGCTCTATGCAGACCACCAGGTTTTGTGCATTGTTCTTACCCATATTTAACATTCTTCAGAGTGGCTCTCAGCCTGCTACAAACTGGTAATTGGGTTTGCGAGCAGACAGAGATCCCAGTTAAAGAGTCACTGTCTTGTCTGATTACAGTCTGGGTCTTTATGGGCTAATCTCCAGCAAAGAGGCTGGAACAGGCTCGCTCGGGTCTGACTGGTGTCGGGTCCGGGTCGGACCGAGAAGGAGACGATTGGAGTACGACGGATGGACCCTGACAGCTGCTCAGAGTCCCTGCGAGTGAATCTCACGCAGTGTCAGCACGGCCTTGGTCAGCCCACTGCACAATCACATCGAGGTGAGGAGACATGCTGAGCAGAATGCCTGGGGTAAAAACCCTCATTTTCAGCAGCAGAGCATATACACTCCAAGATGTGGGTCAAATACAACCTGTGTATTAACAGCTCAAGCATCCACAGACAAGTGTATGTATGTATGTATGTATGTATGTATGTATGTGTGTATGTATGTATGAGAGAGAGAGAGAGAGAGAGAGAGAGAGAGAGAGAGAGAGAGAGAGAGTGTGTGTGTGTGTGTGTGTGTGTGTGTGTGTGTGTGTGTGTGTGTGCACTCACGCCACAAATATAACAAACCAAAAAACAGCAATCTACCCCAATTGATATCCGATTCCGCAGAGCCCGACTGTTCATTAAAATCATGAGCAGTGCAAAGCGTGGCGCAAAGCATGACGGAATCAGAGACACATGCAGCCTCCACACCTTTGGGAAACTCATTAGTTCAAGTAATACGGACACAAGCAGACCCCACATTGAATAATTATAGGATTTTGGAGTGCTATAAAATCTGGGAATCCCTTCCGGACATTGTGTGGGGGGGGGGAAATCAATTTATCCTCTGCTTTATCCACTGTCTCTTGAGGGCTAATCAAGGCCTCATAGCTGATCCTCAACCATAACTATTCAAGGTTGTGGAGCCAAATTCCCTAGTCTTCCTGCAATCCTACAGAAACAATAAGAGTATTCCCATCTGATACCAAATGTCCAACAAACACTTTACAGAATAGTAATCAAACACCCCCCCCCCCCCCCCCCCCAAAAAAGTCTCTTTCTTTGTCTCTAACTTTCTTTTCCTTTCAGAGTTGTGCTAAAAAATGTTCGGTTTTCACTCAACAATAACAATAACTACCTATGAATTAATTTGATTGAGGTGCAACTAAGAAGCCAGAAGTGGTCACTGCAAGGTAATTTAATAGCAGCCATGAGAGTCCAGCTGCTCCATCTCTTTCATCCCCAGCACATGAAGACAAATATCCCGAACCTTTGAACCAGAAAACAATCACCCGCCAGGGGCTTTATCAGCCAATTAATCTCCTTTACAACCACATTTCATCTTTAACGCAGACACCCAAACCGTCATCCCGTTCAATTTGTCTGAGACGAGTATGGGGAGAGCGATAGAGTAAGGCAGAAAAATTAATTTGATACGTCTTAGGGCAACACAATTTAATAAAGTACAAAATAAGATACTGAAATCACAACACCTGCGATGTCGGCACTGACAAAAGGCTGTGGTATTTTCTTGTGCATTTAAAAAGGAGCAGATATCAAAAGGCAGTTTTTCATTCAAGGTATTTAAATACTAAATCAAACTTTTATTATCAAGTGGCGGATGCCAAAAAATGTCCCAAAACTGCTTGGGGTTCCGGGGGTTACCAAACAAAGATTCAAAAGAAACAATGCAGTATGTAAAGTGTGTGTGTGTGTGTGTGTGTGTGTGAGTGAGTGAGAGAGAGAGAGAGAGAGAGAGAGACAGTGTCCATGTCCCAGATTACAAGTTTAATGTGAGCATGCCTGATTTTTCCACATGGCTCCATTTAAAATCTTTCTGGCAGACAGAGGAGCCTTTCAAAGTGTCATTAAATAGCCAGACTGCCCCGCGACACTGTTTCACCTTTGAAGTATTGACTTTACTGCTATCGATGTTTGACCGAAGGACCCAGAGGACCCACTTGAGGGATCTGATGGGCTGTCCTGTCCTGTCCCCCACGGACCAAAGCGCACAACCACACAGGTACTCACGCATGCACGTGAGCAGTCAATTCATTATTAAGGATCAATAGTTGAACAGATATCAAGTTAAATTCCCTTACTTTGTTATTGTGTTCTGTAAGAGAGTAAGCTTTTTATTAAAGCTAAACTACGCAGCCATTATGTACTGTGGCTTAGTTGGATGATAAAAGTGCCAAAGATGTTCTCAAGACAAAATTGCTGAATCAATTATATTTCATTGATCCTTTTAAACAGTCTCAAGGGCCTGACCAGACTAATAGGCTGATTTAACTGACATGAGCTTAGCCTTGTGTCTTACCGTTTAATTTAGATAATCACAGGTATGATTACTGTCGTGAACAATTAGCTACGGTGACCAGGTGTCTCGGTATAGTCTTTTAAAGAATAACTTACAACTTTAAACGTTCAGACACTTGGTACATTTTCTCAACATAGATTTACATACAAGTGTTCGGGTCTGATTATTCAGACTTTTACTGGCAGCTGGAGGTTAATAATTAAACTTAAACTTCTGTGAACTTTTGCCACGTCAACCAATAGCAAGCCATCTTGACTGCGCTGATCTTTGTGGCAACAGAGAGCCGTAATGGAGGAGGCTATCGTAGCTTGTTAGCGATGTTGCACGATCCAGTTCTATTTTATCTCCCAATGCCAGACTATATACTGCTCCACAAAAGAAGAATGGTCTGCAGACAGTTACGAGACATTTTTTATGAATTTATTGTACCTTTTGTGAGTGACCAAGCAAACTTCGTTTTTCAGTAAGTCTTCCTCGGGTGAAAGGATGTACAATCCTGGCACAGTGCTTTAGCCACAGTACAGCTACAGCCAACCAGCCACTGCAAATCCGCCACAGTATATGGGTAAGTGTGTCTGTATTCTGTGTCACTGAGCATCTCCTTTGCGGGTTGAAGCACATTATTTATTGATAAGTTGCCCTTCTGCTCTTTGTACCTGTGTCTGTCTAGTGGGTGTGCTTCCTTCAATATAAAACCTTAACCTAAAGGTCAGTCCTTAAATCTTCGAACATGCCCGGTCATGTCTGCAGTACAAACAGACACACACAAACATACACTTTCCTGAATGCAACCAATTGGTTTTAGCATTGTTTTACATGATTTTACCTGCAGAGTGATATTTTTTACTAGTATTAAACTATTATGTGAATACCGAGTGCCAGAGACGCACAAGGCCTACTTTCTCTCTGTAATGGCAGTTTGTCTTCACAGTGTTGTAATGGACTACCTGAATCCCTATATGTATTCCTGTCATGAAAAGCTTTTACGTTCAATCTTTTTTGCTCCCCATTTTCAATTTTGACCTTTGCATTTGTTCACAATTGATGCTCAATTTGCTGGCATTTAGAGCCAAAATGAGTTTCGCAGTAACCCTTGGTGACCTAGTCACTGAGCAATTGGATCATTTGGTAGCTGTCAATCTCTCTAGACTGTGGTAGGCCGAGCTAATTCCAAGAAGTACAGTGAATATCTTTTCATGAATTCAAATGCTCTTCAACTAAAACGCAGGCAAAGTCGCACTTATATCTAAATTGCTCAACAGTGCTCCCGTTTTCTTTTGCGAGTCATTCTCACACAGAAATGGGAAGGGCATCGTACTTTGCAATTGCTCATCTCAATTGTTCACCTTTTCAAAGCATGCAACACAGACACACACACACACACACATGCAGCAGCGAGACATCAGTATTTTCTAGTAGAATTACGCTGTTTAATGTGCCGTGCGGCACAATGACGGCAATAAACAACAATTAAATTATTTTTTCACCAGCTAAACACAATACAACAGTGACAATCATTGTGATTTAAGGTCTAGACTTTGAATTTAGTGTAGACGGAAGTTCATAAAAGAGCCGTACAAAAAAAAATGATTCACTTATGTCTGTGAAATTTTCCAGAAGCCTCCGAATTAAATCAATGGCGGCGCCAGCCATTGATGGTTGGCGGCTACCATGAAATGCAGACACAACACTGGAACACACTCACACACGTACATTAAAAAAAACAACACATATTGAAACATATTAACATACAGAGGGTGCATGCGCAGGCTTCAGAGGTACAAGAAAGGAGGTGTGTTAAATACCTGAGCCTCTCTTAGAGACGACCTTTACACTCTTGGACAGCGTGAAGTACAGCAGGATCAGCAGAGGGCTGGGAGGTCTCATCTTCCCCCCCCTGTCCTCACAGCCTGAAGGAGAGGAGACACGGGCAGGGCGAAGGAGGGATGGCAGGAGAGAGAGAAAAAGAGAAAGAGAGTGGTCAGTCACCGCTTGTACAGGAGATCAAGCACCTCCTTGTTGCCTTCTAGACAAGAGTAAGTGTAAGTGTGGAGCGATGTTCTGCCCAAACAATATAGGCAAACACACTTGGACACTCACATCAACATAACACTTTGCACAATACCCTAGGGTATCTTTCTTGTAATGATTTCCTCTCATGATTGCAATTGAGACCTGTTATCATGGCGGGGATATATTTCACGAGAAACCATTCCCTAAGATGCTGACGAATCAATAAAGAAATAATTACATGTGTTAGAAACACCACTTCAAGTAGCCGGGTTTTAAGAGGTTAAAAACAGGGGGGACCTTGAAGGGAATTTCAAATTATCACCTCGTGACTCGCGGAGATGCGGCACATGTCCCACCCATATCCCTTATCGACTCATACATCATATTAATTGATGGAGGTGACTCCTTCTCCACTCCTTATCTTCTCTCAGTAAATGACATAATCTAACATGTAGTAATTACCTTCTAACGGCTCCTGAAATAGAGCCGTTGCTGCCGTATAAATTTGATGTGAATTAAAAAAAAGAAATACACTCATCAAAGTGTCATTTTATTAGCCTAGAGAGCTAGCCGATGGCAATACCCTTCAAAATCGACTGCAATAAAAGCCTTACAGACGAAACAAGACACACACGAAGACGTTAGCAAGTCAAATTACTGAAAGTCTACAACGTTAGATAAGAAACAATTCAACATTTTGGGTAATAAGATTGATACAAGATTGACACCACTCTCCACTTTGTTGATGCTGCTTCAAGCAGCTGTTTAGCTTAGCTTAGCATCAAGACAGAAAACGATGGAAACAGCTGGCCTTGCTCTGCACTCACACCAGCATGTCTAAAAGCTCAATAATTAACACAACTATTTCTTGGTTACATTTTGACAAAGCCAGGTTAGCCGTATCCCCGTTCCAGTCTTTGTGCTATAGCTAAGTTAGCTAGTTGCGGTCAATAGGTTCATATTCACGATGCTAATACGCGTGTTATCTTCTCAACTACCGTTTGGCAAGAAGGCAAATAAGCATATCATTCAAAATGCAGAACTATTCCTGAAGGTAGAGACCCATTGCCCTGTTGCATTTCAAACATAGACGACAGCAGAGAAGCAAAAGGTGATAGTGGTGGCGTTAACAGAGCCCTCAATCTACTACAGCTGCCAGTCTGGGGTAGTTGTATGTGTCAGAGGCACCAGACAGCCAAACAGAATAAAGTGATTGGAGGGAGAAGAGCAGATTCACCAAAAGCCAGATCGGTGTTTCTGTCACTATAGCAAAAGGAGAACACAACAGACAGCAAATTAAACCGTTGAACCAGAAAGGACATGACGAGGGCCATGGCCTTTGGAGACAGAAACTAACGGCACAGAGAGCCAGAGCCAGGAGGGACCCTGGAGTCTGCGGCAGGTCACGTGCACTCCGGATTAGCATAGCTAATGAAAGGAGCCTCTCTCAGTGTGTGTTTACACGACACTCGCAAGGCCCGCTCTGAAAAGAAGCCTTTCTCTCCTCCTCCGTCACATTCTACTCGGAAACAACGCTCAGTCGATAAACACCGCTCTGCCAATAACATTCTGGCAAATGCCCCAGCTGAAGGATTGGCGCCTCTTTGTTTGGCTAAAAGGCCTTTAAAAACACTTGCCGATAAGCTGGTCCGTTCTAATTGTGTGTTTGTAGCTGCAGCGGTAACCCCGCGGTCAGTTTATGGCTAAGTGCACACACAAATCACCAACCACAAACACTCTCAAAGGCCCAAATCCTTCAGAGGGCCGGTCAGATTTCATTTCAATTCAGATAAGAGATCTAAATCTGATTGGCCCCGATATTCCACTTTGAACGAGTCCAATGACCATTTCTGCAATACCGTCCCAGAAATGTAACATGACAAGGACAATGGAGGGACTTGCGGCTATAAAAAACACGATGATAAGAGTAAAGAATTGAAAAGTCAAGAAACAATTTGATGGAGGCCATAATCACACCCGCGCAAGCAGAAGAGAGAGAAAGAAAATGAGAAACAGATGAGATCACCATGGTGTCTGCATGATATTTAGTTGTCCATTGCGTACTGAAAAACACGAGTGCACATGTTACCCCCTGCTCTTTGTAAAACTCCTTAACGCTAGTACAGCCCTCTTAATGTACTTGTCGAACGCATGCTTTATTATCAGCCTTCTTCTTCTGGTTTTTACGGCAGTTGGCATCCAGCTTATTGGTGCATTACCGCTGCTGTCTTTCTCTCGCTGAAAAGATATTCGAGATATGTTGACTCATTGCCCTCATGTCAAAATTGTGAATTGTAGCATGTCACATAAACTAGTATTAAATGTTAAAGCATTATTCTACTTAAAAAAAAGTTTTAATAATTAATCAATTTGAGTTTTTTCCTTGTGGTTTGATCTGTTTTAAACATTCATTTTTTTTTAAAAGACAGATACAATTAGACAATTTTAAATCAGAATTCTGGGGCATCCAGTTAAGACGAGCACCATGCTGTACGACGAGCACCATGACGAGCGCCATGCAACCTCCCAACTTTGATTCAGACCAGTGACCTTTGTTGCGTGTCTCTGTATATTGTGTATTTCCTGTCTCTAGACTGTAAGCTGTCCAACAATACCAAACTGACTTTATTCCAAGCTGCTGATACAAGTTGATGTACTGAATGATTGACAGGTTGTGTTTCTTTAGCTGCAGGATGGGGAGCTGCTGCCCCCCCCCCCCCCGTCACAGCCTGATTCAATAGAACAATGCCAGCGACACTCTTCTGTGTCCCAATCATGTCACGCCTTCACAAGCTCAGTGGGCTGTTGGTCCTGCCAGCCATGACATCACCGGCCTGCCATCCTCACACACAGAGGGGCATTGTGCACCTCGCGCGACCTCCCAAAAACAGGACTAACACACTTTCGTCTCCCTTCAACTCTCCTTCTCCACTCCCCCTCCATTCTCACCACAAATAAGTTGAAACTGCTGCACAAAAAAAAAAAACTTCCAAGAACCCAGAGCAGGTTCTGTAGAGCAGACTGCTCGTTGATGGAGTGAGAGAAAGTATACACACATTAAACATCTGTAGACACCGTAAAGCAGCAGAATTCCTGTAAAAAATGTAGCCATTAAAAACTGCAGTGACTAAGTGGAGAGTGAAGCTGTTTTTTTGGTGTTTTTTTTTAAACTTCCACCACTCAACACTTGAAGGTTCTCCTATCATTTCGTCGTGCTCAAAGGGAGCAAACGCTGCGTTTGAATAACATACTATTCACCTCTAAGGTTCTTTTCCCCCACAAGGCCATGCAGGTAGCCTCGCAAACAGGAAGGATCGAGTGAGTTTATTTGAACTGTACAAGACAGATCTCTTATTTTAATTCTCCCATGTGACTCATCTGAAACTGGTCTGGCCTTGTCTGAATGTATGTTAATACAACATACGAGCTCCATTGTTTCCAGGGCATCATGGGAGAAAAAAACACAATAACGCTGGGCTGCCAATGCTCATCGAACGCATCGCCCTAAAACCTCTCAAAGCAAAATCAGACACACGAAAGGTTGGTGAGAATACATATTCTTAAAAAAATATGTATTTCTAAAAGCACTGCACACAAGTAAGAAGTAGCACAGATATATATCCTCTGATTGCAATACGACATTCTGGCGCTGCTCAAACGGTTGGATACGGCCAAGCTGTTTTCTCTGAGGCGTCAGGAGCAGGTGTGTTTGAGGAGGCACACACAGAGGCATGGCGTGATATCCACGCTTCAGCGATGCATGAAGCACGCACACATCATCACACACAGTAGCACACATGCCGTTTGCCTGCTGCTTTTTTACCAGAAAATGAGGGGCATGGCCCTGCACTGCTTGCTGACTCGCCCTGACAAAAGGAGCAGAGGAATTTACTGTCTCTTGCCATTGTTGTGGGACTGTATCTCCCAGGATAGCTGTATCTCCTCCCATCTTTTTCCCCAAATTCAATTATCACCTCACGCTAGTTGCTGCTGGCCCACTCCCTCTGCTGTGTGCAAGCGGTGCATGTCTGTGGCCGTGCGCGTTACTCACATATTGTTTGTTTTTTTGTCTCTCTATCTATCTGAACAGGACACACACATTCACACAGGACACACACATTCACACAGGACACACACATTCACACAGGACACACACATTCACACATTACAAGGAGAACCTAAAAAAAAAAAACGCTCTGTTGCTGTTGCTATAGCTCGCAGTTCCATCTTAGGACGGAGAAGGAAACCTCCGCCATCTTGGCACGGCAAGCTGTGGATGATTGATCATGTGATTTAGGGATTTAATCCAATTTGACGGCAGCGCGGTCTTAGGTAGAGTACATCTTCCTGGCATTTATTAGACGTGGCTCTGTGGCCCGACAGTACCAAGAAATGCAGAGAGTTAAAATGTGCATCTGAAAAGAACACATCTGATCGCCGTTTCCTTGGGTTTGTACACACAGTGCCATAGTCTATTTTTTTTTTTTTACATTTTACTGCACGTGAAGCTGCATTTTCATAGTATATGAATGGACAAATAGAGGTATGGTATTCAACAAAGTATGAAGTTCATTAAGACGAGTGCTTTCAAAGAAAACAATCTGTGTTTCATCCGTCTCTGCTGGGTTACAGCAGATTACTAAAGAGTTTCTCACACTCACACATTTCAGGACCAGTAGTGGTTTTTGATCAATATTTCATACGCAATAGCTGCAGAATACTAAATGAAATCACGGCAGGTGTAAAAATACTCTTCAGCTGTATTTTGATCATTACCCCGTTGTCATGAGATAAGAACGTGTACATGTATACCATCCTCCATTCTAGGAACACTACATTATTTATATGCGTGAGCAGCCACTGAGTGCACAGAGTAACCTTTAAAGCTATGCGGTGAGAGACATCAAATCACTGATAATATATCATGGAGCCGGTTCGGCGTTGGAGTCAAACAGAGCAATTTAAAGGGGTTAAAGTCAAAGTGAAAGCAAGTTTGTGTGCAGATGCAACTCTCTCACATTCGCCGTTATTCTCTCTCCAGCTGTAGTTTTAGCTATGCCAACATCAAACATGCAGAGCAGCCAGAAACAAAGACAAAGAAGAGTAGTGAAAGCATAGAAAGCACACACACACACACACACACACACACACACACACACACACACACACACACACACACAGACACACACAAGTGAGTGAGTCAGAGGTGTTTATGTATGTCACTGTGTCAAAGACATTCATGCTGGGATTGCTAGTAAATGGCACAGCACACTGCAACTTTGCTTACTGTATTGTGTACCTGTTCCTTCATCTGTGCCATGTGGCATGTATGAGTGTGTGTGCGTGTGTGTTTGCGCTGCGGTTTGCCAGATGTGTCACAGTGTGAGTCAGGTCCCATGGGTATAATTTTGCAGCAGTAATGTGAATCACTGCCTCAGAATAAATAAAAAAAATAAGCTTGGTGGTAGGCTGAGCGAGCATTCTTTAAAACGCGTTTGACCGCTTTTGACCATGGGCAGCCCTCGTTAATCTCCAGAGGCCGGCCATAGGTGGTTAGAGTTAACGAGCAAGGTGCGGTGAGCTATGCCCGGCCTCAGTCCCAACATGCACCTCTTCGCTGAGTGAGATTAATTACCACACAACTCTGAGCCAATCCAGACCCCCGCCGTTCCCCGAGCCCCGGTCGCAGACGCTCAGATACTGTACATACACTCACTGCAAAAGAGCACATTCGGAGCGCATGAAATGCGACACTGTGCGCATGATTAATTACAAGAGCTTCGAGGCAAAAAACGGAAGCCATTTGCACATGATTGGTCAAGAGCACCGCTGCGGGTTGTTGCCAGTGAGTTCAGACACATTCCACCAGCAGTGGAGCATTTTCCTCCAGTGGTTGTTGATTGCTTTCAGCTACATTCCCCCGTGCCCATTGTCAGCTGTCCAAGGGTGACTGGCTGCAGAGACACTCGCATGCTTCCAGTCAATGCTGCCTTTGATGGAGGGCAGGGGGCCGACACTCTCCTCGCCCATTTAGTGTACACACCCCGCAGGGAGCACGGGAACCACCACTGACACACAGATGGACTAAATACACTGTCAAGCACACTCACATCCGTCACATGCATTCACATGATACAAGGCTTACGATTCAATATATTGGGATTTCTTTTCAATACTGTAAGCTATAGGAAAAACATCGCGACTTTTAAAATCGAAACTAAATAAAGTAATAACATCTTTGCATGTAAACTTTTACTTAAAAATGCATCATATTTTTGAAAATGTATACAGTATCACAAAGCACTTCACAATACTTAATATTTTCTTACAACTTTAACATACAGTGTGCACATTTTTTGAACTTTTGTGTTTTAGATCTATATTTTATATTATTTCACAATACTTATGTAAACCTATAACTTCATAAAACCTTTTTAAAACATGTTTTATCTTGTTTTTTATTATTTCCTGCATTCAGATGACTTCCTCCAGTCTGTTATTACTCTCCAGACATCGTCCTTATAGTGTTACTCTTATCCTTCTAGTCTCAGAGAAAGGTAAGCATATTAGTATTTAGCCATTTGAATTATAGGCAAACCCTGCTACACTATGGTAATATTCTCTTTATATTCTTATAACGTGTAACTGTGATAGTGCTGACTGTTTGGTGTGCATGTATGAAAGTTTACAGTATAGTAATTAATGCCATAAAAAACTGTTGTAAAGCACACTTACAGTAAGGCTTTGTTACTATACAACATAGTCAAAGCAAAGTTACTGTAAAAAAGTATTAGTAGGGCAATAAAAGGGTGTTGTTTAAGTATAATAAATGCCTTACAATGTATTGTGTAATACAAATTAAGACATCAAGTCAGTAATGGACCCGTCTGACATGTGGCTTCGGTGTGGATAAGATGCACCTGCTCCACAGATAACTGACCGGTCTTCAAATAGACTCTCATTTAAGGTTTCCCCTGCCTTCTGTATTTGTCAGTATAGTTGTTTAAGTCACAAGAAAGATGGATTAATGAAGTGGAACACAAGTCAAAACATGCAAACACAAACGCAATGTACATTTCTATCACTTTTCTGGGAGGACTAACGTCCGGCTTTACCATGAAACAAGCTGCCCTTATTTAAGGTATTCATGTAGCCGAGCAACAGAGCCGGGCATTGTTGTACGTTTGCTATCCTCTCATCAACTGAAGTAAATAAAAACATCACCAAATGGCTATTGATTGGTTTAAATACATTCGTATTATTTCAGGTGTAGAACATGGACAGGGGAAACGTGTGGTTCTGGGGACCCTGTCAATTCATCGGTTTAGTCCGGTCGCCACATAGTGCGCCGCTGTCTGGGACAAACAATAGCTGGGCTTGCAGGAGCTTTTCCTGAAACACCTTTAATCCCAGAAAGAGAGAGAGGACTGTGGTTGGCTTTGCCTGACAGACATTTATAGCTGCTGTAGAGGAGCACGGTCCCCTCATGAGGGATCAGCAGCCGCTGTTTACAGTAGAAACGCACTGCCATATGTTGCAGACCGCGCAAAAAATGACGACGGTGATGGAAAAAAAAAAAAAGGTGAAAGGTGGCATGCAGAATATAGAACGGGGGGAAAAAAAAGCCCATACATTTCCTCTTCTATCTCGCCTGCGGCGGGGAAATGTGCTGGCTGTGCCTATATTAGTGGAGTGTGGAGAGGCACTGCGGTCCATCCTCTCAAAACTGACAGGGGTTTCTTAAAACAAAGATCCCTGAGGACAGGAAATGCTGGCCTGAGCGATTTTCAGCCCGGAATGTGCATTTACGCCTTGGTGTCCATGACGGAGTCTATCCTATTGTCTAGCAGAGCCATTGTGATGGCAATGGAGCCTAAATGAGGCCAATAATAGTGCCCTGCTTGGTCCCCAGAGTCTTGCCTGTTTAAAAATCGATTCTCTGCTTGACTGGGGACAGGCTGGGAATAGAATGAACTGGAAGGAATGGAGAGGAAAGTGGTGACGAGAAGAGGGGGGGGGGGGGGGGGGTACAAAAGATAAGGAAGACATACCGCGAGTGACAAATCCAGGTACAAATGTTCAATTGTCAACTTGTTACTATCGGTGCATCGTGACCTTTGACATACACGTTGATGTGACAAACATACAAATCAAGCTTTAATTGCTATCTCCTGCATGCCTTGACTGTTTCATGCCTTTTGGATTGTTTTCCTCTGTTAACATGTTACTGTATATCATGTCAGCTGTGAACTCCATCCACCAAACAGAGCAACCTCTGTATACACTGCACATTATTGTACCGCCCACAGCAGTTATTCCAACACTAACCCTTTATCACTGTTTATTGCTCTGCTGTTGTTGTTTTTGTCCTATTTTATGCCTACTTGGCTGTATATAAAAGCAATAACTTTATGCTTGTTTACCTTTGTTATCTTTGTTTAGCTGTATATCTATGTTATTGATCGTGGCACTTTGTGTTGGGGAGATACAACTGAAAAAATAAAAAAGGTGCCCATTTTTAAGTCAGAGCTGTGAATCTTCTCTTCCACGTGTAACGCTCTGGATTGCAGCATCGTGCTTGCTTGATTCCTGTCTGGCCCGGGCTATGACTATGACAGCAGGCAGGTCCTAAAGGAACTACTGCACTGATTGTTAGCCATTTGCTGAAGGTTTAATGCTGGAGAAAAGACACAGAAGTCAATGAATCAGGATTGAGAAGTTGCGACGCCGCCTCGTGTCTCCTCTTAGCTCTCACAATGTTCCCGAGTCTGCACATTAAACTCAAACAGTGACTGGAACTTCATTCGCCAAAACGTAATGATCATTCTGATGAAACTTTTGCTACAATTGACTCCTGGTGATGGCTAACGAAATCAAACAATCTCACCGTTTTGGGAGAAAATGAGCCCAAATGGGTTCCATAAAACTAATTGCAAAAAAGTATCTTCAGTCATGCACTGAACACCGTGATGTACATAGTAAAAAAAAAACACAACACTTTGAAATCGTCATAAGTCAACTGCTGCTAAAATAAAAACAATAACCGTCTCTGCTAATGCCGGAAACTGAAGGCAACTTACCAAAGAGAGGGTTAACTTGTCACAGACTGGCGCGCTGAGGTGGAAAAGTCTTCTCTGCTACTTAACTGCCTACTAAGACACCGAGATGCTGTCAGTTTTTGGCAGAGAAGGATATACAGGCTTCATTAGCAACTGGACCAATGTGAGCAAGTTGTGGGTGGTGCACAACAATAGCTACAGCCAACCAAAAAGCCCCAAACACACACACACACACACACACACACACACACACACACAATGAGAGCAACGGAAGGTGTGTAAAAGCCCTAATAAACATGATGAGGTCTTATTGAGCGGATGGTATCTCACACACTCGCTGGGGACGGGGGGGGGACGGGGGGGACGGGGGGGATTGGAGGTTGGGGGCTGATGTGAGGGGGGTGGATCAGAGGATGTTTTATTCAACATGCGCTCACCTCCTTATCCGTTTCTCATTTTTACACCGTCCCTCCACCCCGTCTCCCTTCAGCTCTGTGAGTCAACCGCGCGCACGTCTCAGTGACCTTCAGCCGCCTCAGACAAGCTCACCTGTTTGTCTCAACGCGACCCTTTGAAACAATCGGACTCCCAACGATATCCTATTGTAATAATGTGACATCGGATGGAACGTTTTTTTTGCTCTTTAGTTTCACGCATAAAAGGCTAGAGATATGGAAAACGATCAAAACAATCTGGCTTATTTCAATTAAACTGTTTAAACTGTTGGAAACCCAGAGTGGCTGTTCAACTTTCATACCAATTATCCACTTTGGCTGGGGATTCAACATTTTCTTTTATTTCAAAACCTGGATGCACACACACACACACACACACACACACACACACACTGACACACACTCAGTATCATTGATTGTCCTCCAAGCATGGCTGTATCCATTCTACAGAGCAGCAGCTGTGGGTCTCGGAGGCCTGCGGGGGAGCAGTCCAGTTATCTCAGATGGAATCTTATTTCAGGATTTATTTGAACAGAAACAGAACAGTGAGGCAGTGAATGTGTATGTATGTATGTGTGTGTAGGTGTGTGCCCCTGCTGTGAGGTTGTCCGAGGTTTTTGTCGAAGGAATATGGAAAGGGCTTTGCCGATTGCTATCCTGGCTCATGAATAGCCACAGCTCTTCTGTGTTCAGTATCTTTTTGTGTGACATATTATAATTAGGTACATAATACTGCCATATAATGCTGTCATATGATAGCAAAGCAACGTAAAGAGAGCCAGAAACGAGGAGGCATACCGGGAGAAACTGGGTAAAGTCAGCTCACTGTCCTTTTTTTCCCCCCCCTGACACCATGCAAGGCCTGGGCAGGCTGATCTGCACTGGTGTGTGGATGGAGGAGGAGGAGGAGGAGAGGCAGCAGGAGAGAGGGGGAGAGGGGGGTGGGGGGGGGGGGGGGGGGGGGGGGGGGGTGGAGGCATGGCAGGGTCTGCAGGACTAGGAGGAGTGCCAGATCACTGCTGGAGCCAAGAACAGGACTGACTGGGCCTGTGTGTCAGATCAGTGTGCACACACACACACACACACACACACACACACACACACACACACACACACACACACACATTCACACAAGCATGCAGGATGAACAGACACATAGATGTCACTGACCTTCGACAAACAACACTGCAAAGTCACAGCTCTGACAAACTGAGAGTCCAACGCTCAGCGATCATCTCATAAAGATCCACCATTTACTTACAAAAAGCAGCCCGTTTGTGCTCGTTTATTATGAGCTCATCCATGTCCGAGAATTTGAGATTTCAGCTCGTCCTCGTCTGCCCCTGCGTGAACTCGACTGGACGAGTGTTTACAGAGACTTTTAACAGTTGGCTGGGACTGGCTACACACTCATTACTGACCGACGCCACTAATAGCCAGCATCCTTCACACACAACGTGAGCCTCCATCAGATCAGAGACGGCTGTTCCACACAGTGCAATGTTTATGGCAGTCCCTGCTCCCGGGGGACTCATTGCACCATAACACGGACCACTGCAGCTGATAAAATAACGGGCCAGAGTGTTCTAGCTTTAGGAGACAGTGGGAACACCTCTCATTCTCTCTTTGCTTCTCTCTCTCTCCCTTGCCAATTCTCGCATGACCTCGTCTGTGTTTTTTTTTTGTCTTTTTCGCCTTTACAGCTCAGAGCTGGTGCCATCTGAGTGGATTTCAGAGACACAAGCCAAGCGACAGACAATTGAGATAAAGTCCGTCCTCTCCCTCCGTTTCTTGTTTATTTGGGGTCCAGTCCACCGAGAGGCTTACGGTTTCAATGTTGTGAGCAAATCTGATCCTGAAAATTCTGACAACTTTCTCTCGAGTAGCTGCCGGCTATGAGATTTTCAACATCTTACGTCTCCAAGGAATGCTACAGCGGCCGTTGATTTACTTTCCACACCAATTAAAGACAGAAAAAAAGAAAAAGATTAAATTACACCTGTGAATGCAATTCGTTCCTGTAAGACAAGCAATTTGCCCAGACTAAAGTGTTTGTCTGTGTATGTGTGTCTCACAGAAAAGACAGAGGCTGTGTTTCTCTATTTTACATTTCCTGCTCTCTTTACATGTCTGTGTGCTGTATTACACATTAGCCCATGGGGACATTGGCAAGATTTTTCCAGAACGAATGCAAAGTGACATCTGAGAGAATGACTCCATTATGCTCGGTACGGTCTACCCTCCCTGTGTTTTGACAAAGCTGACGACAGTGTGAGAATAAAGTCAGAAGTAAGATCTGTTCAGGCTGGTTCACATGCCAGATATGATCACGTGAGAAAGGACCATGTCCAGTGTCCTAGTGTTCACACCAGCACCCGACAGGCCTGGGTTTTGCCCCCCCCCCCCAAAAAAAGGTGACTGCTATCTAGTCCCACTATATTCAAGAGAAGGCAGACATCTCTTCGATGATTTTGGGGTCAACTGTCCCTTTAAAGATCTTTCTAATGGCCAGCAGGGGGCGACCCCTCTGTTTGCAAAAAGAAGTCGGACTGTATAGAAGTTTTGTGAAAATGACCCAACTTATCAATTGATTTATGACCTCAGTAAATCACTGTAAACATGAGTTTGTGGTCTCAGCCGCTAGTTTCAAGTCTTCTTCAGTACAGCATGATGTTAATTTAGTACATGTTGGTCCAATTCAGAGTAAGATATTCGATAAAGCAGGGTATGCTTTAGGGTGGGGCTAACTTGTGATTAACAGGTTGCTGTAGAGCAAATGAAAACAAGCTTGAAAACCCTTCTTTCACCTTTCTTTCAGCGATCTACTTTTCTTTTTTTTGTCCTCCTTGTTCATCCTCTTCCCTCATTGATTCAAACACACTGGCCATTTTGCATGAACGCCACACATATAAAGTCTCCCCTCGTGAGTAAAGTCCCAATACTGTGACTGCTGACAGGTTAGTCTTTCAAATGAGAGGCCCGAGCTCTTGAAAGTGACTTTGACAGGCCTGACTTTGTGAACCCCATCGACAGCTGTCCAAGCACGGGAAAAGAGAGAGAAGTGAAGTTTCCCGAGAAAATGCAGCACAGAGTCGTTTTTTTTGTACTGGTGCTAGACCTGCTTTTGTTTACATTCGTTGCCATTGCAATCTACATGGACTGCGATAGCGTCAAACAGTCGTTAGGTTTAATTATTCTCTGTGTTATCTGGGAGTGTGCGCAGCTTCTTTGTAAATTATTTTATTTATCTGCTCACCGTTGTGTGCGGAACAACAGATTCCGCACGTCGTGCCCTATCGAAGCAAAACAGCCGTTTGCTCCAGCTTCACATTAACGTAAAGCGGTTCGGCCAGAGTTCTATAGAGAGAAATAGTCAAGGAGTGATATATTTATGCTGTCATATAAGCCAGTGTGTGGGCTCCTGCAGTAAAGTCTTCACCTGTTGAGTCGACACAACATGTTGTCCTCTGATTCGACTGTTAAAAGGGTATTTTCTGTATCCGGATGTCTACCGCTGTTCTAAAAAGCAGCCAATTGTATCTGATATTTCAGGTAAGCTAACAAGCAATCAATTATTATTATTTTTCATTTGCGCACTCATAGGGACGCTGCCCATTAATTGACAACATTGACATTTAGCAACATCAGTGCAAATACACTGGGTTTAGCTCAACAGCACCCACAGTCCTAACACAACTAAAGCTGATAAATGAATAGAAAGCATCATACATAGTTGTAAGAAAAAATACATTTATGTTTGATTTAAAGACTACGTTTGACTATACTACAGTGATTACTGGTACGGAGAGAGCTAATCTGAAAATGCAGCTACGTGACTCGAATGTCCTCATGTTAAAAGACATTATTCCATTTAATCCTTTACCTACATTATGACTGGGGAGAAACTAATCGGAAATGCCTGACTCATGCTTAACCGGATCTTGCAGCTCGCCGCAGTGCTCGACACCAGTGGTTCACCAGCGGCTGTGAACAGGAGCTGGGCCACAGGACACTTGCTCCCACGCTGCAGTAACATAGTATCACTGGCCAAAACAAATAAAAAAGAGAAGCTGAATCATACATAAATAACTTGATGGGCTGTTTGAGCAGTAGAACGTGGTCTGTCTTTCTCCTCCTCCCTCTCCATCACTCTCTAATCAGGACACAAAAGAAGGAACTAAAGAAGGTCATCAGTAGGATCATTATTCCATCATCACCCAACTGATAGCCAAGTATCTAAGTGCGCTGTGGAGCTAATAGTCTTTTAGCAGGCTGGCTAGCATGAGTGAATAAACATTTTACAAAGTATGTGGGGGAAATAAAAAGCCTACCCCCCCCCCCCCCTCCCCCACAACTGGCTGTACAAAAAAAGGCTGGGGCCCCCTGCTAATTTACTGCTCAGGATTTACACTAAAGACATCCTCGATACAGATTTAAGACAGAACTGAAATCTCATACATTTTTTTTCCTCACCTTCTCAAACTCCATCCCAGAGCATCTAACCCACTTGTAAACATATATATATATATATGTTGATCTAAATCCTAGTCCTCTTAACCTCTGTATCATCACACAGCTCAACTATCGTTTAGAACTATAAGCGTCAATGCCTCAAGACTTGCAGGTCTCCAAAAGCCGGCATCTAAATGCCGTCGTTCTAATTTGTGAGATGGAAACCAGATTTATTGCACACGTTTGGTTATTTTGAAGGGCGGTTAATCAAGCAGCATTCTCTCTGCGCTGTTTATTGTTCCTTTATTGTCAATCAATGTGACAAGGAGGAGATGGTCTTTTAAAACATGACCCTCCTTCAAATACCAATTCCGATAGTCCAGTGATGAAAACACGCGTGTGTGTGTGTGTGTGTGTGTGTGTGTGTGTGTGTGTGTGTGTGTGTGCGCGCGCGCGCACTGGTGGGTGAATTAATGAATTAGCTCTCTTCCGCAACCCATCCTCAACCTTTTCTGCAACGGGGACAGAAATCCCCGACCTGTCCTTTCTGCTGTGATCCGAGGGGCCTCATCAGACGAGGGACCGGCTAAAAGCTTCTATTCCCAGGCAGACACTGCTCTGTATTCTGTTCCTCTACGCGGCATTATTGTGTGATTGTATGCGTCCGTGCATAATTGAACATTTTGAACCCTTGAGCCAATACGCCTCAAATGAATCCTCAGCACCCGCATCAAAATGATTATTTCTAAACAAACCGTGTTTAATCGACTGCGTGCCTCCGCGGCCCTCTCCGTCTGGAGGATGCTGTGTGACAGCTTCCCTTAAATTACAAATATCAATCTGCCACAGAGGGAGCTCAGCTGCCAGTGGCCGCATGGGGTTCCACGTCAAAAGCAACCAGCCTTCAAAAACAAAGCCATCAAAAGCGCTGCGACGCTTTGTTCTGAGACGACCACGTTCATCACCTGACCAGTGTCGACTGAAATGGCCAAACTGAACAGCAAGGGCTCGTGGCTCCTGATAGCAAAGATACCTGATGATACAAGCTATAAACTGATCTGGCTTAGTAAGGAAAGCCGAACTTGTTGGCGCAGTGTGCTGCTCTGGGGGCAGCTCTACGTGGCTCCACCCCCTCTCTCCCTCCGCGGCGGGGACAGACAGACGCCAGCACCGAGGGCTCCCAATCTGCTGTGTGATCAGCGGTTTCTCTCCCTAAGCGTGTTTCCCCTCCTCGTCACCGGCTGTCTGCCCGCGGCAAACACCACCACTTACACTCCATCCACCCGCTTATTGATGCACTTCACAGCGGGATCGCCTTCGAGTGCTCCTTGGGAAAGCAATGGGTCTGTGGGGCGGCCTAATTCAATCAGTGGTAGGGGAACACACACACACACACACACATCATTCATCACCACAGCACCAGTCCGGGACGACTCTAGCAGCTCTTCCTTCTTATATATGACCAATAACACACACAGACACACACACAAACCACTGGGCACTGAGCAGCTTTGTGAACCATATAGGGGTTATGAACAGAAAAGCATTGCAGGCAATTGTTAGGTTCTCTCAGGGTTAATTTGATTTCCACTTAGGCTGTAAGTCCCGGAGGTTGTAGCAGGCATGGCGTGTGCCCTGTGCTTTATAACAGGGACAATTGGGTTTTTAACCCGTGAAATAAAAATATAAACTTCCGCAGGAAAAATGCCCTTTCAGGCACGATCATCTCTATTTCAAATTTGGAGTCTCAATGGCACCATATACTCTGAGGCACATTCATGAACTGTAACAGGGAGCATGATATGTGGGCCTTTAAATGTGTCAGGAATGTGATGGCTGAGAGAGAGAGAGAGAGAGAGAGAGAGAGAGAGAGAGAGAGAGAGAGAGAGAGAGAGAGAGAGAGAGAGAGAGAGGCCATTAATTCAGCATTGGCAATGCTGACAAAACTCTAACACTGCCATCAAGAACTTCATGTTCGGTGTCTTATTTTAGTTCATTTCACACACAACAAGAAAGGAAAATATATTCTGTGATTACATTTGCACTGTTTACTAGCATGGAATACTGAGAAGATATACTTTATTTCAGATAAATATTGCATAACTAAGCAGCATGGGCAGACAAAGCTGGTCCCCGAGTTATTACAGTCCTGCTTGTCGAGTACTTTTCTACAGCGTTGATTCGTTTAATTTTCACAAAATTTGATTTCAACATTAACTTAGTACTCATGATGATGTAATTTAAAGCAAAGCGCTGCTATCATACCAAAAGCAGTGCACACATTAAGTCCCGTCTTAATGTGTCAATTAAAATGGGTGACACATCATATTTATGAAGCACATTAAAGCGCAGAGTGGTACAATGAATGCCATTATGAAACAAATACGATAAGACAACGCCGTGCCTGACTCATCAAAGTCCTTTCCCCCAATGTATGCTAAATGGCTATAGAGCTCATCCCAGAGACTCAAAGCTTCCACGTGAATGCCCTCTAATCCCGTATACGTTTACTCGTGACACGCTCAGAAACGGCGTGCGTGCTATGCAGCTCAGTGGCATGCTCAAATATGTATAAGCATCAACTGTAAGTGAAGCCCCAGAACAGTTCAACTTACAAAAATCCGCCCCCAGAGTTGAACAAAGGAGCTGTCAGTTTCAGCACCACGGACAGTTCCTGTCATCTTCCCCATGACGAGGCGCTGCTGGCAGCAGCAGAAGCAGCAGCAGCAGCCCGACGGTTTTATCTGCTGCACTTTGTAACATCACACAGAAGTGACTTTAGGAATTCATTAGTGCTAGGCCCCGCGCTCATAAAAAAAAAGAAATACACCGACAAATCCAGAGTGACACTCAGACGACATATTCTTTCATGACTTTAAGCAACGTGGAGTGGAGATGTGGCTCACCTACCAACCCGGCCTCTGACACGTCGTCTCTGCCAGCATAAAATAGATATAGGTCACCTGACAAACTAAATAAACAAAAATAGAATTAAAAAAACACCTTCTGCTGCTCTGGTTAACGGAATATTAGACCGTCTCAATGCAGTCCAGACAGCAAACAGCGGGGCAGCAATGGTTGGGTAAAAAACCTGTGTTTCAAGGAACCCAAATAGTCCCTCATATGTGTGTGTGTGACAGAGTGAGAGCATAAAGCATACACTCACAGCACATGTTCAAGATGAGCCCAACAGACACTGACCGACGGACCACCAACGGTCTCTCTTCAAAACGACTTGTAGCCGCGTCAGGAGAAAGAAAATAAAACATCAATAAATAAGGCTGACAAGTCCTGAGGGTTGCCACTAAGGCTCATAAGTGGTCTGGCATTTTTTTTTTTGTGTGATCCAGGCGCACTTCCAGAAATAGGACCATCATCAATCATCACTCAGACTCCTGCGTCATGCGTCGGCATTCGCGCGGTTCCACCCATGGGAGCACGCCGCTTGTCTTCATCGGAAACTCGTACAGTATAGGTCGAAATGGCAACAAACCCAAAGCCTGTTGGACTGCGCGCCGACGAAGCAAAGAGCCCCCCCCCCCCCCCCCCCCCCCCCCCCCAATACAGTGAAACGACCGTACTCATACGAACAACAGGCTTTTGTCAGGGCAATACAAAATTTAAAAAAAATCACAGCGTGTGCGCAAGTTTTGGCATCTCGTGTTCTCAGTGACGCACACAATCATTTCAAACGCAAGCGCTGGGAGTGTGTGCGTGCGCGTGAGACACACACACACAGAGAGAGAGCGAGCGAGAGAGAGAGAGAGAGAGAGAGAGAGAGAGAGAGAGAGAGAGAGAGAGAGAGAGAGAGAGAGGCAACGATAAGTTCTTTATGTGGCGCAACCATTAAAAAACTTGGGTCTATTGTTAAATCGCTGCCTCAGTTCAACCAGCAGCCTGTATCCCCCGTATAGGGATTGTGCATATAATAAGGCTTACTGGTAGACTGCCTTCAGGGAAAGCTGCCGCTTCGTTTACACCTTTATCTAAATCCTCTCCTTAGTGAGCTCCAGTGAGCCCGGCGGGCCGGTGTGTGTGTGTGTGTGTGTGTGTGAGAGAGAGAGAGAGACTGCACTGCAGAGGGCTTCTCCGGCATCTCTGAGCTCATGAGCAAACATGAGCAATATCGTGAGCCAAATATACAAAATAAGGACTCTCCGTCCCAAAAAAAAGAAGAGCGAGAGAGAGGCACTGAGATTCCCTCTCTGCCCACTGCGACACATACCATTAGTTTAATTATTTACCTATTGCTTTTCCTGAATGTTGTAGCCTGTAATAATCTATATTCGACTTCATATCGTTGCTGCAACAGCGGCAGATGCTGAACTTCTCCACCTCACAGCGTCTGACCGGTTCACAAGGCTTTTTTTTGTTTTATCAAAGCGGTGAATATCATCACATCTTCAGAACCGCGTAAGATCTTTCTTGCCAACTGGTGCAACTGTTCAACAGAAACCCAGAGTCACAGGCGGTCAATTCATTGCCGCGATAATCGAAGAACCGTAGGCTACACACACTGAGGTCTACAAACTTTATGAAATGCTCAGGGAGAAAAAAAGACCGTGTTATATCGGCGAGCCAACGGGGGAAACTGGCCTACCTTCAACTCGATTCCAAAATGGTACGACGCCGTTTGTCAGTCAGCGGGGAAGGCTTTGGACATCACAACTCCGGGTCAATGGAGAAAAGACGTTTCCATAAAATGGGTGCAAGCCAGTGATAGTCTGTGTTTCGGCGAGGTCACCCATTCAGCCAATCGTCCGGTTTTAAATCCAGAACAGAATAAATGGAGATCTTGTCTCTGTCCTTTGGGGAAGAAGTGCGCCAAGCGCTCTCCTACGCAGATGTGACTTTGCGCACTTGAAATAAAAACGGATGACGGGTTAGAAACGAAGAAGAAGAAACAATGAATTACTACAACAAGCAATAAAAACGTATACCAAAAAAAAACCGAGTGTGGGGGCGAAGCTGCCAAATGAGCAACCCCACACACGAAACCTGACAGCTGACTTTTACGCAAATCGTGCTCAATTACTGGTCCTCTCCTGGGTGCTTCACCATCCCAACACGCACTGGTCGTTGCGATTCCCCACTCAGCAGCGCCGCGGTGGAGATGGGGGTGGGGGTGGGGTGAGGGGGTGGGGGGGACAAGAAATGTATGGATATAATGGCCAGATCCGATGGGGGGGTTTCCTCCACAGCTCGAGCTCTGTGTAGTTGCAATGCACACGACGGGGGAAAAAAAAAAGATCTCTCCCCGGTCCTAGTGCACCGCACACACGCCGTCCCCTGCTGGCTCTAAACACGCGCCGCGGCAGCACCTGCACTCTGTCATTTTCATCGATCCAAACAGTGAAATGGATGAGGGGGAAATAAATTCCGGCAGACACCTATAAGTCAGCTCAAAGCTACAACGCTGAGCAGAGAGAGGGTCCTCGCTTGATGGGAGAGGGGGGGGGGGTTAGAGGCTGGAATGGGAGGGAGATGAGAGAGAGAGAGAGAGAGAGAGAGAGAGAGAGGGGGGGGGGGGGTGAAAAGGAGAGAGGGTGCAACTTCATATACTTATAAATGAACCACGATACAGTCAGTCCCGTATACTGCTGATGGAAAGAAATAAAGTCTCATTCACGTTTAACGTCCGTGCGAATCAATGGACTCAGTGCCCGGCAGGGCGGGGTCCTAAATGGCGCAATCCTTTTGAGAGGCAAACGTGTGTCGTTACAAAGCAAAACACAGAGGTGATAAACATCACGGGCAACATGGAAATCAAGCAAGTGCATCTTTAAGTTGTGTATAGTTAAAGTTGTTTGTGTTTTTTTTTTATCAAAGCGCCCATGGATCCTTTAAACAAGACATAATGTGGCCACTTTTCAGCCGCATTATCCTGCACCGGCCTCAATGGACTTCTCGTGCAGACTCACAAGCACACACAGGAGCGACAGCTTTCAGTTGAAGCAATTTTACTGTAGCAGTTGTTGTGCTTTTTTTTTTATCCTGCTGGAATCACATTACTTTAAGCAATTCAGACAGATTGTAGCCTATTGGGATGGAGTCCTGAAGCCGCTACCTATCTGCTGCCTCAGAGCCTGCTGCTGCTTAGTAGCCTAAAGAGAGGACCATATTCATGTATGTCAAAAATTCAAACACTTTTAATTCAGTCAAGGTGGCACGCATTCAAAACTCTGAATGATTAACACGTCTAGTGCTGAGGTCATAAAACTGACAAACTCATTTTACGAGAGGTGGATTTAAGATTTACTCTGAGTGATGTGGAAAAAGGGACACTGAAGTGGATCTCAACCCATATTATAATGTTATGAGTAGCTTATGTAGGTTTATATGGTGGAGAGGAATACTGTCAGACAGTAGCCTGTTCTACAAACATGAAGCTTTAAAGATTTAAAGCCAAACTTGGAGTATTTTCTCTGCGCAGATGTAGAATTGTTTCCACGCAGCCAATCAAGTCTTAGCATAAAGCAGCGATATTGTCCCGTCACACATGAAGACGGTACACCGACTAATGGCCAGACAACAACCTGTTAACCCACATTAGCTTTCCTGCCAAAGGTTCCTCTTCTCTAAAACATGAGCACCAGTGCGCCAGACAGCAGCCTCTGCACAGTAGCTAATTAGGTAGCTGGTCACAGCTGCGGCAAAATTAAACTGGATTTAAACTTAGCCCACCTGCAAACGTCACGTCTGTTAAGGTGCTGATGTGACTACCGCGCGTACACTGCTAACAACACACTGTGTGCTAATGACTTGTAGCCTGCACGTAACGTAACGTTAGTGCACGTAACGTTAGTTATTCTTTACTTGTTACCCTGCTGCAGCTCTCCTGTCAAAGTAGGCCTATGCCCCCCCCCATTCAATATGAGTAGTGTTTCCTTTAAAATGTGTTATTTGCTCGTGGCGCCCCCCTTGGTTGGAGTTATAGGTGCAGGTTGAGGTGAGGGGGAAACACATATTTGGCCACATGCCAATTCCATGAATCGCATCCATTGTCCCCCCTCACTTCCGTCTTCACCTTGCACATCAGCACCGGTGTGCAAAGAAAACACGCGAGGAGGCAGAAATGAAGGAAACACGTTGTTGTTGTTTTTTAGAGAAATGAGATGTCCCATCCTCTGAACAGTCACCTGAAGCGACGCCCGTTTCGGATGGCGGTGGCACAGCTGGATCAGCTGTCAGTCGGGTTTTAAAGCGCTTTTATTGGTCTGGAATTTGTTGCATTTATATGCACTGTCCAAAGGAGACTATCCTCTGCCAGCAAAGCAGTGTTTTTTTTAAGTCTTTCTTTCTGTTCCCCCCTAAAATAAACTGACAACCATCTGCTTATTGAGTACAAACAGTATTCTGTATTTTGACTGTACAGATCAGTCAAACATAGTTCTTAACTGCTGAGACACTGAATTAACATGGGACATCTCTACTGGCAGAATCCTTAAATAAAGAATGTGATCTGTGTTTGTTCACATTCTGTTTCTAAATGCATTGTTTAATACAGGTTATGATGACATTGCCTTATAAATTGAAGAAATAAATTCACAGTCCAAATGTTTTAGCAAAAGCAGAAATTATGTAAATTTCCCACATAGGTTCTGAAAGACACACTGGGATTTTCATCCTCACATGGGAGTGACTGAGTGGTGATGTGGGTATTTCTGAAAGACATCTGACTCTCCTCTCTTATTCATGATACAGATTAAAAAGGGTAAATAAACAATGAGAAAACATCTTTCTAATGAATGAAGACAAACACAACACAGATCCATCTTTTTTGAAGTGATTGTTGAATCAGAAAACATCAAATCTAAAACTAGGAGCATTAAACTTGAGTCGGTTCTGTTGTTCGCGTGTCAACTTCAGTATAAAACGGCATTAATACTGCGACGAAGAGATCAGTCTGATCAGCTGCAGCGTCCAATCACTTAAAGATTTGAAATGATGAAGTGTGTCGTTGGATCGGTAAAAGACTTCCACGAAGGCTGGTCTTGTGTTTCCTCCACCTCCCACCTCTTCATCATTCCTTTCAGCAGATTGAGTCCAGCGATGTCACGTAATTCCTTGCATCCCGTATTTATCTCCGCTTGCTGTTTAGGATGAGCAATCAGAGGTGAGGAGAATATATATATACTAATTCATGTAATTCATGTCATTTCTGCCTGAAAGAAACACACACACACACACACACACACACACACACACACACACACACACAGAGTGAATACTTGAGTGATATTTGCTTTAGTAACACTGAAGATTGTACTTCCAGTTTCCCTCAGGTGTGTGTGTGTGTGTGTGTGTGTGTGTGTGTGTGTGTGTGTGTGTGTGTGTGTGTGTGTGTGTGTGTGTGTGCTCTGTTAGAGGCTGGTTTAGCATCTTTTTGGATAAAAGAACATTTGGGTTGCCACTCCAACACAAACTAAGCTGAGTATATTGGATTGGATATATTTATCCTTGAGGCTAAAGAGTCCAATTCAAAACCTCAATCCCAGTTCTTAGTTAAGACTCAAAGGCCCTCCTATCAAACAGTAAATTATAAAGATCTTCTTGATTAACCATACAGCATCGTTTCACCCCTGGATGTATTTATTCTTTAAATTCTGTTTGTAACTGAGACAGGGGTCCACTACATGTTGATTTCCCCTCTTTTGACCCCATTAGCAGGAAGTGCACACAAATACAAGTTTATGCAACTCTCAACAACAAACTCGCTTTTCCTGCCTATTGCTTGGGTAGCTAGTAAAATAACACAAACTGTCCACAGCATGTTCTGTGGATTATCGACAATGATTCTGGAAGGAAAACTCTCTTTGTGGGATTTTCTACCAATGCTGTGAGCACTGCAAACAAAATCCCATTCACCTAGCCAGCTCTCAAACAGCCATGGGCAGATGTACCTTTTTTTCCCTTCTACATACACAAACATTGAGAGTGTGATCCCCCATCATGTTAGAGCACCAGTGGTATAGAGATTCTTTAGTAGAAGTTGTACTACCACACTTTAAAATTACTTACTTACTTACAAGGAAAAGTCCCGTGTTGTGAACTGAATTTATGAGCCAAATGTATTTAAAGTATCAAAATGAAAGTAGGAGTGTCATGCAATTATATAACTCGATCCTTATTTCTGATGCATTATTGTATGCGTAGCATCTTACTGTTTTAGTAAGTCGAGCTTGACCTAGTTGTAACAAGTTCACATTCTGTTCGGTGGTTTAATCTATCATAATTCATCAAAAAGTATGAGCTCCTTTTATGTTTTATACGTAAAATCTGAATTTTACAAAATAATGAAATGCAGTAAAAAAGCAGAATATTTCTTTTGCTACTATAAAGTAGCATAAAAAGGGGGATTAAAATTTGTAATTGATGACAGTACTTGAGTGAATTAACTTAGTTACTTTCTGGTCACCGGCTCCTACTTCATCACATGAAGAGTTTTTGTGGGAAGAACAGATCGATAAAAGACATAATTCAGTCATCCAAAACAGCACACACACGCCCATTATTGACTTTTAAGCATTCTGTCGCTTTCTTTAACTCTCTGCTGGCATTTTGGTTCAATATATTATATTGCTTTGTTGTATTAATTATAACCTGTTGATCCAGGGAAGTCGCTTGAAGACAGTTTGAACAGAGTAAAGCCAGTAAACTGTGATATTGTATCAACATAAAAGGAAAATAAAAGCTTACAGAGAATATCCACATCAGATGTCCCTCACTTAACAACACATTAATCCCTTTCAAATGGCATGTAATCTCAATTATAGGGATTATCAGCAGGTTTACACATTATCCTGCAAAAGTAAATGACCCTCAGACAACAGCAATGATGTTACAAAATAGGAAAGCTAGAAACAGACAGATGAAAACACATTACAGGCATGGGAAGCTCAACGACAGGAGGAGTGCACTCCAGATGCACCTGTGTGTTTGTGTGCCAATATGAGGACACCTCTCTTTTATCAAATCCCATCAGAATCTGCGGCGTCCGCGAACTAGATGGGAAAGAAGAGGGCTCACTTGCGTAACCACAGTTGCCCAAGGCGAAGGAAACTCGTCACAGACGTATCAGCCTCCACAGTTTTTTTCCTTTCACAGTGTGAGTAGGTACCTGACCGGTATCCGTCATGAAGAAAATATAGAGCCCGACTGATATGTCATAAATACTCCTCTTCATTCTCTTTAAAAAAAAAAAAAAATCTCACCCACTCACTCGCTCGCTCACTTATTCGCTCACTCACTCACTCACTGCTGCCTGCTTAATATTCAGTAGATAAATGGTGCATAAGTGATGCCATAGAAACTGCTGAGAGATCAGAGGACCCCATCACATCTCACGCCCACATTTCTCTTTTTCCCCTGCTGCTGCATTGTCCAGTCTACTAAATGGCTCTCCACGGCAGCCTCTTTGACAACACAGTAGCAGCTCCGTATGAAAGCTATCAACATTTTTTTTTTTAAATGGGCCGACTTTGTTTTAAGGAGCAATATCTTGAATTCCCATCATGTCCCACTTTCACGCACAGACAGAAATAGACTTTGCATTAAAATACAATCAGATAAAAAAAAAACAATTAATTCCTTTTTCCAAATTGAAAATATGAAAAAAAATAATGTGTATTCTCGTTAGGAATCAGGCTGCACACGAATATATGTAGCCACAGTTTGCACATATGGGGGTGTTCATGTTGAGGCATTACAGCTTATCTATTGAGAACTCTTAACCTTCATTCAGACTTGTGCTAGTCTTGAACCACCTGGGAGCAGCACAGCAAACTGCAATGACAACATTGACGTATTATGTCCTTATAAAGTTGAAATAGTGGACATGTCAGCAAACAGTTGCCTTTTTGCTCATGCAGCAGACACAGAGCATCGTCAGCCTGGACGGTGCTGGAGAGGTGAGACTGAACCAAAACAGTGAAATCAAAAACAAAGAGCTGAAAGACACTAAGACGCTCTGCATAACTAAGAGGAATTGTAGCGCTGGGCAATAATTCTCTGTTATGTTACACATAACCATTTCAAATTGACATCAACAGTGCTCCTTATCATCCCGGTGAAGCTTCTCTGTGGAGAAATACAAAGGAACTGGTATTTCTGAAGAAGAGGTGGAAACAATCTAAAAACGAAATCGATGATGGATGGTTTTGCACCCGTGACAGTACTTTCACAATACATAAAAGCCAGTCGCTCACTCTCACGCTAATCACTGTCAAATACAACATCTAATAATTTTGCATCTCAGCATAACAAAATGATTCTCTGTCTCTCATCAATCTGTTTCCTTTCTGTCTGGCATTTTGTCTCCACTATAATTCTCTCTTACTGGTACACACACACCCACACACACAAACACACAGACAAGCAGATGTTTCACAGGGTGTGCTGACTGATACATGCCCAGTGCCTAATTGCAGGTTTATGAAATCTGCATGTTGCAAGTGCCAAGCAGTTTCCAAACGGATGCCAAGCGGTTGCCGTGACAGCAGGTCAGGACCTTCCAGTAATTGTAGCGATGATGCTATTACCCCTGCTCATCTGGTATGCCAGCACAAAACCGCTGTAAGCCAGAGCACACGATTGAAATAATACCAATACATCAGAATGAGAGTCAGTTTATTGTTTTCGGTCCTTCAGGGGTTTTGCTTTCCAAAACGTGAATTCATTTTTCAAAACTGTACCTTTGTGCCTGATTTCCTCCATCAATAATTGATACTGCCAAGGTGTACTGAGATATGATGGATACGGGGTATTTAGAGACATTTTTCTTGATTATGTTATTATGTATTTATGTATGTATGATGTTGTTTTGGTAAATGACCTTAATGTCAAATGTCTTCCAAATGTGAAGTGTCATTTTAAAGTGCAGAACATGAGAGAAGATAGTTAGAGAGGTGAGGTTTAGGAGAACAACTCGTCTGTCTGGGCTTTTATAAGAATATACCACCCACTGCTGGATGCTCACAATCTAAAAACACTCATCATGTAACCGCTATTGTGCCAATGTGGTGGTGAGATTTAGTTTTGGAAAAAGTCTTGGAAAGAAAGGCCAAAGGGGTCCAATATATTTGGAGGCTCACTTCCCGTTTCTCTTCTCTAAAACCGTATGTTTTGTAACAGGACCTAGCAGGAGTGATCACTGCATTCGTCCAAGCTTTTTCACTGCCTTGTTATTTTTCTTTATTCTGAGAGTTTGTGAGAAGCTGGGGTAACATTCATCACATTGTACAGCTTAGCTTCTTTCAGCATACTGAGTACTGCTAAATATTTCAACAGGGAACTAGATTTTCTCCCTCTGCAGCTCACCAACAAACCATCTCCAACCCACAGAAATTATCATAAGAACTAAAAAAAAAACAGTGAAAGCTGAATCTCCTCACAACAGCCAGTGAGGAAGAGAGAGGAGGGAATAGCTCAGAGTAGCACTCTGAAAACTCTGCAAAGAAGATGCAGTTGTGAGCGCCAGCAGTGGAGATGCTGAGACACTAAGAAGGAACTTAAATGTGCTAAATTCGAAATTCAGAACATTTATATAGCAGCAAACAACTATTTACAATGTAAAGATATAGTGGAGTAATGTCGACCTGAGCAGAGAATGAAGTCGCTCTCCCTCCTGTGTCTGTTGTGATCTGAGCTTGTGCGTGAGTGCGCGTGAGTCCCGCTGTGTGTGTGCCCCACTGGCTAGCTAGCTAATCGCCGCAGCTGTGCACTGTGCTTATTGTACTGCAGCTACAGCTGATAACAACGTACAGACCCATGGCACCATGACAGAAGGAAACGGCCACCTTTTGGTTCCGTTAACGCTGTTAGGTCTGTCATCCCCGTTGCTGTCGCTTGCACTGTTCACGCTGTTAGCACCGTTAGCTACTGGCTGTCGGCTCAGCCACGTTGTCGCTAAATTTAGCACCTTTAATGCAATTCAAAGACGATTCAATTTTATTTGTAAAGCCCAAAACCACCGATCACAAATTCGCCTCAGAGGGCTTTACAATCAGAAAAGGAAAACTCCCCCCAAAGAAAAAAGGGAGAAACCTATGGGAGAGCAACTGAAGGGTACTTCTCCCATAGCCAGAAGTACAATAGATGTCAATAGATGTAATAAACATAATACAATTACATTAAAAACATAGTCAATCCATATGCCAAAAATGATACATATAATGAGAGTAGTCATAGCAGTAGAAACACAAATAATATTAGGAATAATATTTGTAATTGTATGTCCATCAGATGTGGGTGCATGGCTAATAGAAAAACTTCAAACCACAAATTTATTTTGTAAAAAGAAACTGTTAAAAAAGGTTCTCAATAAGCTGACAAAGAGCCATATAACCTCCCCGATGGTAAACATATCAAAACAAATAAGTCATATATATATATATATATTCTGTATATTAGCAAACTAGCTACTGTATCTTTTCAGCTGTTCGGTGTTGAGCCGGCAGTGTACATTGGGTTTTTAGAGATTATTTAAGAGGAAGTAGCAGGCTGCTGAGAGTGAACCAAAACAGTGAAGTTGTGGTCCGGACCGCTAACACATGAACTGAACCTATACAAATTTGAAAGCTGTGGAGTCTCTGTAGGTTCATCACTAAGAGTGACCCCTGTCATTTGATACATTGTTGGAAAAATATTGATTATAGCTACAGTCAAGCCTACGGAAAACCATCATGCCGTTACACCATAAAGACATGTGCAAAACAACTGTTTATGTTATATGCTTGGCTCAGATGTTTTGGTGTATATGAGTGTGGTAACCATTTCTAAACATTTAGTCCTTGAGCCATTGAAACGTTGCCCTTTTTAAATGAATTTGAGGTGTGGAGTGAGTGTGCAGGCGTTACTTTGCTGATACACTTGTCAACATCATTAGCCAGTCTCATTAAGGTCTCCTATCTAAACTGAATTATACATCAAGCGGCCAATCAAGAGCGTGCATCCGGAGCCGTCATGGGAGCATTCTTGATGATTCCCATTTGAGGCTTTTCCTTTTAATCAGACGGCTGCAGCAGGATCAGCGTTTTCCATCTAAAGGAATACAGGGAAAGGTAGAAAGAGAGAGATGAAGACTCTCCTGGATTATGTGCACGGTGGGTTTTTATAAAAGAACATTCAAAACATGGTTATTGGTCCTGTTTCAGAGGATGCATTCCTTCCCACAAATTGTAAAGGAAAATACTAATTAAATTGATGGTTCAGATGTTGGCAGAATGGAAAGAACAGGAAAACCTCACATTATTCCGTCTTGAAAGTGTTCACAAAAAGAAATCTGTTCTTTTCGCCAAGTTGGAGATGAAGTGAGATATTGTCACTGTCAGAAAATTCCTGATATCTCTGACTCTGAATTAAAAGTGGGAGGCTGACTTGAATGTTTTTCATGTGTGGGCTGTTCATAATTATAATAAGATTGAGAATGTCCCTGAATTATTATACCACCCTTTTGGTGGGTGGATTGAACAACAAAATGCCACAATGGCGTTAAATGGTCAAATATTTTTAAAGTAAAATGTGAAAAAGTGGACACCAGGGTCCATGACCACCTGCTTTCACAAAGAGGTTTTGAAGTGGGCATTCAGGAATAATCAGTACAACGGTAAGGAGGATAAAATGCTAAATGAGTAAGGAAGCACAGGAACAGTAAGGGTTTATTAGGACTAAAGATGTTAGTCTCCATATGGCTAAGAGTCTGTAACTCATCAGTATGTTTCTCTCAAAGCTGTCTGATTGTGCTCTATTTGAGAAAGTGTAGATGTTTGCAATACCATACAGTCCAGACAGCACTAAACTTTGCAACAAAGGACAGATGTGAAATCGTGCAATAAGACATCACTTATAGTGACGCATTTGAGGACATTTGTCATCTTATGTCTTTTATCTCGCTCTCTTTTTAACACAAGGTTACCAAGCAACCTTTTAATCACGAAACTCCTCCTCGGAACATCAACTTTGTCTGACAACAATCGTCCCCTCCCTGTCCCTCCCCATCGCCCCTAGTGTTCATTAACATAGAAATTGACGAGCCACAATTGATGCTCTAAAGCAAAGTTCAGACAGCAAGGTCAGCCAAGAATCAGTAATTAAGCCAGTCCTTAAAGTGTGGCGGATCGGCTTATTAGTGGTGCAGGCCGGGACTCATCCACATAGAACCGAAAATGGAAATAAAATCCATCTCGTTCACGGAGAAGCCCGCAGGACGTCGGCACTCAGCGTGTAAAACAATTACAGACAATTATATCAGGCATAGCGGGTTGAAAGTGGACTTTGTCTCCTTGCCTCTAACTGTCTTTTGAGCAACACAAAGGCTGTCTCACATTGTGTGCTTATATGTATATATACAGTATATATATATATAAATCTAAAGTTTTCATTCAAAGACAGCTCCATCATTCATAAGGGAAAATTGTCCTGCAGAAATGACCAAATGAGAAGATTTGAAGGAGCTCACTTGCTGCAACAGGAAATCCGGGGCCCCTCGCCCCAGTCAGAGCAAGGTCTGGCTCCTGATATGCTCCTCAAATATGCTCAATTACTTGTCATTTCAAGCCCAATTTGGCCCAAATGGGGGGAAAAAAGAGACTACATCCTCTGCTAACTTTTCCCTTCTACTGGGTCTCTCTTCCCGTAGCTCTCTCACATTAAACAGCCATAACAGCAAGTATTTGAACGGTTTGAAGGACAAAAAGGGCGCTTTCAACTACAGCAGAGATGATTTATTCATTGTTTTAAGCTCCATTGTATCAGAGGCCATATCGCAGGTGGTAAAGGCAGGCTAGATCTGCACTTAACTTGTCTGACAGAGGCAGAGGCAGTCGCTCTTTTACTCTCTGTGTATTTTTCCCTCTTCTTCTGTCTCTGACATGGCAGTGTTTGTCGATGCTACAGGAGGAGCAGCTGATGTTAGGCCATTAGCAGGTGCTGTAACTGGAGACTTTCGTACCCGTACGTCTGCATTTGTTTAGCTTTTGGGCACAGTGGGTCGCACTGGCTCGTCTCTCCTGTCTCCTGTTTAATTCACTCTGACTCTTTGCGTACTGCAAAAGGAATAAACACGGAGACTGTGAATTATTTAGCTGGAATATGGAAATCATACAGAGAGCAAACACACTTTACCTAACATAACATCTTCAGACCTCTATCATTCCTACTTTGCTTGTTGTTTCATATGACATAAAAATGCTGAATAATATAGTGTCTGCTTCTGCTTAAGTGGTTGTTACAGGTGAAGTCTGTACTTGTTGTCCCTCCAGTTGTGAGGAGAAGAGAGACAGACAGGTGGGCGAGCTGAGAGAGCTTTTCAAGGGGTTGTTTTCCGTATAAATTCCTAAAGGAGGGGATGCTTGATCCCTTTAACCTCTTCCAGGAGACTCAGGGTCTGACTACACTCTCTAATACTGAGTGCAATCATAGTTATTGTCAATATTTATGGAGGATTTTATGTCATTATAGTGAGACTCTATACTATTTTGTTCCAACATCCCCCGTCCCCAAGATATAGAGCCCTACTCCCCCACAACCCTGCCTACAATTCGGCTAGACAATGTCAACATTTAAGACCACTAAATCCAAATGATAAGAATATCTTTTTCAAAAATGTAATTACAAAAAGTATGTAATCTAATTCCATTCTGAGGGGGGCACCCCGTTGGCTTGATGTCAAAGGTAGCGCACCATGTACCTGCTATACGCCTGTTTCCTGTCTGTCTGTCTCTTATTATATCATACAATCAAAGCAGAAAGGCTCCCCCAAAAATCTTTCATTTCATTCTTTCATTTCCTGCTGTCAATGGGTTTGATTTAATTAATTTTGTCTTTGAGCATTGAAAACAGCCTTGTGTTTGAAGGGTTACACAGGACTTTCTTCCAGGAGACCACTGTTTGTGTCCAGTGAGTTGCTATAGTGCCGTTGGCCTCGCTAGCCACGTGAATCTTAGTCAATCGGTAGTGAGTCAAGTCAACAAGGCTCAATACCTGAACTTAAGTAAATGGTTTTGTTGCCTAAACCTAAGTTCCTGTTGAGACAGAAATTTATTTTGAGAAGACACTATGCATGTTACGAGTGGAAACTGACACGCTGTCCCTGCCACGTCCAAAACCGAAGCGAGAGGGTTATGCAGAGCGACATAGCCACTGACCAAGCTTTGGTATTTTTAGAGTTAGGAGTGAGAATGTGTTAGAAAATCGATGAAATGTGATTCAGGAAATCTAGTTTGAGTTGCTGATCCATGAGACTGAAGGCTTAATAGACCCCAAAATCGCTCCACAGCTGTATAATATTATGAGGCAGGATTGAATTGCCCTGGAAGGATCGTGGTTGCAAATATTTGACCTTTTGTCACCATTATTGCACGGTAAACGTAAGAGATATGCAAGTCGTTCAAGTAGTGAAACTAAGTAATCTACCAGGATCTTGCGCTTGCATGTATTTGACTGGCCAATGCAGTGCATTGCCGGTTGTTCTTCACATTGCATTCGGCAAAAGTTGAGCCAAGACGACCCTGTGTTTATTTGCTGGCGCCCTTATCTGTATTTACATTTTCACACACCACAAAAGATGGTCAGAATCTTTCCCAAATTCATTGAAGCTTACATTTTAAACCAGACACCCAATATTGACACTCAGAAGATACATCTTGACTGTGTACATGTGCATGAAACAAACAGTCCTGTGGAGACGGCTACATGCAATTTTCCCTTGTGTTAATTGGAGGGCATCCAAAGACAGCTGTTGGAACATCTGCTAGCACTGTGTCACTCATGCATCAAGTGTTTCCGGTTCAATCTGGGCTAATGGGTGAGAGAGACAGGCCAAGATGCATCGTCAGTGCACCCCAGCTGCAATTTCAATAATTGCAGTGGAAAGTTGTCATGGACACTCGCTCCTCTTTGCCACTGCTCAGCAGCTACGTCATCGAGAGACACGTCGCAGCCATCGCTCGGTTTGTCTGGAAGGAGAAAGTGTGCTGGTGTGGTTGAGACAGCGAACCTCCAGGTATATGTCGCCAACTGAGCCAAACAACGCACAATCAGGGTTCTCTCCGTGGCACCGATTGACGCTCCACTATTATAATAATTTGTTCTCAAGCTCACTGATTTATAGCATTTATCTGACGTAACTTTTTCCGAGCAAGGAATCTAATCAGCTGCTGTGGAAAGGGAATGAGAACATCCTGGAGAGGTGGAGAGGCGAGAAGAATGCCCCAATCAGCCCACCGTGACAACACACACAAAGGACCAATTCAAACACAAAACCTGGAGTGGCAACAGAAGGCAGCAAGACTTTGAAGGTCAAAAGACAGACCGAGGGAGCGAGGGACAGACGGAGATCACTATTAGCCTAGAGTGACAAAAGGAGGAGTGTTAGATGCTTGCCACTTCATCATTCACCATTTTTGCTGTGAATGATTTTGCATAAATTTGAGTGATGACTCATGATGCACTGATTGATTTTCTCTACAGCTAAATGCTTGTAATTAGTTACTGGAAGTGAAAAATCCCATAAAAATCAACCATGTGAATGACTTTCTTGTGAAAGTTGAAAGTAGTTTGTGTCACTCTGTCTTCCTTCCTTCCCGAAAGAAAACAAAAAGCTCCTCTATTCAAAGTCATCGACAACGTGTCCTCAATAGGCCAGCATATTAGACACATAGAACAATGCATGTCTGGCCAGTCATGCTGTTATTGTTGTGTTCATTATGGTGGGATGGGAAACTGGAGTGGGTGTGTCATTAGTAGTAAGCTGATCTGGAGTAAGGCAGTAGGAGTCTCCCCTGGCTCGCTCATGTCGGACAGCCGGAAGATTAGTATGAAGGATGTTCTTCATTTGTTAAGTGCTGATACTAATCCCATCTATCCACGTTATGAAGTGACACTCTGTCTTCATAGGGCCTGGACAGCATCTCAAAAGATCAACACTGACGGAAATTAAAACCAGAACCTGCTGCCCTTTATTCCGCCATCAGTTATTCATGTCTCTGTGTTGTGACAACCCAGTGGTCTGTTTCTTTTTTAGGCATTCAGATGTATTCACATAACACAAATTAACTTCCTTTTTTTAAAAGAAGAGATGATAATGTTAATTCATAAAAAATACCCATAGACCATTACTCAGTTAAAAATACTCAGAGGTTTTGCAGTTATAGTTACAGACAGTTTACGGTGGCTTGCATGTTATTTGCGTGAAATAAAAAAGAAGATAGATAGCTTCTCAGCGAGAGAAACGCACATTTGATTTCAGAACTGTACCTCCACTAGAAAGTGTGTTTAAATAGTAACATCGTGTAGCAGGAAGCAACACTATTCTCCATTTCTCTTTTCTTGAGATTTTCAGTCAAATTTGCATCAAAAAGGTCAAAAAAATAAGAAGATATTTCAAGTCCTGGCACAACACAAGCGGCAGGAATTGTAATGCTCAGGATCTTTATTTTAAGACGTATAAAAACAAGATCAAAATTAATTACATGACAAAATCATATCTTAAAGTTGATTTTATCCAGTATGGGGTATTTTCCTGGCAGTATTACATTATACATAGATCTTGGATAATAAGCTCAAAGATGTATGATTATTGATTTTAAGGGCAAGCACATTGTTATGGCTTGGAGCTCTTATTTATGTTGTGTGCAAACAGCTTGTAAACTATCCCTTACATAACTGACATTACATTACCCACACAGTTTACTGACCCAGTAACTCTCATGCTACTCTTTTACTGCATTTTAAAAATTGTTTTACAATTGTCACATGTATGCCACACAGTCTGCTGTTCAGCAAAAGTGAGAGTTTTGTCCATTTGGGCTTTTTCGGTTTCCCCATTGTGGCACAATGGATAGGACAATAATGTGTAATGTGTTGTACTTCTGAAACAATTAATCAACTGAACATTACATTAACATTCTTTCCAAATGGAGAAGTAGCGCTGTGAATTGGATGCACTTGGCTTTTTCACTGACAATTCGGGCCCTGGTAGCTGAACATGTTTTATAGACGGGACAATTATCATACGATTAATCATAATAAAAACAGGTCAAACCAATGTCACGGGATGGCAAACACAGAAATGAAGAAACCAAACAACGCTGTCATAAAGTGTTACCAAACAGCATCCATTACTTCAAAATGTTATAGTTCCGGAGGGACCATAATATTTAAGCAACCGAGGGTGTTGGGACGTTAATGTGCCGAATGATGGAGGTGGGTTCATAAATAGTACACACTGAGCTGGCTGAGGAGGTTTGCAGGGCTGCTGAACTTAGAGGCTTCTTCGTGAATGAAAGTTCAGAAAGTGGTGAGGCCCTCCTCCACTGCGGCCCACACAGCCTTCACACCATTTTATGTAACCATGGATGGAGCAGAAGAGAGGCAACAAGAGAGGCAGAGAGATCAGAGAGGTGGTACGAGATAGAGGTAGGAAGGGAAACAGATGGAGTCACAGAGAGGAGACACAAAGTATATATAGAAACAATGAATAAGATGTACACGTACTTTTCCTAACTCTAAATAGTGTGATGGAATCTTATTGTTCGAGGCTGTTCAAAGTCACTTCAAAGGATAAGGCGGGCCATTCTACTTTTTCTTATTGTCAACAAATCCCATGAAAAGACCAGAACCAATTATATATTAGTCTCTCTCCCTCTCTCTCTCCCTCTCTCTCTCCCTCTCTCTCTCTCTCCCTCTCTATTTGTGGCGCTCAGCCCATTTTTTTCCTATAAAGCCGTAAAGCCTTAAATATGGCCTCACAAATGCATAGTTTCCTTTTTTTAAAGGCTCAGTAATGTCCTAAAACACTTATCGATACTTATCGATAATTGTTGTTTTTTCAAGGGATTTGTTAATGATGAGTAAATATATAATAGATCAAGCCTTATCCATTAAAGAAAAAGAAATCAGACAAAATACGTCACGCGTTGGATACAGTATACAAAATGTACATGGACTCCCCAAACATACACATGCCGTACATTACATGTTCTCACAGGATGAGCTTAGGATTTATAACCGCTCCTAACCGGCCGTCAGCTGAATAAAAAAATTTCTGACATAAATTCATAAAATAGATAAAACGTTTGGTCGGCCATGTGCGGCTCTCACACAGTTGAAACAGAGCCACGAGTCAATTCAGTGTCTTTTTTTCTCACTGCTTCTGCGCATAGTGGCGTACAAAGCATTTGAAAGTGCCATTGTGACAAAACGCACCATGTGGACGGAAAATATGGAGGCTAGGTTGGTCGTGGTGTGGCGAGAGCATCTCTGGATTGTTGATGTTTCTTCCCCCTCCTATCACAACCGATATGAACGAGAGAAATGTTGGCAATTCATTTATTTGTTTGCATTATTGTGATCTGTACTGGTGTAACGTTACAGACCTCCGCTACCAAACAACCTTCTACCTACAGAGCATTCAAACATATCTTTATTGACAATTGTCAACAGCCAGAACAGTCCACATGGGACGACGGGCCAACATGGGAACCACTGTTTCTGTTCATGTTCTTTTAAGATTTTTTTTACTGAATAGATGCATGGAAAAATGCATTTTAAAAGTGTGTAAGAAAATTGCCGTTATATGGATGAACTTTAATTGTCTAATCAGGGAACACAGCATAGGCTCTTTTACAGAGATGCCCTGAAACCACATATTGGCTAAAAGGATACTCAATATATAAGAGGGAAGGGTAGACATCAGTAATAAAAACAATAAAATGTAGAAATGTTAAATGAAAACAATAAAAAAAACAACCACGTATGTGAATTAAGCAAAGCAGGAACACTGTACGACATCCATATCATCTAACATACACTAACATGATCTACCAACACACACCTGTTCAATTTGAATACCTCTTGTAATTTATTCCATTTCTATAGTGCGAAAAAACTGGAGGGCTAATTTACCGAGCTCGGTATCGATCCGAGGAGTTTCAAGGGCTGACAAATACCTGTGAGCGTGTGTGTGATGACTAATGGATTTGAATTTTAAAGGAGAAGTGAGGGAGAAAAGTAACTTTCCCAGCAATGTCTTATAAACAAAACTGACAGAAAACCACCCTGCATTCTTTTATAGTTCACAGCGGTGAGATTTACCCCCAGTAATAAAACAGAGAGTTGACTATTAAACACAATATTTTCCATTATATTGTCATATGATTAAATACACTTAAGATAAATCAATTACCTGAATGACAATATCCCAAGTTTTCCTTAGAAATGTGTGGTTGACTTATATCATGGTAGGTTAAAGCAACAGTGCCAACCCGGCCTGCACCGCCTACCGACTGTAGTTTTTCCAGTTGTGACTGATTTGCCCTTCACACGTTCACAACCTTCACAGCGATCCAGATGATGAAAATAATGTCATCATAGCAGAAAGTTAGATTACGACTTTTTCTCGTTATGTCCGGGCCTTAAGTTCAATCCTGCATAGACAACACTTTGCTGCATTCTTTTTCTATGAGGGTGCGCTGTTTTAAACCCAATAATGTAATGTTAACAAACACTGATGCGGATGACAGTGGGAGAGTTGCCGCAAGAGGCAAACAACATCAGACACAGCATGTTGACGAAACAAAGTCAAACCATCCTATATATTAGCAGTGACCTATGCAGGATGCTGTTCAAGCTGCTATGTTGACAATAAATACAGGATCCAATCTGATAGCAGCGCCACCGACTATCCGAGGGGTGAGTTGTCAGTACTCTGCGGCTCAATCTTCTAATGCACCGTAAGCTTTGTAAAGTGGTTATGAAGAGCAGGAGTCATGGTTTCCAGTGCATAGAACAGAAAGATTGTCTCCGCGGAGCCCTAAAAATAGGTCATGCTCTGCTCTCTGATCTACTCCGCACTGTTACATAAAATATTCTCTGCTTTGTATCAAATCCCTGTTTCTTTCCCTCACTCTCGCACAGACATACAGTACACAAGCAGAATCCACACGCGGCAATTGCAGCACACGCAGTAGGCCTATTCTGTATTCATTACCAAATGCCTAATAGACAGAGGTGAGGGATTTAAGGCAGGACTTGGCAGAAAAAAAGGCACTATTATGCATTTAACACGTGGATAAAGATGAGCGTCATTATCGACACTTCAAAACATGACGAGCACGATGGGCACTTCAGGAGGGGACTTCGTGGGGTAAGCGAGATTTCAGGTAAATTGTTTTCATTAACTTGCACTGAACTATTAACCACTGGGTTTGCTCCAATTTGGTGGTTGCCTAGCAACAATTTAAAAAAAAGACGCAGCAAACCGCATCAAAACGGTCGGTCTGCACACGCAACAAAAAGGCAGCGCGGTGCGTCTCGCTCTGTCTGATCCTGATGCTCTGCCATTAGTGTTTTCTGAGCCATTGTTTTTTTTTTTCCAGATGAAAGTGGTTGAGATGAGCGGCCCGCTTAATGCTACGGAGAGGAAAGACCGTCTGAACCCTTCTGACCTTTTCTCTTAATCCCTGAGCAACATGACGCTCATTGACTATCAGAGATTAGCGCCGAGGAACTGAAACGCAGAGGCATTTCTCGAATTATGTTTGTGTTTGTGTCGCTATTGTTTCATCTCAGAGTGTACTTGCATCCATGCATTTGCTCAAACATGTCAATGCCGTTACTTTTTGTGCTTTTATAATTAACCACAGCTGCCCCTGGTCTTATTAGGAAGTCACTCCAAAAACTCGATGTTTTGACAACAAGAAGGCAAAACTGTCAAGAATTGGGCCTCTGTAAGGTTTCAAACATGAACTCAAAACTCTGCCAACACACTATAGGTCCAGCTTGTGTATATGACGCTCAATTAAACATTTATCAAGTATTATTTAAATGAGGTGCATGTGAATATTGTACCCAGGAGTGCTGAGTATTCATGCAGAGTCTGGCCTGCCTTGACAAGAAGATTAGTTTAAAAGCTGTTAAGAATCCAAAGTCAACCTCCAAACAGAATGAGTGATTGCATTATTTATTACGTTCGTAGTGAATCGTGCACCCTCGGGAAAAGTAAGCATGAATAAACATTAAAGAACACAAACCAAACCGATGGAGCCAGACGTCTGTCAGTGTGAAGGGTTAAACATTGTGCTTGCAATAAACCACAGATTTCAAAGCTTTACTTTACACAACAAGGAACTTTCATTCGGTGTTGATTGGCCGGTCTCTCTGGACTAAAGCGGTAGTGTTGTAGAGCGCCATGCTCCCTTTAGAAAACCTCTCGTTATGCTGCCGGTCGTAGAGTTCTCAACCTCCCACCGGAGCTCCGCCTGCACGTCAAAGCCAGATCTGGGTCTGGTTGCTGGTTTCTGTTGAACCTGTGTGCTGTGAATATAGATAACACATGTTGCACACATATAACAGATGTTGTCAATGACAAGGATCGTAAAATCATAACTTACTTCATTTTTTATTCTGATGAAGACGCGTGTTTAAGTGTTGTTCTGCTTGCACTATTGAAAGGCTGCAAATCAATCAGTGTGCTCCAGTCCCGTCTGTTTCCCATCGGCAACACAAAAATGCGTTGCCAGATTAGATATGTGCAGTACCTCCACTTTGTTCCACGGCGTCCTGTCGAACCTAGAAGCTGCAGCACATCTGAGAACGTTAAATGACCCATCCCAGACCCCTCCATTCTCACTCCGGGCAACCCCGTCCCTCACTCACCTCTCTCCCTCACTTCTCGCCAGAGGTTTCGATTAACAGCGCCCGCTTTGTTCTGACCCCCCGGGGGGCTAGTCCTATTGCAGGGCACCTGTGTGTGTTAATATGTGTGTGTGTGTGTGTGTGTGTGTGTGTGAGAGGAGTGTGATGCAGAGGGTAGAGTATGGAGTCTTTGAAGAGAGAAGAGAAAAGAAGGGCTGCCAGAAACATAAAAAAAAAACACACACACCAGAATACCCAGGGACAAAATAAACCTGTGCTGTTGAAGTTATTTTATGGGGAGGGTGATGGAAAATATCCAGAGAACAAGGGCACTGCATAGAGAAGGATATGAGGGGGTACATACGTACATCCATAACAACCACTCACCTCTTAAGCGTCATCAGTATGGGATACTTGTCTTTCTTAATAAAGAAAACCTCAACAATAACACATTTGGTATTTCTGCATGTGTTGTGCTGTTCTTAAGATCTTATGATCTCTCTGCTGAATGTTCAGAGGGAACCAGCTGACATGTAATCATATCTTGAACCTGTGTGTGTGTGTGTTGGTGTGTGTGTGTGTGTGTGTGTGTGTGTGTGGGGCTGATGTAATAACTGGTAAGACTAAGTGTTGTTTACTGGTAATATTATTCACGCACTATCTGCATAGAGTGTTTCATAGGCAGGAGGGGCTCATAGAGTATTAGCAGTCAAGTCAATTATAGCTGTTCATTGAAAAAGCAAAACAACCTGCTAACTGAAAAAACGCAAACTGAAAAGGAATCCATTTTTAAATCTCTTGGCTTATAAATGATTTGTTTGTTCAATTGTTTATGTCTTTTGAAAAATGGTATTGTCATATGGATGTACACAATCTATTTGCAAGTAATATGTGAATAAATGTGCTATGTATTGATCTATTAATGGATTGCTCTATGTCATTTGAGAATCAATTTTTGTTTCATTTAAATATCATGATCATTATTAAGGTTGTGATCATTTTAATGTGTTCAAGTATTAATCAATTCATTTTAGAAAAGTAATGTACGTGCTTTGTGTTTGGTGCCCAGTTAAATACACTTTAATGAACTGCTGTATAACACCAGGGAAGACCTTCAAAGTCATCTTGTCAAGTCTTTCCACTCTTTGAATATTCTGTAGAAAACCTTGTTTTTTCAACATACTGATGCACTGACAACGCAATATAAGAGAACTAAAATGTGTGTCCGGGTATATATATATTAATACTGTAGATATATAGTAGTGTGAGCTCATGCCTGTATTCATTTCGGATTATTTCTGGGTTATTGTTTTCATCTCTTCCTGTAGGATTCTGAAGAGAGGAGAGCCCTTCTCAGACTGAGGGATAATGAGACACTGGTAATGGAAGGCCCACACACAGCATCATTTCCATCTCTACATGTCCAGTACAATGCTGTGTGCCCTGTGTGATTACCAGGGACATGTGATTAATAACATGTGTTCATCGTAACCCCCTCCTGCCATCAATATGACCTATATTAGAATAAATGGGTGTCGAGGCACATGGCAAGACCATTCCTCAGGCCAGATCTCATTAATGTGCTCCCCCACTCATAACACACAGAAACATATGGACCACCACACACACACACACACACACACACACACACACACACACACACATAGACCAATATACATATGCACATATGTAAATATCTATACATATGTATGTATATATATATTTATTTATATATGTACTGTATATATCTATATCTATATATACATATATATATTTTAAACATAGTAGTATATATATATATATATATATATATATAGACTAAGCATGTAAGCATGTGACTATGTTGTGTGCCCTCTGAGACTATTTTAAACGCAAGAAAAGCCGGTTTAGCAACATTTACACTGTGTTTAAATGCAGACTGACCCCAGCAACAAAATGTCTGTACTGTATACAGTATACAATGCAGTGCATACTAAATGTCCACTTTCATATTTTTCTTACTTTCAACATTTTACTGTCTGTGGTTTTTCAATGGATCTAATGTCTTTAAATAATATATAGAATGCAGATAGTAAGACCACGCAGCTCTGTTTGCCATAAATTATTGATTCAAATCATTTTTTTCTGCTTCAGTTCCTTGTCTGAAATGGCTGGGTGACGATGGAGGTCCGGGCTGAAGACATGACAGTGGACACAGGTGAGGCTACCTACCTTATACTTTTACCTCAAATGATTCAATCGGTGCAAAGTTGGTGTAAAGTTTGAGTGTAATATAAAGAAGTAAAGTATAGTTTAAAGAAAATAACATATTTCCCCAAAAATGTTTTTTTTCCATCTAGATATGGCGGCTCAGTTTATTTTATTTCATTTTATACTTAAGTATTATCAGAATAAAATACCACCATACTGTAATATTTAACAACATTTGCTTGTCCAGGTTAGCTTCCACAGTTTGCAGCCCATTGCGCATTTCTCTGACTGGCACTGATTGCACGTTTCTGCTTGACTCATAGACATATTCATTTTACAAATTCAAAATCTTCATGTATACTCTTAACACAGAGGTCCACATTGGATACAAATGTTACGTACCATAGGTTGAATATGCATCCAGGGATGTTTTATGTCTTTATTTTTATACTCAAAATAAAAATGAAGCCACACAATAATGAATTAATTTGTTTAGTTCTCCTTTAGTGGTGGTCTCTGGGAAAAAAATGCTTTGCTTTTATTTTTGGGCCACAGGGGATTTTCCCATTGCTGTCACAGCTGGAGCAGATTGGCAGCAGGACTGAGTGGCAGCACCGTGTCCAATCTGTGTATTTGACCACATCTACAGTAGCATATACTCTAAACAGCTTCTGCAGCAAGGCACTGTTGAGAACACAGTAGTAATGTTGTAAAAAAATAAAATGATTCATTCATTTCAAGCTGCCAGCAGATCAAGCGTAGGTCATTATAAAACAAGAGCAACTTGGTATTTCTGTCTCAATGTTTAAAAAACCATTACCGTCCATATTGTAATCCCCTGGCACAGCGCAGTGAGCTCTCTCAGTCACCTCTCGAGCAGAGGGATCCACGCTGTGGTGTATCCTCTTTTGTCGGAACGTGGCCTTTATATAACTTAACGCACAGCCTACATTTGGATCGGCTGATTCATTCGACTCATTTACATTTTCCCAGTGACCTTCCCTGCTCCCTCCAATCCCACGCATTCCTAAATACGGAGTGCTGCGTCCACACATACGTAGGACAATAGCAGAGGACAGGAAGGGCGGCTCTGAAGGCTCGCCTCAAATGAATGCACGCACACTGGCACGGAGTGATGTGGAAAAACGTGATTGTGCACACACACACGCACGCACACACACATACACACGCTGGAGCTATACATGAAGACAGACATATTCTGCTCATTTGTCAAAGCAGCACTAATCACTTTCATCGGGCTTACAGCGTCGCATCTCGTAGCATAGATGCATCTGTGCGAGCATCATTCCAATGCGCAGCCAGCTGGCTTGTATGTTATGTTGTGAGTTATCACAGCTGGGCCAGCCTGGCAGAGCCCCCCTCCCCTCCCCCCCCCCTGATATAGGCTGACATTGTGCGCGGATAGAAGGAGTAATCCCTGATTGTGTAGGTGCGGATAAGTTCTGAAAAGTGTTTCTCTCTTCAGCTTCAAGTGCGGGGTGAAATGAGACCGGTATGCCACTTCTGGTGACGGGCTTTTCTTTTCTTTTTCGCCTCTTGTTTTCCATGTTCTGTCTGAACCCCCCTCTCTCTCTCTCTCCCCTCCCTCTTACCTTGGCTTCTTCCTCTCATGCCTGTATGATCGCTTCTCTATTCTTCCCATTGTGTCTTTGCTCTCTGAACATACCACCTTCCCTCTCTGTGCTCTCTCACTTTGCACTGCACTCTTTTTTTTTTCTCTACTCAAAGCTACTCAGCTGAATCCTTTCCATTAGAGACTGTGAGAGGGAGATTAGTGTTGTATCAGTGTGTGTGTGTGTGTGTGTGTATGTCTTTGGGGGTGGAGGGCCGGGAGAAAGGATTTCCAAGGCTTTCTTAGGAACAGTAAGTCGACAACCAGGAATACCATCATTGTCTGGAGGGGTTTGAGGGGGATGTGTAAAAGCTGGGAGACGCTCTATTTGTATCTAATGTGGCTGCACCGATTTCCTATCGGCTCTATCTTACCGTGTAGTGTTTCTCATAGACATCATGTTCTGTCGTCATCAGGCTTGCACACACATGCACGAGTCGCAACCATAAACATAAATTCAAAGGTAACCAATGGCTTTTTGCACATGCATGCACACACACACACACACACACACGCACACACACACACACACACACACACACACACACACACACACACACACATGCTTCTGCATCTGCAGGCAGGGGCCATCAGCTATGAGATGAGCGTGTTGCTTAGAGACCAAGAGGTCACCTCAACAACAGAGATCACACAAACCAGGTGTGACATCTGTTCCAGTGTGGTGGCCACAGCCAGCGCTGGAGCCCTGCCTGCTTGGAGCATGCAAATGCAGAAAACCCTATCGCTGCTCAGGAAAAGACACTTGACAGTGAATACATTTGGAGTCACTGTAGAGCCTTGATTATGATCCCAAATCACTAAACACAATGCAATAGTTCCCTCTCTATCTAGGACTCTACCCATGTGAATGATTCTTTGATGAGGTGAAAAAGAAGTTATGTTGAACGAGAACATTCCCGTAGAATGCAATGTGATTCTGCGCCTTTATGCAAATGTTCATGTGTTTACGTTCGGTCGGAAAGCCTTGCAGTTGTTGAGTGATCCTGTAACTCTACACTGTTGTATTGAAGTCAGTCTACTTTTCATCATCTTAGTGTTCTAACGAGGAACTTCCATCTTGTGTACTGTTGGCGGTCCCTGTGGACAGAAGCGGTGTCTCTGACCCAGAATGTCACGTGACATGACGTCGTCAGTATAAGCCACGCAACTTTAAGTTCCACACGGGACCCTGAAAAATCCTGTGCTTGATTGCCTCATCCAACCCCGCTCCCAGCCACCCTTAGAGGGCTTCTCGCTTTTGATATTACGTCTGTTGCTCTGAACGTCTAATAGTGATGCGGCTGGGTTTACATTGGAGTCAGCTGGAATCCCGGTGCGTCTCAAACAGACTCCTTGTGCGCCTGTATCAAGGCGCCGCGGGCCACTGCCAAAGCATCGGTATTTGATGCCGTGGGAGGGAGATCAGGCTGCCATGAGAGTGTTTCCTCTGAGAACGCTTGAGGAGGCGTTTCCTCGATCACCAAAGTTAGGCAAGTTACACACTAATATCTGCATTTAGCATCTGTTTGAGTTGGTGAATTGGCATGCTCACTGAAGCATTTGAAAGACATCCATCTGCAGTGCCACTCCAGAGCAGTGGAGTGAGACTGCAGTGACAAACATGCTGTCATCCAATTTCCCACACGGTAAAAATAAAAAAACACAAGACACACACACACACACACACACACACAGATGTGCCCTCTCAAACATTTGCTCAGATGCTCTCCTCCTCTCACTCCTACTTCTTCTGTTCGATCATTCTCCCCGTTTAGTTCTGACATTATTCTTGACAGCAATGCAGTGAGGCAGATTGAATATCCTGAGAGACATCTTAAAGAAGCTGCCAGGTGTCAAAAAGAAGAAATGCATATATAATGGTGATAATGTAAATATATATGTGTTTGATTTTTTCATGGCACTTTAAAGTCATTTTCTACAGTAAACATTAACGTCAAACTCATGCGATGCTGAACATACCAATTATAAGATGTGCAGCAGTTACTGCGAGTCCTTGATTCAGTAGCAAGTCTCTAATTTCTGAGGCTTTAGTGAGTCACTCAGCTTTGCAGGTTAAGCAGCTCAGTATAGATTTAAGCAAATGATTGCCGCTCCTCTTCACTATCCGACCACTCAGTTCTCCCCAGCAAACCTCTCTTGTATTTGTACTTTCTCTCAGCCCAAACTAAATTTGCTTTGATAAGTTGAGCCCCCTATTTGTAACCAAACATATCGGGGTGAGTGTCTTGACCTCTCTTCCTCCTCTTTCTCTTTCACAGTTTCTGGCGCTCTTGTTACCTCTCCCTCCTCTCCCATGTTTCTGTCCCGGCGCTCGCCGTGACATCACACCAGGGCCAACAGGTGACCCCACAGATGGCACTTTGACACTCAGATGTGAAATCAGGTGTTGTGCTGTACAGATCTGCATATTTAGTGTCACATTATACGCTATATTAACACACAATGTTAGCAATTCAAGGTAATCTCTAAGTCATCAGAGGCCGGGTAAGGAAGACGACAGAACAACTTTGTGAATAAATTGCTTCATTCCTCCTGTTCACTTTTCAAGGGTAAGGCTGGCTTTGGTGTCAGGAAAAACAGGAAGTCTTGCTGCTTTCGAGAGGGATTGTTTATAGATTTCTAATCTAGGCCAGCAAGTAGTAATTCTTTCTGTCTTACTCCTGCTGTGCATTTTCTCATTAACTGCATCAATGCTACGCTCAGAAAGCCACAGCAGGAATACAAAAGACCAGGAGACAATTCATGTTTGGAAAGTAAAACATTGAGTAGCTGAGACATTAAGGTCATATTGTATGTGATGACACATGAATTAACGACGGGGAGTCTGTCGGCGAGCACACACTGATCAAAACTAATGGCCCACAAATAAAGATCAAGGCGAGAGACGGAGACACAGGGCAGAGATGAAGATGAAGGAAAGGTTGTGATTTGGACAGCCACAAATCAAAGCCGTGTAAAGCTACATTTACAGTGAAAACTTCCGCAGTATGTCCTTTTCATACTGGTGTATTGGGATTTCTTATGTGAGCAGTGCTGGGGTAACACGTTAACAAAGTAGTAATTACAGTTCTTTTTTGTCAGTTTGCAATTCAAGTAATCAGGTATTTGGTTATGTTTTCAAATCAGCCATCCGTTAAAAGAACATCACAGTGGCATGGTAACTGTGCCCGGGGGATGAGCGTCTGTCAGCTGTGTAGAACTCCACTTTAAATGTGAACTCCTCAACACTGGTGGGTGGCGAGGTGCATCAAGGAGGAGATTGATGCCGGTGTTGTGTCGAAGTCAGTTCCTTGTTGAATAGTTTGTCCCTCCTGTCAAAATGATAGCGCCCCCCCCCCCCCCCCCCCCGGTGGTAAGGTTCAGGTTTAGGTAAGGGGAAACACATATACACGGGGTAACACCGGTGCTATAGCTCCGAAACAGCACAACGATTTTCAGCCGTCACTCCCAGAGATATTAACGAGCTTGTATCTGTAAACGTGGTTGAGGAGATGCTACCGATATCAACTGTAAAGTCTCCGTCTAATGGGATGGAGGGAACAGTGGTAGTGGTTAGCTATACCTCAATATAACAAGGAGCTGTAAAGGGGATATGGCATCGGTCGTTCCTGCCTGCAGAGATACAAATGCCAAAGGCATGCAAAGAGGTTGGAGTCGACACTTTCAAAAGGTTAGCATCCAGTTAGCTACACACCCTCTGGACGATATAACAACATGTGCAAGAAATCGCAAAGCCGCTTTTCATTCACGCAAAAGTACAAGTTACTTTTCTCAGTGGATAACGAGAAAGTAAAGTTACCCGTCACTGGCGGTGAGTCTGCAGTCTGCAGTGGAGTGTCAGAATACTTCGAAATAAGTTTGCAAGAGCTCCCACTACATACTGTAAGCCCCGCGTTGTCCAGTGGAGCCAGATTTCTTCATGATTTAGAGACGGAAAAGAATATGCTTCTGCTTCGGCTTGACAGAAAGCGCAAAGTGAGCCAGAGATTGATGAGATGAAACTCTTCTGGCCATTCTCTATTGTCTTCTTCTGGCAGGCGGTATATTCCCGTCTCCCTGTGGGCATGTAGGAGGTTTCAAAAGATTTAGATGAGAAGGCAAGCTGTTGGAAACACCTCACAATCGCACTCCCACTGGGTGCTCCATCAACAGAAACATTAATCTATATGCACTTCATCATCAAATTACCTGAGGTGGTTCTTTCAATAGATACGCTAGACCCTGTGCCACAGGAGGAATGAAAATGATGTGTGAGATTGGATCTGAAACTGAGTCTGTGAAGCAACAGTGCAGCTTTCACACTTAACGTTACATACAGTAAGTCTGATATCAAATCTACACTATGTTAGTGGGTTTTGACAACCAACCGGTGAGACAAAGCCACATGTGTTTTATGTTTTGTCTCTCTTCCTTATCCACCTGAAGGTTTACATTTGCTAAAGGAGATACAACTACTATACCAGCAAAATTCCCCCGTAACGTTTCCTGCTCCATAGATCTCCTCATGTCAGTCACCAGCCCCGCCGAAGGTTAGGTATTGGTTTGATTGGAACCTGTCCCTGCCATACTGAACTCTACAATCCTGTCTCACTCTGATTCATGGGTTTGTGCCTGCTGTCGCTTAAGTTTTACGGCCAGTATTGGCAGGGTACTTTTTCACACATTCAGAGCCATTTTAGGACCTCCTCTCTTTCTGTCTCTCCCTCCCTTTTGCCTGGTCCATTTCTGCCAGCATGAATCAGCATCCCACTCCCTCCACCGACATACACGGTGATGCGCGACAGGGCGAGGACGAGGGCGATGAAGGAAGAGGTAGCCTGCTGTCTATACACCTCGCTCTCCACCATCAAAAAATCCCCGCGCTGCCTCCACCGTTTTAATGTTTGACCTTTTTTTCCTTGTCTGTAAAGCGCACACTTGTCTGTGGAAAGCAGGGATGCTGATATGCTGCTGTGTGTGTCTACGCTTGTACATGCACTCCAAAAAGCCCACTCGGCTCTGACCTGCGGTTTGGCTTTAACTGCTGTGTAAATCTGAGCAGCACTTTAATGGGCTGCTCACCCCTTATGCTCCTGACGGGCATCACCTCAGTGGGACAACGCTGGCCAGTGTGCTGCCGGCACACAGCTGCATCCAACAACCTCAATAATTATCATATTTTAATCACTCAGCCGCAACAAACTCCTTCAGCCCGGTGCAGTACATTTGCGATAAAATTGCCCCAGCAAGTGAGGCAGATTAGGAGACTTTAAGGAGGTTACACACAAACTATAGCGCTTTAGTACTTGGGTTAGTGGGGTGCTAACATGCTTGGCACTTAGCAGCCATTTGGACAGCAATAAAACTAGCATCAGGCTTGCACTGCTAACTGAGAAAGATAAAAGCACACGATAAAGCAACACCTGCTTGAACTTGCAGACAAAAAAATACTGTATAGAAGATGTATTTCATCATTACTTTCCAGTGTTGTAAATGCACTGCAGCACACGGTGACATTACATGAACGCTTACGTTGTTTTTTTTAAAGTGTGCCGATAATCTGCGTGCGTATCTGACCGTGGTTACAGACCATTTGTTAAGAGGAAGAAAGAGGTGTGATGAAATGATTAAAAAGGCCTTTTGCTTTAGAAAAGTACCACGATTAGAGAATAATGCTATAAGTTCAGAAAGTATATATGTTTTACATATAATAATACAATAATCAGTTTGATTATTTTATTTAGTCACTTCTTTTCAGAAGCCACCACATATATAATTTAGTGATGTTTATGTATATGTATATATATGTATATATATATATATATATATATATATATATATATATATATATATATACATATATATACTGTATATACCTGGTATTTCAATAACAATAAAGAATCTATTTGTAAAACACAATGTGAAGATGAAGAGATAGAAAATCCAGTCAGTGTACATAATGATGAGCCGGTTGTTTCTCTGCCCATCAGGCCTGAGCATTGTGCAGCAGCCTCCCCTCCTACCTTTGTTTATTGGAGCAGCAATCGTGACTCACAGGGGCCAAGAGAGAAGTTTGAAATGCTAAATCCACCCAGCATCACGGTGATGTAAAACCTAATGCACTGAATGTGCACGAATCATTCCGTGACCAGACAGAAAGTCAATTTTTACCGTCACTAATCAGAAAAGGCATGAAGGGAGGGGGAGGGGGAGGGGAGGGGGAGGGGGAGGGGGGGGGGGGGAAGAGAGACCATGTATGTCTCTGTACACACACTCCTGGAGGGGAAGCTGACCACGAGGCTGCCACCCCAAGATCGATGACCTCCCTGTCCTGAGCCTTGAGACCTTCCAGCGCCACAACACGTCTCTAATCCCGAGTCGCCCAAGGGTTTACTTCCGATATGTTACAGAGCGGTTAAAACTGTGTACGCGCATGTGTATTCACATACACAACTACTTTTAAACCAGATGGCAGCAAGTTTAAATCCTCAAACCACCTGAGAGTAAAACAGCATGGTCTCCTTCAACCAACTGCAGCTCATCAGTAAGTGCATTATTGCATTATGTGTGTGTGTGTGTGTGTGTGTGTGTGTGTGTGTGTGTGTGTGTGTGTGTGTGTGTGTGTGTGTGTGTGTGTGTGTGTGTGTGTGTGTGTGTGTGTGTGTGTGTGGGTGACACACTAAACCCCAGTAACCAGTGTAGCCGCTGAGCAACAACACCACAAGGCACCAGTTGTCCAAAACACCACTAAATCATCTGTCCTGTCGGTTTGGAAAATTCTCCATCCACAGCACAGTAGACAATATTTAAACCATTTCATTATATACATATATATATATATATATATATATATATATATATATATATATATATATATATATATATATAAATGTGGTCCGCTTTAGGGATGCGGCATACAAGATGAGCAAGGACATTATGTCACTTGTGGTTACTCGTTGGCTGAAGGAATAACCCTAACCTTGTGAAATAAACTAAAAGTGAATCTGTAAAGCAGATGTAATATTTGTGTACAGGCAGGACAGCACAGGCAGAAGAGTGTTTGGGTATTTTAATCTGTTTTCAAAATCCTCGTAAAATGGAAGTCACTGTAGGACAGTTTTGAAAGGCCTACTGTGCTTGATTTGTCGCTTACCGTTTGTAATCACAACATTACATTTTTCAAGGCTGAAGGCCGGGAAACATGTTGAACACAGCAAAATAAGAAGAAAATAAGAAAATGCAGGCAGAGGTCAGGGTCTCTGCAGATACACACACATCTAGTGATGAAGGAGGGGGATTCTTTTCGTATTACTTCTGCATGAGAAAAACGCACGTACACATGAATGTATCCAACCAAATGTGATTTGTGGTGACCAGCTAACCCCTTCCATCAAAAAAACCACACTGAGCATTTCGGTTATAGCAATTTGAATAGACTGCATCAAAGGCTTTTGATACATTTAGAAGAACAACATTACATTGTGTCTTATTGCAAGATGTGATTGAGAAAATTGTTATTGCTCTGCTATGGCTGGCACAGATACTGTAAACGCTGGAAGAAAGGATACAATCTTCTTCAGTTATCGACTTCCTAACGTCAATGGGCCTGCAGTGCCTTAAGTGCAGCATCTATGGTGGAGGGCTGAAGAGAGAGACAAAGACCCGGAGGTGGATAAATGCATACGGATGATATATGGAGGACCGTTCCCTGTCTTATCAAAACCAATCGCCAGGGGCAACAAAATGTGCATTGAAAGCTGAACAGATATCATTCTGACTTATTGCATCAGATTTAATGCTTGAGGGTAAAGAAGGGGTGACTTTATTCTTATCAAATACGACTGCCGAACATAACTAAACCTGATCAGAGCTAGGAGCTTCAAAAGGGGTTAACCGACAAAGAATTATATCAATGCGGGCGGACAGAAGGAAGATTAAGCTGTTTTATGAAATCCCTCACACACTCATACACACTATAACCTCAGACACACAGGTGGCCCGACAGGCACACATACCTTTCTTTTGCAGGCACATTAAGAAATGGATGTGCAGCTTAGTCTGGGTTTGTATAATTAATATTCCACAGGGACTCTTAGTCTAGTAATTAGGAGCTGAAACTCCACGGGACTCCATTAATGAAAAGTCAGTCCCAACGCTGATAAAAGATTGATCATCTCTTACTTTGTCGAGCATGTGATCCAGCTATTTCTCTTGGTTTGCCCTTTCAAATGTCCCCTGCTCAAAAGAGTGTCTGTTGGGAGCACCTTTGTGTCCTTGATGGATTCCTTCACAGGACAGAAAAACGTTGCCTGGACCTTGAACAGTGGGACAGAGGGGGAAGTAGAGGGAGCGGTGAAAAATGTCCCCTGTCATCAGACACTCAATCCTACCTCGTTTGTGTTGACATATTAAAGCAGGGACCGTAGGGAGGCCATAAATACAGTGGCCATGTCCTGACCCAACAATGCTAACCCTTGACCTCCCTTGAGTACATGGGGAGGGCAGACAACAGGAGGAGGAGTAAGAAACAGCTGTACACCAACCGAACAGGAAGTTCTCCTGAAGGCTTTAACAGGTGTGTTCACACTTGATGGAGAATATAACTCATGATATTAACAAGCCTTTTTAAAGATTATTTATCAACAAGGAGTGGGGGTGATTTTTTTTTATTTGTATTATATAAGATTTTATGACTGCTTATGATGGTTGCTCATTGTTAGGGTGTGATATATGAAGAGAGCTGGAGGAGCAAACCTTCTAGAGTCCAACCACGGAACCGCAATAGAAAATCCCCAGCAACTAAAAAGGTGTCTGTCTCAACAATGAAACACTGCTGCAAATCAACGACAGAAGATTTAATTTAGAATGATGATGAATGGCAGATTACACTAACAAGTGTCTTCTTGCAGGTGATGTGAAATTGTGTGATCCCCACAACTCCCAGACCACAAGATTAAGACTCACGACAAAACCGAGTCAACTTTGAAGAACTAAACAAAGAGCAACTGATGTCCTGGCTGTCATTGCCCCCACAGCTTTTGTTACTGTGCACTTGAACACAGCACAAACGCTACAATTGACAGGCAGCTGACTAGCCAACAACGTTCTGAGACTGCAAAGAAGAAATAACTAGGAAGTCGTATTTGTAAATCTGTTGTAAAATGTGTTTAAGAAAAAATCATTATAGACATCAGTCGGCAAAACACAACATGGCTGAACAGACGAATGCCGGCTTAGTGTGCCTCAGAACTGGTACTGATGAGTAGTCCCACAATTTTCCAGCAAAGTATGCCAGATACTTCACATAGCCAAATTTGCCGAAAAGTACAACAAAACCATGTGAGACGCCTGCTATTATAGTTTCACTCACACGTTAATTGCACCCATTCTGGATTTAAAAAGTAAAAACATTTATTAACCAGACAACATCCAAGGAGACTCAATGCACACCTGTACACAATTAAATTAAATTATGTTAAATATGCATTCATAGAAAAGCAAAAACCCTGACAAACTCTTGCCCTATAACAGCAAAACGCATGCGGGAGCAGATTTCCCTTCAGCCAAATATTTATACCTTTATATAGCAGTTTCTGGGCAAAAGAAATATACATTTTTAAAGCTGTGAAAAGAAAAGTGTGATTTAACAGCCATAGGACAAAGAGCTGAAAAAAACCTCTGCATCACTGGAGTTCTGTGTTTCACGCTTGTGAATGGGCATGAGATAGTCCAAGTTGCCCAAGCATCTATACTAAAACACATATCTGACAAAGAAGCCTTGTGGGTACGCTAAAGAGAGTTTGCATCCTTATGAAAACAGTAAAAAGAATTGCATTGGATTCATATACTGAAAGTATGTACACTCCGCTGCAAGGGATGTTTCCCTCTTTTGGATATTGAACATTTTCAACCCATCACTTGTGCAATTCTCTCAGGTTTTTTTGCACATCTCTTTAACTTCTCTCACCATTAACTCTCTGCAATACACTGTTTATTTTCTTCCCACAGTCTCTGTGCACACCGTTTTCTTTGTCATTGCTCACGCGTTCTCTGCCAGGCTGCACTTTCTCCCTCTTTATCTCCCCCATACTTTCTCTCAGCCATATGGGTGTGTACTTGAGACCCAATAACGACAGATGTTTGTGTGTTCTAAGTGTGTGGTATCCGCCGGCGACACTCTGGGAGGCACGGGGGGTGGGGGGGGTGGGGGGGGTGGGTGGAGATGGTTTTGGTGGAGATGAGGGTATTCACCACAGTCACTGATGATCCCTCAGCAGTCAACAGAGATTTTCTGAGCCGGTCAGCTCTGACAAGGAGCGAAGAGATACGGACGGCTGGAGGAGAACCAAAAAAAAGGGGCAATAAATAGAGATTCAAATCTGAGAAAAAACTCTGCAGTTTATGTCCACAAATCAATTTACAGTGACAGGCCCGTCTCTGTCTTTTGGACAGGTTTATCGTGAGAGGGTTGTGAACCACGAAAGCCACCGACAATTTAATCCCTTTTGTCATTTTATCACCTGGAAGACTCTAAATAGACAAGACCAGAATTGACTCTGAATGCAAACATTGTGTGTGTGTGTGTCCTGTAATTTCAGACTGTTTGGACAGAATACTGTAGCCCGTTCAGTGGGGTAATATTCCTGGTTCCAGGTGGGCTTTGTTTTCAAAAGGACATCATCAACTCTTGTGTAGGTTTATATATACTAAATATATAGTCTGGTGGTCAGAAATTCAACAAAAAAATGAATGCTAATGTTCTGTTTCAGCTTAAAGTGCGGATATATAGTTTGCTAAACTGTTAGCCGTAGCAACATAATAAGGTGATAATAATTCAGGGCTGTAAATCAGCTTTTTGCCCCAAGCAGCAATAAAAGTCTCTTTAGATTATCCGATCATTAGAATGGAACGTAGTAATTTGATTAACAGATTTGGAGACTAGCATGTTGTAAAATGATGTAATAACCCTAACGAGACTTACACCAGCAGCAGCAATATGGTAACAACTGGCAGAATCTCATTTCGAACCCTTACCAATAGTAATATATTGCAACAAATTGTGTAATTCACATCCCAAATTAGGGGAAATAATTAGCTGTGCATGACTTGACAGCCTCACAGGAGGGCAGGGAGAAGCATGCTGAGAAATGTGTTTAGACACCGCTCTAGTTGAGTGGGGGTTCTCTGTCAGCATCCAGAGAGTGTCGAGTGTTATCAGTGTCTTTCTGTTTTGATTACGTTATTTGCTCCCTGTCTGTTATTCTGGACTCACTCTGTGGTTTTTGCTGCCATGGAGGCAGCAGGACCTCGGAAAGTCAATGTCTGTTAATGCTAACCCTTAAAATCACCAAGAAACCTTTCCAATGTACGATCAACTAAATGGCAGACGGAATTTCAGACTCAGACTGAGCTTGGGCCAACAGTGTTACCTCGTAAAATGTCATATGAGCAACATCCAAACACTACGGAAAGTTTAAAACTTTCTTCATTATACACAGCTTTAACTGAAGAGCAGTTGATCCACACGGCCAGACCTTACAGCAGGTGCAACTGTGTAATCTCATCTTTTCATAATATGAATGTGAACTTGCAGCACATTCTCACATCAATGCGTCAAACACCCGCACCTCGGTCAGTGCTCCTAAGCTTCCACCTATAATACTCTAGGTTCCCTCTCTAGTGTTATCTTTTAGGCGTGTCAGGGACAGCGGGTCAATATACGCTCGTTACATGCACAGCGTCTTTTCAAAGTAAACTTCTGTCTTCACAGGAAGGTTAGTGTTAGGCAACAAAACCGATAAGCTAAGTTTAGGAAAAGAGCGCGGTTGACGTTAACTTGAACGACTAACAACGTGACACGCAACACCAACGACTCACATAAATAATAACTCATGTGACTAACGTCTGAAGCGACAAAATGTTACGGTTTACTTTTAGCTTGGCAAAGGAACACGCAGAGGCGGGCACCTCCGATTCTGAAAAGTGCAGTCAATGCTGAAGTGCCTTGAACTTCCATTCTCTCATTCGGGGGCGACTCCTCTGGTTGCAAAAATAAGTCAAATTGTATCGACTATCTCCATGAGAAAATTCTCACTTAATTTATTCCCTCAGTAAACATTGTAAACATGAGTTTATGATCTCAATCGCTCATTTAAAATGATCATATTCAATTAGTAAATGATGATTCCAATTAGAGTAAAATAGATCATAAAGCAGGGCATGCTTTAGGGCGTGGTTACATTGTGATTGACAGGTTGCACAGTGTGTTTTTAGTTCATCATAGTTAGTTGAAACAATTTGGTCGCCTAAAAATGTCTTGCACAGCGTTTGGTTGTACGTAACTCCATTTCTGGAGCCAAAACTCAATATATATATATCGACAGCCAAAATGATGAACTGGAGGCTTCGAAACGGCAGTCATCAAACCAACGGGTGACGTCACAGTGACACACGTCCACCTCTCACATACAGCCTACGACACGAACAACGATCTCTTGGACAAAAGTCCTGTGTTGTTGTGTGTTTATTTGACCCATCCACCCTGTGTGGAATATCACCATCAGTTGCTGTGAGACTGTAATAAGGAAGCGGGTGTGTTTACGTTGTAATTAGTTGCAAGTCGGGTGGGTGGCTAAAGATTGCTTCAGTGCGTCAGTATCAGACGCCGGGGAGCACGGACCAAGCTGTATTCGATGCTTTAGGATGGGTTGGAACTTGAAGCTGTCCTTTCACACAGGCCGATACAAAGGTTATAGGCGTACTGCGGCACACCACTATAGGCATAATTGTAGAGTATTTCTTTCTCCAACGTGAACTTTTAGATCATGCTGAAGAGAGACTGTGTAATGAATCTGCTGGACACAAATAGCTCCCACAATATTCGTGATGAAGACAAGATTACACACACTTTCTGTTGCTAAGAAACTTTACTTGTGATCGATGCGTTACCTGGTAATCTTCACAATCACTAAGCAACCAGTCAGCATGGCCCAAGGAAGTGAAGTTTCCAACATCTTCAAAAATGTATTTTCTCAACATGTTTAATGAAACTGTGATTTTGTTGAGTAGAGTGGTGTCGTACTGTACATGACTGACTGATGAAAGCTGTTTTGATGATTTACCAGGACAACACATTCTTCCTCCTCCCCCAGAAACAACAGAGCTTGTGATCTGAGTGCAACACAATGTCGAATCTGACCATTTCTGTGTCATTATGGCATTTTGACTTTACCCTCTTATCTGCTGACACCTGCCAAGGCCTGACGTTTGCCCCAGACATCTCAGCGTCCTATCACAGGGAGTCAGGTAAACTGTGCAACAAATGGCAGGTAGGATAGATGCCGATGATTAAACGTTTCACCTTGCAGAATGAATGAAAAGGACGGACACGCAGATCCCGTAGTATCTCCCCCCCCCCTCCAAAATCTATGCTTCATCATCTCACCTAGGTAGACCTAGTGATTTGTGACGGACGCAATTAGCATTTGCACTAACGTCTTTGGTTCAGCTGTCTACGCCTGATTGAAGTTTGTACCGGAGGGTTGCGACAAAATGCTGGGCGGGCACACAGGTGTCACACTCCAGACCAGCTGTTCGCCGTTGTCAGGACAATGTTTGCCCTTTTCTGGTGCGTCATCATCTCTCGGAACACCTGCTGGCCTGTCACAACCACAGATATCGCTCTACACACAGCTTTTGATCGAATCATGATACAGTAGAGATAACGCCAACTGAATTAGAAATGTGCAAAAATACAAAAATAAGCAGGTACGTTTTTAAAAAGAGGAGCGAAACTGTTGTCTCCACTCTGAAAACTTGTGAGTGCATGTAGGACAGATTAAAAATGTTCAGCATTGTCAATATGTCTATAAAGGAATGTACCATTTCTTGCTTGTGTTTCTGGTAACACTTTACTTAAAACCTACAAATGTATTATTTAAAAGCACCACATAAACATTTAATACATGTTTGATGTAGTAAGTAGATTCAAGGGTGTTTGTAATTGCTTATTAATGTACAGTATTTGCCAACAATTATAACTTTCCCTTTAAGATATTATATATCATCACAACTGTGTTTTACTATATTGTCATTATCTATTCATAGGGTGGCCTCCACTTATGGTAGCCCACGGAAGGAGTTATAGTTGATGACAAATACACTAATACATCCTTATATCTACTTAAACACATTATAAGATGTAATAAAACCTTAATTTAATGTCTGTATAGTGCATATCAATGCTCATAAGAAGTGAATTTAGTGTGCTAATATGTTTCTATATGGATCTTTTATTTTTTTCAAATATATTCACTGATTTAGGCTTTTGCGGATTCTGTGTGAGAAAGTGTGTGTGAGTGTGAGGATGAGAGAGAGAGAGAAAGAGAGAGAGAGTGGGAGACATGTCTGATGGAAATGTCTTTAAGGAAGAACATCTTCCATTCAGTTTGAAGTGTTTACAGGTCCTGTGATAGCTGAAGTGTATCCAAGCTTTGACAAACAGCATTACATAATGACAGGTGTGTGTACAATGTTCTACCGCAGCATGTTTGTTATCTTTGTGAGCCTGCAAAACCACTTTTAGCTACGCTCTTAAATTGAAATCTCAACCTCAACCTTAAAGACATGTTGCAACAAAAAAAAACTTCCCTGCGACCCTGAAAGAGCTGTCTGTAAAACTGCTGAGAGGACACTTATTACTCTTTGTATTATGAATGGAAGTTTTGTATTTGTAAAGGCATAGAAATGTTACATTTTTATTGCCAGTGGGCAGAAACAAACCTGCAAGCTAGAAAACGTTTCTTGCATATGTGCACGTCGAGCAGTTTTCGTGAATGGCTGCGATTTTTCACAAGTTTATGGTCATAGTAACTTGCATTGTCTAACTTGCATTGACTCTTCAAGAAGTACTACCCTGACCCTTCCACTTAGCACTTATTTTATTCGTATTAGCTTATTGCACTTATTGTAATCGTATTAGTTCGTTGCACTTATTGTATTGCGGGTTTGCTCGTTGCACTTATTGTATGTTTGTTTCTGCACTGTACGTTTGCCCTGGTTTATGCTCTTAGATACTTGTTTAGCAAAGGAGATGCACTTATGACTTCTGGTGACTAGTAGTTCTCTTGAATACCGATGTTGAATACACTTATTGTAAGTCGCTTTGGACAAAAGCGTCTGCTAAATGACTGTAATGTAATGTAATGTAATGTAATTGTTATTATCGGTTATTAGAGTTATCATGGGTCACATTTGTTTGTATCTGAGAAGGCAAAAGTGCTCACATTTCCCAACAAGTGTTAAGGGTGGTTTATATCTTTGTGAATCACCACAAACAGCAGTCAGACACAGTAAATAAACACAATTTTGTTTTCACTGGTACATTGTTTGCATGCTTTGGTTTGGCTCATTTCAAGTTCCACTTCTATTCCCACAGCAGGTGATTAATGCTTTGACCGTAAATATTATGGCCCTGTGACAGAAGAGGGATGCCGCCCTCAAAAGTGTCATTACTGTGATTGGTTCAATACCGGACCGGAGCCCCACTGTCTTCTGACCTGCTGTCATTAGCTGTGCTGTTGAGCTGTAATGAAATCTGTTGCTATGTTAACAGCACCATAGTGAATTCAGCGCTTGTTATTGAAAGCTACCCATCAGCATCAATACTGCAAGACTGTTATTGTGAAGTATCTTCAACGAGTGTTGAGTTATTTGCCAAGGTTAGCAGCAGTCTGCGTAATGCTTCTTTTACGGAAATTGTACTTTTTTACGAAATTGTGAGATTAATGGTTTCACTCCCTCCAGTAAATACACGACACCTTGGTTCTCTCAACTGATGGATTTATTCTTCCTCCTACTTCTCCGTCCACCGTCGAACTGTTTAAATCACATTTAGACATACAAAACAATCAGACGTTTACATTACATAAAAACACAGTTTGCGCGCGAATGTGCGCAATGGCGAATGTACATAAATAACGTACCTCACTGGCTGCACACAACTGAGAGGGAAATGAGTCCACTTGAAACACGAAAGATGATCCCTTGAAACTTGAACTGAAAACTTAGTTGACTTACTTTACTTTGACTTTGTTTACTGACTGACTTATGACGCTTCGCGCCCTTCTGCTGTCACTGTGCCACGGTCAAACACGTCCCGGTACAACACAGCACGCAACAATAGTTCCCCCCATTTTATACAAAACAAAAAAACCCATTCGCATTAAAAACAAACCTTACAAATAACAACATGTAAACAAACATACTAAACAATGACATAAATAACCTTATGGCAGTTAAAAATGGCACAAAACCAAAGATACAGCAACAAGTTAGCTTCAGATGAAAACATGCAGGTGAAAGGCACTTAATGAAGCTGGGGTGAACTTCAAACTTAAGTAATGCCACTCTAAATCAAGAGCAAATCCGTTTCTCCCTGTACACGATGTCTTTTGTAGAAGGGACAGAATTGCCAGTAGTAATAAGCCATTCCATTAAATTAGCTCGGGAGGAGGTGACACATTTGGTTTCTGTGTTATTTTGGTCCAACAAAAAAAATTGCTTGGTGATATGTAGCAAAGAGCCACATAGCGATAGTGAAGGACAGGAGGGAGGGAACCATTCACCAGCCATTCGCTAATTGTACATGTGCAATATGTGGTCACATCTGTGCATCATGGAGGATACCGACAGCTCAGCGACAGCAATGCATGGTAATTGTTGTTGCAATCACCTGTAAATAAGTGCTTTTATCAGTGAACTGTATATGACAGTCATGTCTGAAAATTGTCAGTTGTGTCTAAACAGAGTGAGCGCGACAAGCAGATATACGTACGCGCGCACACACACACACACACACACACACACACACACACACACACACCTACACACACACACACACACACACACACACACAAACTAGTGTTGGCTTGGTTTGAATAGTTTGTGGGTCTCGGTTTGGTTTGTTTTGCACACGAGGGAGAAGAAAAAACAAACATTTCCAAAGTGTTTGAACGCCAAAATATATGAACAGATTGATGTATTCAGCTATGGATGATATCTAAAAACACATTTAATGAGTGAGGGGGAACGGAAGAGGATGAGGATTTTTCATAAATCAATATATTGCCATGCAGAATAGTTAACAAAAGGCACATGAATCATCTAACATTAGTGATGCACCTGCTTGTTAATGACTTCTTCATCAGGATCCTAATAACAAACTTAAGTTAATACTGGAAAACAACATATCAAACCGCTTTCTGCTCAATTTAAACAGTTTGCCTTACTGACTGGTTTTGGCCTATTTAATGTGCCTAGGGGTACAACACAGGAAGTAACATAGTGCTAAAAAAACCTTGGCAAAAGCTGAAACAAAATGAGAAGATGAGGCAGCTGGAACACTTGAGTAACAATAAGCAACATTTATTGACAGAGTAATGATTACCAGAAATAAACAAAGCAGGGACTCTAAGGGACTCTAAGGGTCTGCAGATGCAAATTAGCTTAAGCTACAATCTGGTACAGTGCATCGAATGGAGACATTTATGTTTAAACTGTACATGGTCCCTTTTAAATAAATTTGATTAATAATAATAAGGCCAAAATAATTTTAAAAAAAACACGCTAACTAGAAAATAAGAAGATAAACTGGCCTACAGATACAGACTTACTAACCACCTCCTCACCAACTAGCCAACCAAGAAAGACGGGAACCTCATAGACATGTAATCAGGAACAATCAGAACACAGGTTCAGCAGTAGGACAGCTTAGAGCGGTGGCGGTAGCAGCAGCAGCAGCAAACAAACAGCTCTAAGGCCAAAAGAGATACAGATGCTCTGGATCTGGGGGTTGAGATCCAGCTCCACTGACGGACTGATGACTCTCAGGTGTGGGTGCTCCAGGAACTAAATAGGGTGTGTGGCAAGGATATAAACCATGAGTCATCTAAAACAAATCTGCTGAATCATTCCAAACAGACTGAAGTACTGGAACAAATCACGCCTCCCCTTCTCTAAACTTTTTTAACTAAGCTTTGAACAATGTTTCTGTATCATATAAAGCCATGACGCTCGTTTCTTAATGCTGGTTCAACGGGTTCAACAACCCCAAGGTTCTGTTTGTTTGACGAAGTTGAAGTCCACGATATGATGTTTTAACCATTTATGGCTGTGAAGTATTTAAATTGTTTACAGTGGCAACAATTATTTATTCATGTTTTTTGAATTTACTCATGAATTACCAAAGCAAGATGTTTTAAGTTTGTTGATGTGGGAAGAAACCGGAGAACCCGGAATAAAGCAAAGAACAACAGCAATTCAATTAAGAAAGTTTGTTTTTGAGGGAGGAAACCGGAGCACCCGGAGTAAACCCTGTGAAGTCTATTTGACTTGTTCTTGGAGGATGTCCTGTCGTCTGCAGTTGTTATCTCTCTTCCCCGTCATCGCCTTACACTTTTCCTCCAGAGCCTTTTCTTTGTCCTCTTTTTTATTCAGCTTCTGTAGTTCTTCACCAAGGGCGTCATTCTCTAGTCTGATGGCATTTTTCTCCGCTCTCAGGGAGTCAGATGTTGGTCAAAGCTTTATTACCTTGGAGTGTGTCGCTGAGCTTCTCAACCTTAAGCTGAAGAGTGTCTTTTTCTTGGATCAGGGCTTCGTTCTCTGACTTTATCACAGTATTTTTGTCCTCGTAGGTTTGTTCTTTGGATAACTTTTTCTCCAGGTCCTAACGTTGTTTTTCCAGAGTGTTATTGTGTCTGGTTGTTGTTTTTTGATTTATAATCTGCCTTGAATGCATCCAGAACTATGAGGTTGCGGTTCAAACCGTGGATTTTATTTCTCTGCATTCATTGTTCTGTAGCTTCAAGACATCATCCTGTTCCCTCAGCATGCCATACTTCCTCTTCCAGTCTTCTTCATTTTGAAGCTTGTTGAAGGCCTCAGAGTCGGCTTTAATCGGGACCTTGATTTGTTCCACCAGGACTTTCTTGTTTTCTTCCTCCATAGCGTTCAAGCGGACCAGTGTATCGTTACACTTGTCACCCAAGTTAATCACATTGTTACGTTCGTTCCTGGTGCATGGCCTCATTTTGAAGCCTTAAGTGTTCAATTTCCACTTGTTCTGCATTGATTGTTTCCTGTAAAGCTTTTGTATCCTGGAGCTCTTTGTACAACTCCTGAATTTCATGTCACATAGCGTCGTTCCTATGGCAAATCACCTCTTTGTCAGCTTTTACGACACTGCATGATTCAACCAAGGCTTTGACATGCTGCTGTGTGTCCTTGAGCTGCAGGAGTTCTTCTTGCAGGGCGTCATTTTGACGACTCATGGCTTCATTTGAAGCTTCCATTACCTTGTTTGTTTCCTCCAAAGCTTTTTCAAACATTACCTGTTTGTGCAACTCCTGATTTTCCTGTTGCAGAATGTCGTTCCTTTGGATAATCACCTCTTTCTGAGCTTTTGTGACATAGAAGGATTTCTCCAAAGCTTTGACATGCTTCTTCCTTTTTTTGAGCAGCAGGAGTTCTTGTAGCTTGGCCTTGATTTCCAGGTTCAATTCATCTGTCTTCTCTTCCAGTGCGTTGCACGTTTCCACCCAAGATGTCGCATCTTGGAGTTGATTCTGCAGGTACTGAATTTCTTTCTCGAACTCTATGTTTTCTTGTCTTGCAACTGCATAGGCTGCCTCCACTTCTTCAAAGCTCTTCAGCTTTTTATTCAGTTCCCGCAGCTTTAGTTGCATATTTTGCGGGTAACAGTCCATCGCTTTGTTTGTTGCTTTTGCCTCTTTGCATCAACATTGCTGTGATTTTGGATCTTGTCAATGAGCACCTTAACCTTTCTTTGAATAGTTTCACATTCTTTCCTTGCATCATTCTTTGACATGAATTTTTGATATTTCTCATGTCGTGTCTCCAAACTTTCCCACTCTCCAATCTCAACCATGCTTGTGTGAATTTGGAGGCGCAGGGACGTAAGCTGTTTGGACATATTCTCAAGGCTCAAATTTGCCTCATTATAGTTTTCTCCTGGTTCCTGGATGAAATCCAACTGATCCACGATGTAATTCTCAGAGGTCTCCAGAGAAGGAACGGCGTTTTGTTGCAACATGTTTTCCTTGAGCTGCAGGATTTGTTCTTGCAGGACGTCCTTTTGACGACTCGTGGCTTCTTTTGAAGCTTCCATTGCCTCGTTTGTTTCCCGCAAAGCTTTTTCAAACTTGACCTGTTTGTTCAACTCCTGAATTTCCTGTCGCAGAGCGTCGCTCCTTTGTCAACTTTTACGACATTGCATGATTTTAACCAAGGCATTGACATGCTGCTGTGTGTCCTTGAGCTGCAAGAGTTTGTTTTGCAGCTTGTCGTTTTTGACTACTTATGACTTTGTGCAAAGCTGCTTCATCCTGGAGCTCTGTGTGCAACTCCTGAATCTCATGTTGCAGAGCGTCTTTTTCTGGCTAATCGCCTCTTTCTGAGCTTTTGTGACGTTTTAGGATTTCTGTTCAGTAACTTTCAGAGGTCTCCAGAGAAGGAATGGCGTTTTGTTGCAACATGTTTTGCTGCTTGCTTGGTTTTTTGTGTGTGTTTTGCTCTCTTGGATAACTGATACATTTGCCACATTAGCAGCATATGTGTTAATTTGAACTTTGTTTTCACAGATACTGTGTTAAAAGTATACTATTATCAGACAATGTCTACAGCTGTCTTTGTCTTTGCAAACTACAGCATATCAACAGGTTTATTTGCCTTCAACCTCACAAATATTAGACCATACAAGCACCAACTCATACGGCTCACTGAGCTCTGATGAAGGCAGCCACACCGCCGCTCCCTCACTCTCGCTCGCCCACTCACTCACATCGCTAGTTTAACGTTAGCCAAAACACTAGCGGTGCCTATCATTGTCAAGACTGCTCTTCAACGAAGTTGCTAACACAGCTTTCTGACCTCAACTTGCAAGCTAGAGTTACCAACACACATTTATTTACTGTCTCAGCCCACCAGACAGCTCAGCTGCCGGCCGCTGTCAGTCAAACATGCATCCGAGTCCGAAGCAGCTCTAACCGAAGGGCATTTTTTTAAAGTTGCCCTTTTACACGTGTGAGGTTGGCACACAACGTCAGATGCATTCTCACCAATTGGAAACACTCCGTTGACTAGCAAGTTTGACGCCCACCATTGTGTCGTCACATGTGTGTTAATGTACTTTGGTTTCATGTGCAACCAACATGTCTTTACTGTGTGCACACTTGCACGTTCTAGCAATTGTTTGATAAATGACTGATATGCCGTCACTATGTATGTAATGTACACATACAGTACATATGAAAGCTGTTTTGAAGATTCACCAGGACAACACAATGTTGCTTCATTATAGTAAAGGAATTGCAAGATTAATCTTAGAAATACACAAAAGCCCATTTGAAACAGATTTTAAACCGGAAGACCGTACATGAGAGCATCAGTAATGATACAGCGGACATAGAGAACTCTCATCCTAGATATATACTGATAATGTAGGGCTCTCACATAAACACTAACATCACGAACATGTGCCAACCGCTCACAGGCCTGTCTATTCCTCTTCTCTACAAGCTTCTAATCCCAGGCATGGCAGAGATAAAGACGACACAAAGATAAAGACAAACGCCTCAAGTTTCACGGTGGTAAACTGGCGGAAAGGGAAGATAATCTTGCAGCGGTGTGTGTTCACACAAAATAAAAATAATCTAAAAAAAAGAAAAACAGTCTGCTCTAATCCACACCACCGGCTGAATGTGGAAATCCTGATTTGGGTGTGTTATGAATATTCCACCGGCACTGTTTAGTGTTGACGACTTGAGGGAGACACCTCAAATGTCTTCAAAACAGATGCGCACACTGACAATCCCTATAACATATGGATACCATATGCAAAAAACATTGTAATCTCACAGTTGAGTGGCCACAACAGAACATATGTAAGAAATACACATGGCGACTGTGGCTAAGTGGAGAGCAGAGCCGTCCTTCAATCAGAAGGTCGGCAGTTTGATCCCTGGCTCCGGCCTACTGAATCTGAATTGTAAATCGCTTTGGATGAAAGCATCTGCTAAGTGACTGTAATTTAAATAATATGATACATTTGAAGTTGAAGGTATAAATACAATACTTAGTTACTGAAGAAATATTACTGTGACATTAGAAATCATATGACAGAACATCTCTAAACTCTAACACATTTTTTTTTATAAGGTTACTATAGGAGCATTATACACGTCTTAAAATTATACATTAAAGCTATTAAGAGGAACTTTAAATTTGTATTGATTTTGGCGCTCCCTGTCCCTTTTGGCAGTAGTGTTTCCGAGCACCAGAGTCCCTTTGGAAAACCTTTCATTTCACAGCGGGGTCTGTCAGTCAGTCCTGCTCATGCCTGGTTCTGGTTTCCCTGTGCCTCCCTTCCCTCCAGTAGGCCTAGCAATACATCCTGGGCCTCTAGCAGGGTGGTGGGAGGTGTTGGCCCCCAGCGGGGACCGACAGAGCAGCGAGGCAAAGATGTGCTCCTGGCTTGAAGAGGAGCTGCCCGCCTGGGAGCTCTCCTCCTCCTCCCCCCACGGAGCTCTGACTGCAGCAAAGTCGGATCTGGGTCTGTCCGCGGCGAGCTGGTCGCTGCCAGAGGCCCTACTGGAGCCTGTGCTGAAGGAGTTTCTGGTGAACGTGCGGCCCCGTAAATCATTTCGTCTGATTTCGCAGCTCCACACAGTTGACAAGCATTAAGGGTAACCAATCCGTTGCCATCTTAAGAGCCAGAGATCATGGATATGCTCTGAACTTGGAATTTAGCAGGTTAAAATTAGCTTCTTCAGAAACAAAATACTAACTTGACAGCGACAGTGTGTAGACTTCTTATTTTGAATGACTACACAGAGTGTTTCTCCTCAGATTTCTGGAGCTAAATTAATGCGTTTGTCTACAGGCTGATGGATCTCTGATGGAGCCATCAGCTCTTAAATACAGATCCGGCTCTTAAAGAGCTTCATGATATCAGTCGCTGCTAGTTTGTACAGGGACAACACAGGCAGCTCATTATTTTTGGATTAGCCCCACTTTTTCAGTCTTGTTAACGCCTTTGCACATGCTGCCATATCACATTGCCATGAAACTAGAGAGAGGCTATGCGTTGACATCAGAAGTTCACTGCTTCGCGTTTGCTGTATGGCTGGAAAAGCCTGCCATGGAAGCCGGTTTATGTTAGCGAAGACATGATAAGCTGGCCCAGTGTGTTGACGTGTGAGGGAGAAGACAGGGTCACACCACTACACAGATGCAGGCAGATAAAGAGAAAGAGTGAGAAATGCACAAGAACCTCAGGGGAGCTGAGAACATACAGGCTTGAATAACAAGTTCTGGACAGAGGCCCTCAGAGCTTTGACAGAGATGATAGAGGCAGCCCCACATAGGCTGCAGCTGACAGCAGCCAACCAATAGAAAAAGAAAAGGCATGCATCAGAAGACCTCAGCTCCAGATATGGCTGGCAGCATTACCCTTCCCCTGACAGGAACCTTTAAGGCTATTCAGCACTCTCTGTGCATTTTGTCAGGATAGCCAAAACTAACAATATATATAGTATTTTCCATAAAGTCGTTGTAGCTCATTGTCTGCCTTCAACCCATCTGAGGGTTTCAGTTTGCAAGTCATCGTGGAAATCTTCGGTAACCCATCTTTCTGTGCATCAGTACAAAGCATTTTCAAATGACGTGACAAACGTATATTCATTGATATGCTAAATATGCCGTGTTAGACTTATCTATTCTCTTCTGTTTATATTTTGAGGAAGCTCTGAGACACAAATCTGATTCTGATCAAAAGTATTTTGCTCGTTGTAAAGCGTTGCTGCTTAAGCTCCTTGCATTACCCCACTGAAGACTAATCGCACATCAAACATCTTCATGACAAATCAGAGTTTAGTGTAATTGTCAAGAGGGTTGAAAATAAAAAAAATAGTTTTTATCCTGGTTCAAAATGAGGCAAAGGTGGCACCCATCGCCTACTCTTCCTAGAGGAAGTAGCAGCTAAGATATGGAAACTTCAAATAAATAACCAATTTCATTTCATAATAAGGGCTCTTTGTTCAAACAATTAGTATAATCTTTTCAGGATGCCTTCTCTGTTACAAAAAAAATGATATTTCTTTACACTATTCTGTTTCAAGCTGCATGAATTCATATCTTTATAGGATTTGTAATGTAGGGTATTAATGAGTGCTGCATGGTAGTAGTCTCTAACCACTCCCGACTGCATTTTCCCTCAACTTTACGACATCAGAGGTTCACTGCCTTTAAGTGTGCCCAATGTTTCCCTGAAAGACCGATAGAGTAAACTTGAATGGGAATGTGGATCAATAGTGAACATATTGGCTCTGACTGACTCTCCCTAGTTTATGATTTCCACATAGTATCCTGGTTTTAATGGTTCATTTCTTTCAGTTTTGTTGAGAATATAAAAGGTTATCTCAGGCAAACAAAAATGGAAAAGCCACAATCTCATAACTAAGATACAGAAATTATACACTTAGGCCCACAAGCCATACTATGAGCACCGCTGCCTTACAGCTGCCTTAAGCTATTTTTGACTGATTCCCAACCTAAAGAACTCATGAAGTCGTTACGGCCAACATGTAAGCAAATGACTTGCGCATTCAGCTGAAATGGACTAGAATCGTAGTCCAACAACCTTTGGCCCTTTCAACAAGGGTTTAGTCTTCCAACTCTTGAGAAAAACATCTTGTGCTGAGAGCGGCTGCCCTTTGGTTTTATACGTGGTTTGGTCGGTCCTGCAAACAAAATCAATGAGTGCAGATGCCTGAAAGTTGTGTATACAGCTGCAGGCTGGTGTTGATTCTCATTGGTATCGTCAGAGTTAGCGGACCTCTTACATAACCAGGAGTCATTTACTTTAGTTATTTGACGGATGGGTTTTGTTCATGGTACTATGAATTTGCTTCAGATTTAATGTTTGAAAATGGAAGAAAACTTTACTTTGAACAATGTAAAATGATTATTATATTGAACATAGTTTTTATTTTACAGTAACATTGTCAGCATTAGATTTGAAACCCGAATATTTCCTACAATAAACAAAAAGCAGTTATACCTCATATGACCAAAAATAAAATGCCAAAACAACTGCGTAATAGCATCCTCTCATGTTTTTGACGATGATTTATCCAATTGATCGCGGAGGAGTCCTGTATGTGGAGTAGTTACTCTTAAGAAACCCAAAGTGTTTAAAGTCACTTCACATCTCCTCTGAGACTGTTGCTCATTAAAATAACTGCTCCAAACTCAAACAGCCTGTTTATCAGCGACCACGATGGATGGCAGTATGGACGGATTGAGATGTAATTATAGCGTTGGGTTGCAAGAGACTTTTCATCACCACAGAGAGCGCTCCTCGCAAATCATTCAAGGAGGAGAGGTGGAGAGAGAGAGAGGGAGAGAGAGAGAGAGAGAGAGAGGGAGAGGGGGAGGGGGGGTTTCACTTGCTGATGCCAGGAAAACACACGGTGAGCTTTTTAGCATCAAAAGTCTGAGGAGCGGGAGCCATTTGTAAACAGGATCCCCGGAGAGGGTCATATTTGGAAAGAGAGAGAGAGAGAGAGAGAGAGAGAGAGAGAGAGAGAGAGAGAGACTCGCAGGACAAAGTGATAAACATGTAGCTATCAGCTAAGCTCCTTGCATTACCCCAATGAGGACTAATCGCACATCAAACACCTTCAAGACAAATCAGACTTTAGTTCAATTGTCAAGAGGGTTTTTGTCCTGATTCAACATGAGGCAAAGGTGGCACCCGTTGCCTACTCTTCCTGTAGGAAGCATGCAGCTAGGACATGAAAACATGAAAACGGAAACATGTTTTATTTTGAATAATCAATTGAAGTTCATAAGAAAGGCCTATTCAGGCTGCCTTATCTGGTAAAAAAAAAACTCTGATTGCAGATATTCTTTACACTGCGCGGTTCAAAGCTGCCCTAATTGATATGTTAATATCAACAATGGATCAAATTACTATAACAGTAAGTGTAGTGTAGGCATTCATGATTGTTTCATTTAAGTAGACATCATCTACTCCAAAAAGGTAGTCGCATAGTCAACTAAATGCGTGATTATTCACCCAAGAAAAAAGGTTCGGTAATTTTCAGCTTGATGTGTTAATTATTTTGCACAATGTTATGATCTTGAATCCATTTTTCTTTATGCAGGAACAAGTTATGTAACAGGAAATCAGCTCTTTCTTACACTTAATGTAACCTTGTTTCAATTTGGCTTTTCTGAGATATTCAAAAGCAGGATACAGTGGCTGACATATTTTCCTGAGATCTCCCTATGTAGGCTGCAGCTATTCTCTAAAGGGCAGGAAGATGGCAAACGAGGAAGAACACGACAAGAAACGGACGACAACTCAGGAGTTGCGTTGAGCAGTGTGAGTGCTTGTGAATGCCGTTATATGTTGTACTCGCATGTAGTGTGGATTCGCCTTTGTGTTGGCAGGCCTTTTATTAGATTTGGGGAGAGAACAAGAGCTTATGAAGTTGAAAGCAAAGAGATGGATACAAATAGAAAGGCAGGGTGGAGCAGCGGGGATAGGGGGAGTTAGAGAGTGCGCCTTTGCATCCCAGAGGATTGCAGAAGATACAGACCTGAATATTAACTCACTGACACCCTACAGAACTTTAATTATTGATCACCGAAGAGCATTCACTGCCAAAGCCAACATGCGCTCCGTGAACAATCCATTGAAGGGATATTATAAAGCGAGGGATCAGAAGTATATCTTGGAATTCCTGAAAAGTTTTACACAGCACCACGTCTTAAGAGACTCAGAACACTGACAGTTTTAAAGCAAAACCCCATGTAATCCATAAAGGGAGGCTGAGAGAGAGAGAGAGAGGCTGGTACATCGTAGAGGGCCGCTCAGTATCGCGCTCAGGTCCGTGTTCCTCAGGGATGGATTACAGCTTGCTGCTACAGTAGAGCAGAGGGTGAACTGATGAAGCGGCCGGATTGCAAAGTACCACTAGATCTGGAGCAAAATATGAGGAGTTTCCGTTGTTGAGACATCTACAACTGCTTCCCCATCTCTGCTTCTCTCATTAGCCCGCTGGTTCTGTCACAGTGCATCTTGGTGGACGATTACTAACGCTTAATTTCGTTTGTCTAATTGGGAGCTAATTCTCACACGCTGCAGACGGAGGCCGAAAGGCATTGCAGTGGCCCCAAAGTAACTCAGCGGCAACCTTCACCGTTTTGCTCCGTGCTGGAGTTCGGCTTAGCTCCGGTGACTTCATTTCACACTTCATCTCCCTTTCCAGTCACGTAGACAGGGACTCAAGCGCACAGACGAGTCCAGTTGCGGACGGAGAATGTTTCAATCACGAACAATCAACCTACACAAATTAAGGCGGCCACGCATGGCGGAGTGAAGCTTGACGCGTGCATTATTACATTAAACAGCTGTGAGTGCATTTGCTGATATTTTCCCCTTAGACAAGGATTGCTTTTGCATTCTATTTTTCAATTCAAATGAAATACGAACAGTGAGACGAGTAATATTTGATCTGCTTCTGTTCGTGGAGTACAAATACACGACACAGTGTCAAACTTTAATTAATGCGGCGTGGTATTCTGTTTAAAATGAGGGAAATCTACAAACTGGGGAACCCATGATGCTCTGTAGTCCCATCCCATCTGTTAGAGAGCTCAGAGTAGCCGGCACTTGGATTCTGTCTCTGTGTCCCCGCGATGCTGAGTGGCCTCACAGCACAACACACAGTGCTCATGTTCAACCCGACCTCAGCATGGCCAAATCAGGCTAGATGGCACTTTACAACGTGGGTCCACTCAGACGGCCCAGCACATTAAAAAAACGAACACGTTGGGAGTAGAGGAATTAAGTGTGTGGCTGTAATACGTGATAATGTCTCCGCAGTGACATGGCCGTTACCATTCGACAGTCCTCGTCTCATACGTGAGACTCATCGGTGACTCAGTGAAACTGAACAGCAAATAATTTCAACAAGATGACTCAGTGCCGAGCGATTAAATAGGTCGTTAAATTTTATAACTGAGAAAAAAGAAGAAAAAAGAAAAGTTGGTGAATAATCATTCACCACGGAAGCCCTGGGTGATGGATGAAGTGATAATCATCGAGAAATAGTCACCACGTGCCTTCTTCTAACACCACAAATTGCTCTTTTTACATTATGTTTTTTGAACTTTTGAAGGCTAGCTGTTTGCCCCTTGCTTTCAGCTTTTATGCTAAGCTAAGCTAATCGCCTCCTTGCTTTAGATCCTTGCTTAACGCACGGATATGAGAGCGGTATGGAGCATCTCGTCAGTTTCTCAGGGAAAAAAGAAAATCAGCATTCTTACAAACAAACTACTCCTGTGATGTGAAATAAAAGGCGACAACTGTATGTTCCAAATGTCATGACCCAGGAATTGCTGATGAGTGACGAGCCAGGTGAAATTAATATGCATTGTAGGTACAGAGTTTAGCACCAAGGCTCACACTGTTGGCATCGGAGTCTGTTTGTGGTTTAAGGGGTGGTGGGGTGAGCTTTAGAGGGAGTCATATGGTGCCCACAGTTTGTGTCCTTCAGGCAGAGTGTGTGTGTGTGTGTGTGTGTGACACCATCTGTGGCCTGGTCACCGGCCCAGAGTTTTTTGTGCCAGTGGCTCCCTCAGAGGGAGATTGTTTGGGGGCATTTTGAGACTCATTGTTGATCCCCGCTCAACACACACAAGCAGGCACATTTCAATTTAGCATGTTAAGTGCAGCGTTCACATCATTGGCATGCGTGCTTTTTCTAATCAACGATGAGAGTCCGCCAACTGCTTCCGTGACACACAACTTTTGAGGGCATAGCTGTTTAGCTCGTGTTTGTGTCCCATTGTCTTCCTTCCGCCTTCCCCTTCTCGTCCTCCACCTTCCCCGCTTCTCCACCGAATCCCAAAGCAAGACGGGAGTTTTAAGAGTTTCACTGTTCCGATAGATAAATATGAGCTCTTCAAAGGGCTGAGTCTCTTCAATCCAATTTTAGTGATACAGTTTCAGTGACAGCTTTGAGGCTGAGTGTTTTGATGAAGAACAGGCCCGAACATCACTCTAATGCCGCGTCGGCTCATAAATAGCAATGCGCTATAAACTTATGCTTTTACTGCAAAGGGAAGGACGTTTACGGTGTTTCATTATGGATGTTATGGAGAGCAGAGATATCATAGTGCTATGATGTGGCTGAGGTTCTGCTTCTGAAACTTGTGTTGAGTTTGCTACAGCATGGTAATGGCCATCTGTTGGTAGTGCAGCAGTGCAGTAAACTACCTCTGATAGTCCGACAAGATGCAACACACACACACACACACACAAACAATCTACAAGGATGACCTCTCTCTAGTTGCAGCAATACATGTGTGTGTTTGTGTGTGTGTTGTGTCCGTAATGCTCTGGGGTGAGTCAGACAGGGGACAGAGCAGGATTGAGCTTCGGCGTGAGGATGAGGAGGCTTGTAAATTCACATCGTTGACGCGGTAACATTTTTAGAGGACACACACATCCTGTCTCTTTGAAATTATGTTTATGTCTAACTATATAGCAAGGAATCCCTGTTTGCCTCTGTGTGTGTGTGTGTGTGTGTGTGTGTGTGTAGGTGTGTGTGTGTGTGTGTGTGTGTGTGTGTGTGTCCTTCTCCTTCGTACTGTATATCATAAGAGAGGTTCATCCGATCTTTTTCACAGTTGTATTGCTGGGGACCCAAGGACGTGCATTGTTGAATTTGGTGCAATTGAGCACGCGACACATTCAGTATTAATAAACGTTAAAGCGATCAGCGGTCTGTCCAGCAGCGGGGGGCGGGGCTTCAGGGCTCTGCGGTCTGAGTCGAGCATGTCGTTCCGCAAGGCCGTCGCAGGCCGTGGCTCATTGACTGTAGTTGACTTTTGCTGCTGGATGATGGATTTACTGACGTTACAACCGAACTTACCTCGAGTCACCAGTGACGAGCGGTTCCAGGAGTCAAGCAATCGGCCTGTTCGGAACGGGCACTGCACTAGTTTTACCAATTTGCAACAAGTATATTTTGAAGAAAACAGCACGGCCAGCGATTACGTTTTTCATTAATGACTTTACCATCAGCCTCAGCTGTACTTTCTGTTTTGTGCTAATTAGCAAATGTTAGCATGAGGTGTTACTAATAACATTAATGCTGATTCTTTTTCATTTAGGCATCCCAGTACACCATGACAGTGTGACAGTGAGCCTGCATGCACAATACCAGGACCCCAAAACTGAAGCAGCTAAATGGAATGCAGCCATCGTTGAATTGATGATACGCTGTGCTTTTCTTACTATGACATGTCAAAATGTCTTCCATGATAAAAAGTCTATTACACAAATGACATCATGTCTAAACGGGTGGAATAAAGAGTTACTTACATGTGTTGTTTTCTTCTCCTTCTTGTTTCCTTTTCTTTGAATTTCACCTCGCTGTGTGAAAAAACGCAGCTGCATGGCGTCACGTAATAACAAAATCCTCTCAGCAGTTTGCTGCGCTTTATCAGTAAGACGCCCCAGTGCTAGTGACAAATATCTTTAGCTACAATGTGGTATTTTCACAGAGGTAGATAAGGAGCATCACGCAAGCACAGATGAAGCAGTGAGTCTAAATGTGAATCAGGAAGATGTGAGCCTACAGCAGAAAATGAAGTGAGATAATACTGTTTTTGCACAATGCAGTAGCAAAAGATACACAGAAGTAAGAGTCAGCTACATGTTCACATTCACTCTGAACGTTATCAGCTATTGAATAAGTTCAGAACAAGCTCTCGTATGTTTAACGCCAGTAAATATTTTACACAATTACATTTTCCCACATCTACTTTACAGCTTAATCTTTGCATCACCAATGTGTAGGGAACATTACAACATGTTTCATCAGATGCTATCTGTGAAATAATGATGTATGCATTGTACAACATGTTAGAGTGTGTACACAAGAGCATGAAAGACAGTGAGAGCGAGAGAGAGAGAGAGAGAGAGAGAGAGAGAGAGAGAGAAGGATAATCTCCTGTCACTTCACGTCACTTGATCCAGAACACTCTAGGTCAATTGGAGACGTCTCACATCTTTATCTGTAGCCCTCGGATGGGAGGGACGGAAGCTCGCTTTGTTTTGATTCACTCCTTCAACTTTTGTACCGTGAACTCCGTACGGACAAATTCCTATTATTACCCCTTTGATACCGCTTGGCACTCGGCCACAATGCTCCGAAGGATTTGCCGCTCAGTGTGATGTGAAATGCATGTTGTGGGATGAGACGACGCGCAACAAAAAACCTATTGTGCATGCAGGTCAAGCAACAAAACGCAAGCGCTCATATGTGTGACAGACTAAATGACGCCATTTGTGATGAAATACCAAATAATAATACACCTTAATATTACTACTAAGTACGTTTTGGGATGTGTCATGAGTAGTGTTTCACCTCAAGTATTTGGTTATCAGTCAGATTAAAATAAGAGTTTAGTCAGGGCCAAGCTGATTAGTTTAACTGTTGCATTTTTCATCCTTTTTGATATCTTGGTATTTGAAGGTATATCTCCACAGTTGCAACACGACATTGACACATCATTAACCTTTAAAGTTGATACAGCAAACTTCTTCTTAACCTCTTGGACCCGAGCGAGCCCCATTTGGGGTTTACGAGATTTTTAATCGAAGAGAGCGTCGTAGAAATTAAAGTTCTTAAAGACATTAAAAAAAGAAATTACATTTTTTTTTTTTTTTTTTTATCGAAAAAAGTCTCCTTAATGTAATCACGTTAACCATTTTACACACTACAAACACCATTATAAACTATTCTACTAACTAACTAAGAAGATTCGCCACAATATCGCCACAGCCGGCAAGACAACAACTCAGAGAATGCTTCGTAAATCTCGGGCATAGCATCTTACCCGGCAAATCACACCGCTAACAACATTAGCATTCCACACAGAGTTCAACGGTAGCTTCCAAATTACTCTCCGTCAAAGCGTTCAGGAGTTACAGCCAACAAGCCACAGAAAGCACAACTCCCACACTGCGAAAATATTATAACTGTATCATACCTTGAGACGGTTTTGAGGGCCAAAACGGTGAAATCCGCAATTATTCCTTATTAGTAATGTGTTCGTCTGCTCAGTAGGTACGTCTGGAACTTAAAATGGAGTTTCTCCATTCATCTGAGCCAAAATGGTGGTCAGAATGCCGGCGGCGAATCATACAGGGGCTTGGGGCTTGGGGGCTGACCGCTGCACGGTTTTGGAGTTTTATTGGCTCAAACTTCTGTCAATCACTTCATGAAACACACGAGTGTGTTCGTTTTGAGCACCTGGAGCTAATGAGATGTCACATGACAAGATCCACCAACCACAGGCTGAGCAAGGGCTCCAGACAAACAGACAGAGACATCCAGGAGAGATATGACACGTCAAAATGGGTCAAAATGGGTCAAAATGGGTCAGAATGGGTCAGAATTATGCCAAAATGATGCCAAACAGCTCTGTTAGGATAGATTGTACAATATGAGTGACAAATAAAGTAAAATATATAATTATAAAGTATATAAAATGAGAATTTCGCATGTTTTTTTTTAGATAAACACCTATAATTGGGGTTTGCTTCACTTTATTTACACCAAATCTTTTTGTGAGGTTCCTGCACCCTTTGTGCTATGAATTGGGAATGTTTTAGGCTAGCCAGGGCCTTATTTAATAAATTACAGTGCTTTTTCTTCAGACGAACTTGGGAATTTTCCCTGTTTGCTGTGTTCAGTCTTCAGCTACTATTAACCAGTAACATATACACAATATTTACTCATCTCATCAAATCTCACAATCCCTAGTGTTATTCAAGCATCAACATTTTTAAAATAGACCTTGTAGTTACAGAATTGTAGTCTCTTTTGTATGGGTTACAATTTTCGAGAAAAGGCCTAAAAAAAGGCTTAGGGTCCAAAAGGTTAACTTATTTACAACTCCAGCGGTTACAAAGCACATTATCATCCTGAGGGAAATATCTGTCTCTTTAGCTCATAAATGCTCCAGTATGTTTCCCAGCTTCTCACTAACTGTGTCTGTCTGCTGTTTGGTGCTAAGCAGGTATAGTGTACAGTGGGTTTTTAGAGCTTTTTTCACAGAAAAAAAAGCTGCCTGCAGCGGCCAAAAAACAACACTCTGAGAGCAGTTAGAGTGAACCAGAAAAGGAAACAATGAGCTGAAACTGGCTATAAAGCGCTGTAAAGCCGAGGGGAGCCGCAGATTCTCTCTAGGTTCATTACTTAGAGGCGAGAGACCCATTTCACATGGTCACGTTGTTCTCACATTGACATTTGCTACATTGGTGTTATAAATATATTGGTTATAGCTGCTTTAAGCTTCGCCGTGTACAGTACAGAGATCCCTCTGGGACTTTTACACGTGCACGTTCAAACATGAGTTGTAAACGTTATATTTTATTTAAAGCTGTCTCTAGACACATTCAAACTGAACGAGAGGAAACGTGTGGGGACAAGAGAGGAAATGTCCAAAAGGGCAGCAGAGGAAAGAAAGGCAAGTGTGAGTCTAATTTCCCATGGTGCACTACTTCCCTGTGCTGTGTTGACTGATGGAGCCTGACTCTGGGTTACCTGTGATGGCCTTCTCACCAAGGTCCTGAGCACACTCTCCCCCATCTCCACCTATAACTCTCACTCACTACATCCTTCATTATGATGACACTACATCCTGGTTCCCAGTGCCCCGCCATCAAAACTCTACACAATCTGTACAAGAGGATATTGCCCCATTTCCCACCTCTCAGTCCCATTATCGTTACTGAGCTCCTCTTCTCCGCTCAGCCTCCCCCTCTCGAGCACCAACCTGGCAATTTGCCACCCGCTCCCCTGCCGTCCTCTTCAGCATTAGCAGGAGTGTACCATGGTTGTCCCGCTGGTAAATGTACCCATTATGTGAAGAGAACACGTATACGCAACAAAATCATCCAAGTGTATTTAGACTACGTCGTTAGTAATGTGACTAACGTAATGTTAGTAACTAAAAAAGGCCTCTGGCGAGAGTGTTATATGGTATTCATCTTTACCAATATAGGCCACCGGACGCTGAATTTATTTAGAATTACCTGCAGATTCATAAAATTGCAGCGAATTAGCATGAACTCAATTGACTTCAACCAGTCTGGTATTGTTTTTGCGTGTGATTTTTGATGAACAGTGATCATAGCTGCATACAGTTTAGAATATAAATGTATTTATTATTTTTGTTTCGAATTAAATGTATATTCCCAAATCCTCTCAAAAATGCCACCACATATAATAACACAGTAGGTCCAATGAGTGACTATATATTGAAATAGTCTGATTTATGATGGGTTCATTATTGTATCTAAGGGCCTATTCTACACCTGTGTTTACAAACTGATGTAAACAACCATTTAATAACAGGACCGATAACCATTAATATATCGATAACATGTAAATGAGAACATTAAGCCACTTAGCTGCTCTCAGCTCTGTAACACGAGTTAATGGATCCTTTTCATTGCAGGAAAACGCATTAACGATGGCTGCATTCCATTTAGGTGAGCCAGCTGTAGGACTCTGGTATAGTGCATGCTCACGCCGATGTCACGGCATGCTTGAGTAGAACAGAGCCGTCGTTAATGTCATTATTTACACCTGTGCTTTTCCTGCTTGACAAATCAAAAAGTCCGCTTTGGAATTAAAGAAAGAGTCCGTTCTCCTCAGACTCACAGCACATTTCCTTTAATGTATCTTCTATAGATCACAGCCTAACAGAATAAGGCAGATGGTCTCTCACCTCATCAAAAGCAAACATGAACCGAGGTATTTGACGCACACGGACACACTGTGTGAATTTGACAGCATATTTGGGAATAAGCAGTCAAAAGGAGACTGGGAATACATTGGAAGTGTCCTCTCAGCCAGCACAGTAAATATTCACAACTTCTCTCAGCTCTAACAAGCACAATTATGCATACATAATCACTGGTGTTACGCAACTAAATGGGTTACTGGTACATGAATAATTTGCATTTGATACTCAGCCATCACCCTCTGAGTTCTCATTGTTGTCATTGTTTCAGTCTCATTCTGCAAGTTTCTGCAGATTTTCATGTTGTTAGAAGTACAGCAATGTTGTTCTCTGATCAGTAAAAGAAACAAAACATACTCACAGACAGACTTTAAGCATTCTGGGTCACGAACATGTTGAATCAACTGTACATGTGTGTTAGTGTGTTTATGTGTGTAGGGGGTTAAAGAATCTTAGCTGTCAGTCGTCAGTAAGATCAGTTTTTATTCTAATTATCAATTCCTTAAAAGAAAAAGTGCGACATTTCGGGTGAGAGACTAGACTAGAAGATCGGGACCACTCATTTCTCATCTTGTCGTCAAGAGTTTGGGAATGATAACTGTAATTTACTGATAGTGATTTGGATTATATCGAGCCTTATTACATCTGAGCAGTTGTTTCATCAGTTCATGATGATCAGGGGCCAAAGCTAGCAGCTTCATATTAAACAGATGGAATCAATTTCTCATTTAAATCTCGAAGTCTAGTTTCCAAAATGTTCCTTTTAAAGCAAACTTTGGACCCACAACACTTCAATCCTGCGGGTTATTTACGCACACACATGTGCAATGTTATGCAGGTACACACAAAAGTGCTACATGCATTTGTGTGCGTGTTTGTCCCTCGGTTTTGGACTCCAATGAGATGTCCAACTGCGGCCGCCGTCTTTTATCACGGAGCTGTGAGGGAGATGATTCTAACAACTAGACAGACACGTGTCAGCATGACAGTTGCGAAAACTGCACACGCAGACACACACACACACACACACCATCTACATTTTGATTGTATGGTATTGTCTCCCTTTGCAGGATGTAATTAGCAGTGCCATCTGTATGTATGAGACTCAGAGGTGAGGACAGCACAGGAGGAGCACGGCTGTCCATGTACACTCAAATCATTACTTCGGGCTATTCGCTGCTTTTTTATTTTTCATTATTCCTCGGCTCTATTCCCTGAAAAAATGCTCTCCCACATTAAGCCATCAACTCCAAACTGCTCTATTTCCTCTCCAGTGTCTCGCCACATCGCTGTCCTCTTTGTGTGGTGTCCAGCCTCTCGAGTGTCAATTCAGCTGCCATTACTTCACCGTGCCGCATTCTCCTCTGCTCAGCCTCTCAGCCCCTCTATCGCATTTTCATGCGTCTGATAAATTCAAATGTTCCTCAGTCTGTCATTCTGTCTCCCTACCGCTTTCTATCTGTCTTTAGATGTCTCTGTTATTCTCTTTAGGCCACGGGACAGATGTGTTGGACGCTCAGAGGAGAAGTACAGGTTTAAATGACGGGCTTGTTAGCGGGGTCACTGACAATTCTGCTAATTAGCTGCCGTATCACCTTGAGCTGCGGTGCCAGCGGCGAGGTAGGAGGGACGGCGAATGAGCGAGAGGAAGACGATGTCAAAGAAACAAACCCTCAAATTCTGGCAGCGCCTAAAAACATCACTCACTTTATCTGTAGCTTTAAAAACAAGCCAGAGCAGAACATATGATGATACAAAAGAAAGATTAATAAGAAATTCAACCCTGCGCGACTCATTATAACATTAAGTTTGGCAAAAAGTTAATTATATCTTTAATGAGAAAATTGCATGCAGTGTTTCCTTGGAAAATTGTCGCGTATAATATAATGAATCAATTTTGTCACCTGTTAAAAAATAGTTCAAAAAGGCTAATTGTAAGTTGCTTCGAAAAGCCAAATTAGTGTTACTTCCAAATATGTTCCACCCATATTTAAGTTTGTGTAATAGGATGAATGCTGCACTGAATAGTAAAACCCAGTGCTGTTCAACGGCTGCTAATAATATTGATATAGTTATTTGTGCGAGTGCAGACAATTAGCGCGGGTCACTGAAAAAAATTGATGGCGCTTGTCATTTTCCCAGAGGGCAAAATCATCACGTAATTAACCTGTTAAAAATCAATACACAGCAGACTGTATGCAAAATGAGAGGCCATGTCCCTTATTAGCTGCAGATTGCAAAGTGGATCTTCCTGTTGTACTATTGGCTGCTCGGGGAGTCACCAGACTTCCTATTGGTCCTGGAAACTCGTTAATGAGCCTCAGATGTCCACTTCACTCAGTGGAATTATCGTGGTGTTTAATGTTGATATCAGCCTACTAATTACAGCCTATTAATTAGGGAATAAATAATATAATGTAAAAACTATACTCCAGTTAGTGTAATTAAAGAAGACTAATTAATACATTAATTGATTTTATGTTAATTTAATTTTCCATGAAATTAGAAGAATCTTGGGAGGATGATGCAGAGTGAAGTATTACGGTCCCTTGGACAAGGTCAATGTCATTTGGTACGATTAGAAAATACGTCCAAAAAATAGCTACCTTGCACTAACAAAGAAGCAAAAACAAAACAAGAACACAAAGTGCAGTTTGATTAAAAAGTGATGAAGAAGTTCTTGTCAACCAAAGACACTCATGTGGATACTCAACAGGCATACCATTTTTTTAGTTTTGCCTTGTACTTTTTCCTAATTGGGGAGCATGCTAAAACCGGATGTGCAAACGAGTGGAATGGAGGCACTGGAGGGCTGGATGAGCCTTTGTTCAAAAGAGAGAGGGAGGCAGAGAGGGAGAGAGAGAGAGAGAGAGAGAGAGAAGATGAAAAATCTTCTTCGTTCTGGGATCTGGGTCAGAGCTCTGCGTTGCGGCGCCGAGTGTTTCTCCGTGGCGCTGTGCTGCACACTGTACTGACTGTATTTGTCTCTGGAAAGGCAGAATCTACCTGGTGAAGCATCCCTGGGTAGACCAAGCACCCACATACTCGCAGCCCATACAGTAATACGCAAACAGCAATCAGAATTTCAAATACTCTTTCACACACTTACATGCACAAATGACCAGCCCTGGTCATGATATGGAGTCAATGAGGCGGGAAGCCATTTCAGGTTTAGACAGTATGGGCCAGCTGAGGCAAACTGTTTCCCCTAAAAAAAACACACACACACACACACACGGGATTCTCACAGTCAGCAGCAACACTGATGTTCTTCTCTCCCTCAAGTTTCACCTCCAAAGACTCGGCCTCTTCAATGAGCTCTACTAGATTAGCAGCGCGGTGAGCTAGCCGGACCCCCCTTCTCCAATCTGTATTATGAGGATAGCATGTCTTCGCACGACTTTGCCTTCGCAGGTCACTGCGCTCATTTTTTTAGCCAGCGCACGACTAAAAAACACACACACGCACAGAATTCCCCAACACACGCCGGCACTTGAACACACTCGAGGCGCGCACACACAAAAGCAGCCGCTGCCGGTGTAACAGAAGCAACAGAGGCATTTGATTGACATTAGCACGGCGGCTGTAGATCTAATTTTCTCGGATTGGTGGAGAGGAACAGCAAATGGAGAACGCAGCAAATCAACCTGTCAGTCAAAGTGGCTACCTGGCCCTTGCTTTGGCGCCGTAAGTGAGCGAGCACTCTGCTGCAGAGCTACGGCGGCACAAAAGGTACATCCGTTGTGTTGTTGAAGCAGAGAGAATTAATCCCCATGTAGTTATCGCTCGGATATTGTTTTAATTGAGCCAATCAAATGTGGCAGTTATAAAGACTTCTGAATATTAGGTGAAAAGGAACAAACAAGACGCACTTTATTCTTTCCATTTCGATGGCCGTGTATTCATTGTGATCTGGTTGCACTCCTTTGGTAAAATATTAAAGACTCCCCCCAAAAACATGTTGAAGAAGCTGCGTCTGCAACAACCACCCCTGTAATGTTTGATTGAATGAATACAATTCACCATCAGGGCCGGACTGGAAACATATAATTCAGGCAGGGAATCTAACGCCAGCCCAGGCCAATCTCCACACGTTCACAACAGACCACATATACTGTACTTGTATTTTTTTTGTTTACGGGAGGGGGCTGTATCTGCCTTGTGTTGTTTTCGCTTTGATTCACCCGTTACATTTTGTATTTTTAACATTATTGTTGCACTCCAGGCCAATCAGCTGGCCAGGTCACCGGGAATTTGCCCGGTGCTCCCGATGGCCAGTCCGGGCCTGCCCACAATTGGCTAACAACCTGTCTAGACTGCACGTGAATCAGACGTGTTTTTCACTTGCACGCCTCACCACAGATACACTCCTATTTGAATCAATGCAGATGTGTGCACCGGCTCTGTGAAAGATGCGTGTCTGAGCTCCGTCTCACACGCGTAACCCGCGACTTTGTCAACGTGAGGTCGATGCCCGATGAAATGGCACAGAATAACCGTGTCTCGGCTGCAACTCAGCTGTCGGCTGTAAGCTATTAGCCAAACACATCGTCCAAAACAATAAAAGCGAGCAAACTGTTTTCCCCCACCGTGTCTCTGGCTGCGGAGGCGATGCACTCAGCTGTGTGATCACTTGCGGCCTCAATCGGTGAGAGTAGTAAGTCAGGAGGAATTCAAGGGCAATATAAAACAGGCAATATAAAACAGGCAATACAACGTGTTTTGAGAAAGTGTGAGTCACCGCAACAACAAAGGGGTCCTTAAGCATGCAGCATAACTTAGCACCCGAAATATTCTGCAGCTTGGTGCAGCAGTGTGTGAGATAAGCTGTGGACAGACATACACGCACAAAATCAGTCACACACACACACACACACACACACACACACACACACACACACACACACACACACACACACACACACACACAATATCATTATCTCTATCTATTATCTTTAAGTGTCAAACCCTGCACATTCATCATTCTGCACACTCAAGGTAAACCATACGAAATCAAGTAACAATAAGAAAAACACATGTTTGAATAGAGGGTTTTATACCAATCGCCCCCCTGGTGATCCATAAAGAATTGCTGATTCCGATTACTAAGCACTCCTGATAAAGAAAATGTATTTTCCCACATGCTGTTAATCTGATTGTTGCTTTAAATAGCAACAGTGTGTTATTCCCCCCCCCCCCATGTCATGAGGTTATCAACCGGCTTTGAATTTGAATGAATTGTAGGTTGGCATTGCCAGTTGATTATTAATCTAACAGGTCCTTCGGGGGTTAAACAGGGTGTATCAGATCGATTGAGCTGCCTATAGAGGAGGACTCAGCGAAGAAGAGGTGGTGCTGTGAGGCCCGCGGCTGAGAGAATAAAGATCTCTGCGCTAGGTATCTGCCATATCTCTGCTTGGCTGGCGGGAAGGAAGTAGGTGTCATATATGCTCTTATCAGAAGGACTGTTACAGTATCTCTGATACCTCTGTTTTATCATTGGTATGAAAAAAAAAATGTCCAGAGGGTGTGAATGGCCATCTAACGGTCTTCTTTTCCTCCCATTCTCTTTTCCTTTCTGTTGTCACAGTGAAGAGACCAAAAAGGAAATGTACCTACTACACACAGATTCTAATCTTTTCTCATTTTTCTGTTACCTGTTACAGGCGACCACAAGTGAAGGACATCAGCCTCCCTGCTCTGTCTTTTTCTTGACCCATGAAAGGTGAGGATGGACTTTTGCAGTGGCCTTGGTACTAAAAGAAGACCCCGCAGCACTTTTATAAATCTAATCTAAAACCTGATTTTCAGTTTCCAGCTGTAGGAAGATCCAAAACAACTCAAGACCTAATTCCGAACAAAAGCCTCTCTCTCTCTCTCTCTCTCTCTCTCTCTCTCTCTCTCTCTCTCTCTCTCTCTCTCTCTCTCTCTCTCTCTCTCTCTCTCTCTCTCTCTCTCTGCACCTCTCACTCTCTTTTACAGTAGTCTGTGCCTGAAAGTAACACTCCCCTTCGCGTGTATAGACACCTCCTTGACTTCAGCTTTCATTAACCTCTCGGTGTACTCCATCGACGAGAGGGGAGAATGTGCTACAATAATATCCCAGTGACAACACGTGGGTCAGGACCCCTCTGATCCTGAGAGGGGGAGAATATCTCATTAAGAGGGAAAGCCTCTGGGACACTAAAGCAATTTGGCTTGCCCTCTGTTCTCAAGAACCAATTAAAACATTAGCCTAAACTATCGCAGTGCTCACAGATGTTGATACGCAGCCATGACTGTTGCATGCGTAACACTGAAAAACTGCAGCAGTGACTCCCAAGGCAAAAAGTAGTAATCAGTGAAGGTGACAAATACGCTGCGTAATGTAAATTCAAACCGCCAACGCCAGAAAATTAGAAATATGCTCCAATTACATTCTAAACATGAATAGGCCGCGCCTGCTTTTAGTACATGCTAGTGCATGTGAGCGAGCGTGCCCCACTGGTTAGCGCATGGCTGTTGCTCTGCACTGCTCTCATACGGCGGTTACAGCTGATAGCGCCGACCCGACCGACGAAGGCGTGGCACCGGTTCCCTCTCGGGTGAACACTGTTAGCTCTGTCAGCACGTTCGCTGTTGTTTGCACCAATAGCTGTGAGCCGACGGCTCGCCTTTCGCCATGTTGAGAGCCGTCGAGAGGCAATCGAAATGCCGCCTATCTCGGATCTTGCACCTTTAAATGGATTGTGTGTCCACGCAGTGTGTAGATCCTCGTCTCACAAGTTGAATGCGCATTTCATTTTCATTTAAATGGGTATAATTCCAGCGAGTGCACCTTCAAAAGTTTCCTGACGGCTTTTCCCACAGAGCTTTCACTCCATTTTCCATCCGACGATTTGATTCCAGTCTATTAAACTGTGCTTCCAGGCCAGCTGCAAAAGTCTCAGCATCATTCTGTGCTAATGAAGCGTAGCCTGTCCATAACCAAATCTCAGTCTATGAAATCTTTGGATAACGCTGGCCCATGTGGAGACGGGGTCTTCCATCATCCCTCCAATCTCTAACTCGATTCAACAATTACATGCAAATAATTCCACAGATTCCAATCATTCTGAGACATTACTTGGAGAGATAGAAGAAAGTTCAAACAAGGACAATCCGCAGATCTTTCAAATGATCAAATGCATTGTCCAAAGAGGAACAACTGAATTGATGAAAGCAGATTTTCTCTAACCGCCTTTTTTTTCTTCTTTAATTCCACGTTGAAATATTTACTTCTTCCTCTTTCATCACATGTCAACATTAATTAAATGTGCTTCTTGGCCAAAAAAAAAAGTGCACAAATGGTCTTTGACATCATCTTTCCAGACTCAGCAGAGAAAAATGAGATGCTCGTCGTTCCAAAATCTCTCACAAAATCTGATTACTCGTGAATACTTCCTCCAGGGTGAATATGCTTCGCTGCTGTTCCTTTCACAAGCTATAATCAGAGGTGAATCTGTCTTTCCCTGAAAAATTACAAGGGAATGCAGTGTCCTTGATTCAACTCGACTACCAAACTGTGAAGACGTTTTTTTTTCTTTCTCTCATGTCAAAACAATATTTACAACCAATCAGAAACATCACTGACAGACTGCGGCAAAGAGAAAACATTTAAGCATCACCTCTGACCACGGGTTCCCTCCTTGTTGATTCGACTGACGGGAGATGAGTGCAGATATGCTGAGTCCACAGGGCATCTCCCTGAACGATGTCACTGTGAGGTCATGTGATGACAGTCCAGAGTAGTGGGTCATCGCCCTCTGACCCCTGCGATCCTGCATGAATAAAACTTGCTCGAGTGAATGACATAGAGGAGCTGGAGGTACCGGGTTAGCCCCCCCCACCCATGGCTGGCTACAAAATAAGAGCACTCCAATGTTACTGAGCATTAAACACTTCATCAAACACATAAATCCAGTCAAAAGGCTACAAAGTTGAGCTACCTTTTAACAGCGCAGTATTGTTATTTTGCAAAACCATTATGCTCCATCGTTCACGCAGTTACAGGCTGATCATCACTCTGGAGTTTAGTGGTCCAATCACCCTCGACCTCATGGGAGAGTGTTAGCTGGATGCAGGCCAGCGCTTAGAGACGGGATGGCATTTCACCCGTAGCGCCTAACATCACTGCCAAAAGCTTGCCTTTGTGCACGGTCCTTAACAGCTACAGATCAGTGCTCCAGACACAGTGGCTTTTGGCTGACCCAGTGTACTGTGGCCCTGCAGTGGAAGATACTGACATGTGCAGGAATCGAGCATGCGTGCGTGCGTGTGTGTGTGTGTGTGTCTCTTAGTGTGAAAAAAGAGTGAGCAAAAGTCTAAAAGTTTTAGCACCAAAATGTATTTTATAAACAACGCCAGAACGCCAAACGGGCCAGGGGCGTGAAGTGTGTGTGTGTGTGTGTGGTGGTGGGGGTTGGGGGGGGGGGGGGGGGTTATTCACCATCTTAATTTAGCGTGTTAACATGCAAGCCTTTGCTAATTAGCAGCCAATTATGGCACTACATGAAAAGTTAAGTGATCATCAAAGTTAAATATATTTCATCTCTTAGGGGGACATGAGTCAAGTCAGAGGGTCCCCCAAATCACCTTGTCTTAGATATCTAGATATCTGTACCAGATTTTGCACCAGAAAACAATAGTTCACCGGATAAGTGTAATCTTGACATGCTGGTGGCGCTACAGTCAAAGTCGGGAGATCCCCATAATCTTTAGGAATCAATCTTATAGAACCATGAATGTCGGAACCAAACTGCATAGCAATACAATAGTTGTTGAGAAACTTTAGTCTGAACCAAAGTGGTGGACCGACCAACCGAAGTACATACTGTATTTGGACACATTCAAATTGATTTTAATTAGCATTTTGGTAACTTTGATCCTCTGTTAAATGTTTTGCATCTCCTGCAGATAGAACATTTCTTTATAAAACAATATCAAAGATTTATTTGAAGATTAATCTATTAGACATTTGTTGTTTAACTGATACGTGACAACACACACGAAAAAATGCAAACATTCACAGACCCTGACACACACACACACACACACAACACGATCCCTCTTGGCACTCTATGACCCAAATCCTCAATGAACCCCTCCCTCTTGGCTCCTCCAATCCCCCCCGCCCCCATCAGTTTCAATTTTACATGAACAGAGACACAAGCACACAGGTTTCTCAACAAACTGTGAACATTTTCACAGAGGAAAACATCTGGAAACATAACAAGCTGGTACCGGATGTGCACGGCCCAGGACAGGAGGGCTCTACAGCGGGTGATTAAAACCGCCCAAAACTGGTACCCATCGACCGAGCATCAGTGATATTGGTGACAAGAGGTGCCTGCGAAGAGCCTAATAGATACTAAAAGACAATACCCACGCTAGCCACAGCCTCTCTGGCAGGAGATGCAGAATCATCAGCTGCCCTACCACCAGACTTCAAAGCAGCTTCTTCCCTCAGGCTGTGAGACTCCCAAACTCATCCCCCACTCTCTCCAGCATGTAACATAGTTTTGCTTTTTTTAAGTCTTTTTTGTTTTTCATATGTAGCCAAATGGGACTACAACTGCAAAAACCCTGTGTTGTACATTAGCAATAAATGAAACCTTGAACCGTTAAGCATGAACCGTGGACTGGAGCAGAAGAAACAGACAGCAGCATCCATCCTTGAGACCCTGATTCAACTTTGTACGCGGTGTTCGAGAACTTTTCTTCTTCGTACCTCTCTAGTTAGTCAGCGATGTGATTCCGCTCTTTTAGAACCATCTTTACCTCAGTAAACCCACATCACCTCTGAGTCAACAGCTGCTTCGCTATGTGAAAGAACAGGTGTCCAGGAGAGAGAGAGAGGATGCTGAGGCTACAGAGGGTTAAATGCTGGCTCTGACCCCCACTGATCACCCTGCTGAGTCTGTAATGCCACCCATAGTCCGGGGGCACAGGCAGACACACATGGCTCTGCATTGAGAATACGAACTAGGCGAGACATCAGGGAAAACGCAGGGAAGAGATTTAATAGAAAGTCTTCCGAGAGTTGCCATATGCCCAATAAGCCCTTTGAGGCCTGTACTATTCACCATAAGCCGTCACCAGGATTATTGTCACAGAATAAACAGACTAACCTTCACCTAACCTAAACGCTAACCTTCAGAACAGAGCTACTCCATAACAAGTACGTCCTACATTCAAAATCTTACTTGAGTAAATCTACTGAAGCATAATGAGCGAAATGTACTTAAGGTATCAAAAGTAAAAGTACTCCTGTGACTGTTACAGTGTACGTGGCATTATTTAATTGTTTATAATGATAAAGCTGATCTGGCTGCAACTGGTCCAGATGCTTTCCTCAATTTTTGGGCTTGGATGAAAATTGGATAGTTTACATAAAACCATCTAAGAAGTTTAGAGGCCAAATGTCTCTTTGGTTGAACTGTTGAACTGAACAACTCAAAGATGTCAAGACGACAAAAAAGACTTAACTGCAGGGCAGAAAACAGGTCTGTAAACTTTTAGGCTCCAAAATAAATAATGTATTGTTCATTTACTCTTTTCAGCCAGAGGACGATCTTGTACATCTAAATGTTGCCTTGAATAGAAAAAAACATTTTTGTGGCAAGGTACTGCTTTTTTGTAAGAAGTTACAAGCCAAAAAGATTGGGAACTGGTTTATTCTTTACCAATGTATTCTATAAACATATCACAAATCACATCACATACGTATCTGTTGTTAAATCTTGATCTGTGAAGTAAGCAGTAACTGTGTCTGTCAGATAAATACAGTGGAGTAAGAAAGTACAATGTTGCCCTCTGAAATGTATAAAGTCACATAGAGTATAAAGTTACATAAAACTGAAGTATAGTTGTAAAGTACAAGTACGTCAACATTTTGAGGTATATTATTTTCCACCACTAGTATGTGCACACACTATACTGTACTGTGTGTGCATGTTCCTAACTTTAGTACAGTGAAGAAGTGCATAGTGTTATTTTACTTGTATTGTACTTGAGTATTTCCATTTTATGCTACTTTATATTTGTACTTCACCATTTTTCAGAGGCAAATATTTAACTTTTTACTAGATTAAGTTTACGTTAGTTACTGTGCACGTTCTAATAAATTATACAGAGTATAATCAACAAATAAACTATGATGTATCTCACTAAAGTGAACTCTGTCTGTCCCTCGCCTTTCTTTTGGCAACCGATCGACTAAAACTTTATTGTTAGACGTAATTGAAACAAGGTCTTCCTTTATCAGCTTCTACAATTAGGTGACGAACATATTAATGCATCGATGACTATAATCCAATAATGTAATATCCATTATTCTAAAATGGCCCATTCTGCATGTACTTTTTTACATTTGAATACATGACATTTACTTGTAGCAGAGTATTTATACACTGCTGTATTACTTTTACTTAAAGGAAGTCTTCCCCCACAAAATGACCATTTCTATACATCAATTACTCGCCCTGTGTTACGCTGAATTATTGAAGAACACTTTCTCTCGTGCCTCCAGGGCGAACGAAGAATCAAGAACGGAGAAAAGTCTTGAGGAATTGAAGTAAATGGGGGCTTCGTTTTAAAAACAGCAACACTTTATCAAACATTGATGTGCAAACTCTCACCCAACTATTGCACCACGATCCATGAGTAATTCACCCAGTCAGACACATGCATCTTCGCTAAAACCTATTTGGAACACTTTCCTATAAACAGTGCTCAGACCGACGTGTACAGCCCTTGCACAAGCGTGGGACTGTTTGTGCAGTTTGCTTTACAACAACGTTGTAATCAGCTGCTCAGCCTTTCTGGAAATTACCCTATTACATGGGCAACTCTCTGATGAAGTAAGGAGACAAGCAGCGGGGAGATAATACACTCTTGCACACTGTTGCAGGGTTACTAATATCCACGGTGGACTGGCAGTGATGAATGAGATTCCTGGGCTATGTGGAGGTGTATTGAGCACGAGGTAAGAGGGAAAAGGATGCAGAGAATGGATGAAGGCAGTTGGATGATTAACCAAAGGTTGTATGAATAGCCCCTCTGATTAGTTATTTCAAACAGGTATTGTTGCAGGTTGCTCTGCACGTTTTGAATGCGGGGTCTTATTATTTTCATTGCAGAAATCCACATACGCCAGGAGAGGGAGAGCATTCTTCATGCAGACATTGTTTCACCGGGCAATCTTTTCATGCTTTGTGGTTTCTACCGAGCTGTTGTTTTAAATAACCACTCAGAGGGAATCAATATGTTATCACTCATCTGACTTAAACTTACCCGTGAAAATCGAGAGCTGAGAGTTGAAACATTTCCCGTTTTGATCAAGCCCACAAAGTGGTATGGTACAGTATAAATGTCCATAAGTATAAGTTTCCATCCACTTGGTTTTATGCACATTTGTACATTTACAAAAATGTATAAAAATAAATAAATATTGAATATCAAAATATTCTCTTTTTCAGGTTCAAACTTGTATTCTGGGTTTCTACTAGAACATGTTTACATGCTTTAATGTTCAAAAAACACATGTTTTTTTTTCATACCGTTTGTCTGAATATACATGTATTCATGTAATCTGAATGGCTTGGTGAATCACGTGTTTTCTGAACGAGGCGGCCGACAAAAAAATGGAAAGTTTGTGGGTTGGTAGGCATTCCAGAGTTTTTAATGATATTCTTCACACTTGGCTGAAGTTGAGAAGTTGGTGTGTACGGATGAAACCGAACTGCGACAAAGTGCACGAGATCAGACTTAACGAATGAATCGTGCAGTAAATGAAGCGTGTGACTTAAATGTCCGCTGAAGCTTCTGTAATGCTGTAACGCTTCCCAAACTGATAGATGAAACAAACATAAATGTCATATGCTTGAAAGGCGCGCTTTTAATTACATCATCTCATTGCACTCTATTCTTATGCTGTGGTTTAATGGACCCCAACTGGAGACTTAGAGCCACCAACCTTTTATCTCGATGCATTCAGCTCCAATATTTACTACATAACAGAAGTGGATGGAAATGCACATTCATTCTCTTTTTTGACTGACTTATGAGTTGTTGACGGTTGCGTCAAAGAGACATTTTGCCTCTAAACTTTTCAGATCAACAAAAGGACACTAATTTGTGCGGCAAAATAAATGATATTTTTTTTCTTTCATGCACTTGAGTGTGATGACTTTTCCTTGTAATGAAATATGTTTACGTTGTTGTTTCGGTGCTTCTGCTTACGTAGAGGATGCACGTCTTGCACCACTGCTTCCTGCCCAGCTTGAGCTGAGAAACTCATCAATGCTGAAGGCAGAGGAAAAAGAAGTGAGCAGACACCTCAGTAGCTTTGAGTCCTTACTTTGCATCACACCTTTAGATTACATGTATCACCTGCTATTCTCGACACAAACCACTTGTTATCACAAATATAGGGCTGCCACTTCCAAATATTTGAGGATAATTATTTTTTTCTATTAATCGTCAATAACTGACAACGAATACATTTTTACTTTAGAAGCTTCCTCTGATCGACTATCAACATTGTTGTTGATTAATTCCCTATATATAGCGACTACTGGATTAATTGCCTAATCTTTTCAGCTGTGCAATGATAAGATACGTTTAGATAAATAGAGGCATTAGCATATGAATTCTTGCATTACGATTTATCACAGCGACCTTTATTTCTCATCAGCTCATCCTTGAGTCCAACTGGACGTTTGTGCCAAAAATGTGAAGTATACAAGATCAATTAAAGACAAAGTGACGATGTAAAGTGACAACACCTTGTTGTTTATGTAATACGGTAAATGGATGGTTTTCATTGTAGCTCTGGGAGCAATAAATCAAAGCCCCTTCCAAACACCTTCGGCAAGTGAGTTATACACACAGCGCATAGGATGGCAAAACAAAGGAATTTGTCATTCAAGGCCCAAATGTCTGTGCATTACATAGAAGTCAGAACATTCTGTGTGAAGACTTGTGCCTGGCACACTTTTGTCTGTTTAAAATAAAGCTCTTCTCAATTTGACCTCATGGCTATTCTAAGGATGTGAGAGCACCTTCTCAGATCTATAAATGGGTGTCTCATAATGAGTATGATGACACCAAGCAGAAATACTCCTCTGTTTCATCGTGGGAACTCGCACAATCTGATTTAGTCTATTCTTCTGTGGCAGATGCACGATTGATGCATTATGTCCTTTGTTCAAAAGGACTCTTAAATCACCTTCGGAAACACTTTCAGCAGGCCATGCCAAAGACGTAGTAGTCTAAAGCCGTTGCTGCGCCGATGTGTTGCATTTCACAAGTTGTTACATCATTTCTGGGCCTGTGTGACTAAAGAAGCAAAGATCTTGTGTGTTTACTTGAATGCCACCCAGCAACAAAGGTAATGCTCTCTGGCTGGACCTGACCTCTGACCTCGCTGAAGCGAGAAGGGTCAAGAATTCCTGTGCCTCCACGGGAGAAAAGAAACTGTTATTATGATTGCATGTGCTGTGGTGATGAGTTGACATCTCTGCTGCAGGTATGACTGGACCTTTGATGCATGATGACAGGGGTGTGAGTAGATTCTTTACTGAAGTAAAAGTAGCGATACAACAATGTAAAAATACTCGTGCATTCAAAATCCTTCCTAAGTCAAGTACTCATTTATGGTCCCTGTCAGTGATGCGTTATTACATATTTTACATTGTTGGATTAGAACTACTAATTCTTTAACATGTAAGCAGTATTTTAATGTTGTAGCTGGTCGAGGTGGTTTCATCTATAACTATGCATCATTTTTCACAAGCTATAATCATGTGTTTTGTATGTATTATCTTAATATGTAAAGTATAGGGCGAAACCTAAAATGTCTGCTGTTATTTCTTTTCATGTTGCTTTTATTTTTATTAATTATTTGCTCTACAAAGAGAAGCACATCCTCACGTCCGAGAAGCTGGAAATGTATACTGTACGCCTACTCTGTGATCTAAAATGAATAAACATTCAAATAAAAAAAATAAAAAAACATTTTAAAACGATCGACACAAGGCACACCAAAAGAGATAACTGCTGTGCTGATTATAAAATAAATGAGCAACAGTTATCAATAGATGTTGCTTTGGTGAAGGAGCACCAGGGTGTGTTTTGTTTTTTGATTAAAAATAGTTTGTGCATGGAGGGAGACTGATGATTGAAACTGCTTCTGCATGAGCCTGAGTGATGGAGCTTGGGAAACGGAGAGACAAGGACAGGACATGAATGCTCCACTGCACGTCGGCCCTGCTTAACCCCACAGCCTCACAGGTTGTGACGAGAGCGAACATAAAAGGGCTAATAGGAGCCTCCAGAGCATTGTTGTCCAGGTTTCCCGTTCTTCTGTCAGATTCTGTATGCTGCACCCGGACTGTTAACTGTTATGTGCTTGTATTGGAGGTCTTTGATAACTAACTTCTACAGTACAGAAAGCACAATAAACAGTTTTAAAGCACATACAAACCGAATAGAATGGCTCAAGTGGAATAGTTGAATTATTGATAAAGAGAAGATGAGATAAAGAGGTTTTAAGATGCACAATGACACTGCAGATCTGTTTTTGCACGACAGCTCTAAATAACCACACTTATAATATCCACATGCAGCGGTGGAAAATAACTACACACACACACACACACACACACAAAAAGGCAAATATTGTACATTTCACTTCAATACATTTAATTTGACAGCTTAAGTTGCTCGTAACTTTGCAGATTCAGATTATTAAAAATAAATATAATCAAGAAGTCATTTATTATTAATATCATGTGTTATTATTATACTTCAAGTCACCCAGCAGTACCTACAATTAGCCTCACTTGTACCCTCTGCATCATCTTTACACACTGATGCATCAATATGTAATGTGCAATCAAAACTTTTGGTACTTTTAGTATATTTTGATGCTAATACTTATGCACGACTTTCGCTTAAAACATTTGGCATTATTCAAAAACATATCTATGGCAACAATCTAGATTGATAGTACATTAGATTACAGTTATTTAGCAGACGCTTTTATCCAAAGCGACTTACAATTCAGATTCTATCACAATTCTACACCGTAGGCACAGCTACAGGAGCAATTTTGGGGCTAAGTGTCTTGCTCAAGGACACATCGACATGCAACTAGTGGGGCCTGAGCCGGGGATCGAACTGCCGATCGGCTGATTGAAGGACAGCCCCGCTGTCCACTTCACCACAGTCGCCTCGTAACACTACAGGTAAGAGGAAAAAATATGTATTTTTGATTTTAGGGTGAACTGTCACTTTAATTAAGTAAAAGGTCTAAGTACTTCATCCACAAGTGGCCAAAGGCAGAAATAAATGGTGTCCTGACCAGGGATAGACAATACTGTCAATTCACTATTGTAATATAACACAAATTTGAGTTTGACTGTGTGAGAAATATACTTTAGTCTTTTATGATTAAGCAGAATAATAATTCAGAAATGTAATCAAAAACTAAATAACACTATGAGAGCAGTGAGAACCACAGCAGTGAAGTTGCAGCCCAGATAGCTAAACTACGAGCTTAAACGCACTAAAAAGCAATTTAAAGCCAATGGGACCTTTTCACATTGTCATTTGATACATCGTTATTGTACAAAATATTGGTCATAGCCGCTTTAAGTTCCTGACAAAGACAGAGGGAACCCAGAACTATCGATGTCAACAACTTGGAAATAAAAACTAGGAGGAAGGGAGAACACAAGTTGAAATATCCTTCAGCAGACCCCTGCACAAGCATGCCTCCATCATCAAGCTCTTACATCTTTCTTTCTCTAAATCCTTTCTTCTTAATGTATCCTTCTTCTTCATTCGACATTCCTCCCTCAGTGTCTCTGCGTCCCTCGCGTTGCAGTCATTTGTTTCTGGCTTGTCTTTGATCATGAGCTGAGGAGGACAGTAATCTACTGGAAGCCAAGTGTTTATATCTAGGACAGCTGAGAATTAGGTCACACGTGATTTCTGCCGCCCCAGGCCCACATGGGCGCTACCTCAAAGTTTCTTCATGATTGTCTCTCTCTACCGCGCCCAAGTTTGTCAACAATGACTCGGCAGAATGGACGCAAATCCCCGGCCTAGTGTCAAGGTGAGACCATGATAAAAGACAGATGTCCTGCATAACGCTCTCTGCTTTCACGGTATTTAAATCAATAGCATGGCAGCGAGCCATCTTCAAAGGAGGTTACAGTGATTTACAGAGTAACTACACCATCAAATTCTGCAAGAACCCTCTCTCCCAGCATGCTCAAAAATGCAACACGAGTGATGGGGCATGAACTTTAGGAGGCACAGCCTTGTGGCTATGTAGTGTGTGATGCTAGAGGTCAGGGGACACAGGGGACACTGACTGAACTTTGGTTCGGACTGAAATATCCAATGGAATGCCATGAAATGCTGCAAAGACATTCACGGTGCCCAGAGGATACATCCTAATGATGTTGGTGGACTCTCTAGCAGACTCCTTTAGCGGCACAATGAGGTTAGCATTTGTGCTTTATAGTGAATTGTCTCAACAACTATTAGATGGATTGCAGTGATATTTGGTGCTGACAGTCATGTCCCCCTCAGAATGAATTGCAACAACTTTAACCAACTTTTTATGTAGCGCCACCATCAGGTAAAAATAGGAATTTTTCTCATATTTTCTCATACTTTGTGTTTCGAGCTAATTCGCAAATGTTAGCATGCTAACGCACTCAACTACAATGTTGAACTTGGTAAACATTACTCCTGCTAAACCTCAGCATGTTAGCATTGTCACTACAAGCATGGTAGAATGTCACTGTTAGCATTTAGCTCAAAGCAGTGCTGTGCCCAAATCCAACCTCACAGAGCTAGCATGGCTGTAGATTTCACACTGTCAAACTTAGCATGAAGCAAACTAAATTATGTCTTAACCGGCAAAGACACTAAATAAAAGGCATGAAGTGATGTGTGAGTAATATTTTATTTCATTCATTTATTTTATTATATCATGGGGATGACTTGATCAAAAGTAAGGAGAGCACAAAGCGATTGGCATCTTCAGCGATTACATCAGGCTCAGTTGTGTCTAGGGAGAAGATGTCAGTGATTATTAGAGGTAGAAACGTTGTCTTAACTTATGTTTTGTTTATCCAATCGCAAAGACTGAAACAACTGCTGGTCCAATAATTCAGTTGGAGTGAATACCAACCACTGTCAACTTTGGCAGAAAATAAATCATATTTTCGATGATGGATTATCCAGTGAAGGCCTTTGTTACAAGACTGAAAGCACTTATTTAAAAACTGTACATAAAATTAATGAGTTAATTAGTCAGGAATTATGGAAAAGAAAGGAGCAAACTATGCAACTGGTACAAAATTGTGTTCATTTTATAGTATTTATTATTTTACTTTATAAAGCGAAAGGACTATGAGTGTGATCGTACCCTTCATTTTGTTGCTAGATACTTTCCTTGCTCAAGTGGCTTAGGAAGATTTTACAAAGCATACGAAAAGTTGCCTTAAAAAGATAAATAAACCATTTATTTGAAACCTGACAAGTGTGCAGACCTCTTCTGTGCCTTGCTCTAGTGGCTAGCAATTTGCCTTTTCAAAGTAACCACCAACTACTCCCAAACATATTAAAATAAAATTATTGCTGAGTCTCATCAAAGAACGGACTGCCATTGCCATTACCATTTCTACATGTTTTGTCACATTTATATACGAAATAGTGCTTTGAAATTTGCCTGCAGACACAAACCAGCAGGATGCCTAGTTGACTTTTTTGAAAAGGTAATGCCACTGCTGATCAGTAATGCGCAGAGACACGGGGAGGCTTAGAAGTTGTGAAATTTAGGGCTTTTTTAAAGCAAAGTTATAACGTCATAATAAAATGTTTCTGCACAGTTACAGATAATGCCGCTGTATCTCCACTCCATCAGGCGGCACACCAATAGATAGCAGCACACTGGCCAGGCAGACTGATGTCAGAGAGGATGGAGGCACGTGCGCTGCCGCAGATGTGCCGGTAATTATGGGGGAATGAATAGTGAGGTTTTAAGAGGAGATTAGGGGCAATTAAAGTGATTCAAAGCAATGGAGCCAGGCCCTGAACGCGCACCAACATAATTACCAGGCAAAATCTCACATCTCACAGTGAGCACGACAGATTTGGCATGTTTGCATATTCAAACAATGGCTTCTGTATGATGTTTATCTTTCAATATTTAAAGATCTTGATTCGGCTCGTGCTCGATTGTGCATTCGGTCTGTGATGTGTTTGCTTCTGCTGCCGCTGTTGTCGCTGTTAATGACTTTGAAGGAGCTTGGTGATATATTTAGCTGCTAATCAGACAAAATTAATCTAAAGTCGTCTGGAAATTTTGTAGCAGTCCAATAACTTGCGGGAACGAGTTGGATAGGAGTGCGTGTGAGGGGGGTATCCACAAGAGGCCAAAACAGGGAGATAATTTCATTTGATTGCCACACTCATCACGTCCAAATGAAGATTAATGAACACATGATGGAGGATTGAAAATAATAATATTCCCGTTGTCTTAAAGGCTCTAATTTGTCTGAGAACATGCTGTCATGCTACAGAGAGCTTATTGGCATTTGCTAATGGACTGCTCATTGCAATGGAGACGAGGTGGGGGGGCATCTGTATACACCCGTCAAGCCACAAGCTATACGTGTGGCAATGTTTGTGTTTTATAAGTGCTATTTGAGGTGAATGTGACGAAGAGAAACATTGGAGTGTGTGAGCAGGAAGGAGTTGGTGTATGAGGAGGGAGCACCAATTCCCCAAATAACTTGTTCATTGATCGCAGCAAGTAGATGCAGTATTGATAGTGTTGTTCGCCCATAGGACCTAGATCCACTAATAATTAATTGCGATAGAATAACGAGGCAGGGCGTCTATACTGCATTGCAGCTCTACACAGTACACTGGAGATACAGTATATAACAATCCATGTTCAACCAGGTCTCATGTATCACACTTCCAGCAACTACATTCTGAGAGAGCAATGCTGCCACCATTTTTTTTTTTTATCAACAGATTGATGATAAATTAACTCTGTCGGCCAAGCTGAAAAATGATCTTGCAAATCATATCTGCAAAACGTTTGACAACATATTAAATGTTTTAGATTTTTTTTAAATGTTTTACAACGGACGCTTGTATCCACATGTAAAGCATGAAACAACTCTTTAACTCTATGTCTAGGCACTCACAACACTTGGTTAAGGTTTCTGGTAATAAGCCATTTAAGTTGTGTATGTTTAGTTGCTTCTTATTTCTTTTTGACACTTTTTATTTGTTAAAATAAAAGACAACTGTTTTTAAACCCACTCATAGCAGTGACCCTGGCAGCTTGGTGGAAATCCAACCAAATAACTGGAAACCCAACATCTTCACATACAAGAAAATATAAGTTGTTCTCTCATTTCTGCCACTTTGAACTCAATCCAATAGACAAACTATCAAAATGTTTACAGACGCTGTACCTTTAACGGGATTGACATGCCCTTGGAGCAGCTCTGCTTCTTTGTTCTGTGGACTGAGGGCAGACTGGAAGCTACATCGACTCACTATCGCCTCGAGAGGTACAAGTGGTATTACAAGGGAGGACAAGGCCGCGACACGCTGGCTAGCATGCTCCTTTCAGTAGATATCTCTGCAACACTTTGACACAATGTCAACACTGTAACCTCTTCACATTCTGATAATGTCAGTTTATTTTTGCAATGTTTTGAATACACATGCACCTTTAATGGGTAAAGAAACGGCCTACTGTATTAAAATGCCACACAAAAAAAAGCTTTATGTTGGGCTTCATCTCTGATTCTCAGTTATATTTATGATATGAAGATTCAGTTTCCATAGACTCAAACCTCCCTCTAGTCCAGCTCAACAGCATTGTGTTTGCTTGTTCTCCACCCACACAGAGGGATCTTTATTGTAGAAAGAGAGCACACAGGAATAGACCAATCACTTCACCATGACACTCACAAGCTGCCCATTATGTGTATGTGTGTGTGGGGGGGGGGGGCACAACACACATTGAATAAACTGATCAGTAAATGATACTCGAGCAAGTACCTCACAATACTCTATCAACAATGCATGTGTATTCATTAGATGAAAATCTCCATGTATAATCCCTCATTACACACAAAGTAATGCCCTATTGGAGAGGATCAACCTGAGCCTTACTCAGGGTCATTCACAAAGATAAAGTTCTGTATAATGGACCACTATCATTGTCTCCCTCCTCTTATCTGTTAAGAGCAAGTGACATTCAGTGTTTTTAGGCGGCACAGCTCAATAACACCATGCTTGTGCACATGGTAAATGGTGAATGCACTTGTATAGCTCCTTTCAAGTCTTCCGACCACGCAAAGCGCTTTACACTATACACGCATTCATACCCATTCATACACCGATGCCATAACCCTCGGGAGCAATTTGGGGTTACGTATCTGGCCCAAGGACATGGACTAGTCGATGTGTCTAGTAGAGGGGCCGGGAATCGAAACCGCCAATCTTGTGATTGAGGGACGAACCGCTCTATCTGATGAATACACGTGCATTGTTGATAGAGTATAGTGAGGTACTTGCTCTAGCTCTACCTTCTGAGCCACATGAGTTATTAATAACAGACTGCTCTCGATGCTCAGGCTCTTAGCTTGGCTGACACCGCAGCTGCACGATGTCGTATTCCTTTGCAACATTGTCCAAATTGAAAGCCCGGCAATACATGAGGTTTATGAGTTCTGTCGCAGTCAGGGCCGGGAAATCACATGCAACACGCCGCCCAGATGAAATGTGTGATTCGAAAGGAAGGAGATGGCGTCCCTATTATTTCCTGAGTCATCAAGCATCTACTCTAATACCTTCCGCCTGCCCTTCATCACATTTCTCCTTTCACTGTCACTGTGCGTTTAAAAATTGTAAGCCTAACATGATTTTATTAACTACTGTAATGGTAAAATATATTCTAGTATATTGGGATGTTTTGGAAGATGGGTGTTCTACTGAGGGGAAGGTACGAGATGCAGATAAACACTGCATTCCTACAGAGGTGAATCAGGTCATAAAACCTAGGTCCTGTTTTCCAGTGTTGATGTTTACATGAACACTAAAAGGAGAAACAGGGAACCATTGTTTCCTGTTTCTGCATGAACTGACCCCCAGTTGATCGCACCTGGAGATAACAGATAAGGAGCAGAAACAAATCAACCCATGTCCAGAGACCCTATACTCCCCTCTTTTCACGAGGTAACTGGAGGCGTGACCTTTTGTATGCATAAAACATGATGTGCCTTGTACTTCTTTGACAGTGGTTTGCACAGTTCACTGAGATACGTGTCTGTGTGTCCACTCTCCTGCTTGCAAGCATTAAATGGACTCTACTACTTTGAGCATTTATCAGACTCTGTTTATTTAATCAACTCTTATCCCGCATCTACATAGAAATATTCCACAACACTACTCAGGGTAAAATAAGTTTGGAAATGGAGAGACGGAACGTACTGTGCCGGCATGGACCACACAGAGGGGTTTGCGGTGATGAGAGCGCGCAGGAGCTCGAGATAGACGCCAACTAAGTCTTCGCTTCAGCCGCCAACATTCGCCTGGGAGCCATCTTTGCTGACACCGGCTCTTTTTTGCAGTTGATAATGACGACAAAATGTTTGTTACTGTCATCTTTGCGCCCGTGACTTCCTGCCAGTGATAAGCATTGCGTTCATGTGGACGTAGCGCTTTGGTGGCTGCACGATCAAGGCATGAGGACCTTCTTTTATCTCGTAGACCTCATCAACATGGCTTGGTTCAGTGAATGGGCTACGTTCCACACAGCCCGGTTGATCTTACAACTAACCAAGTTGGGGGTTCACAATCAACTAGAAGGGGAGCAGCCGCCTGCCACACCGGGGTGTGGCACACAGGTGGAGTTTCTGGGGGTTTTGCGCGACACGTGCAGGCTGTGGACCACTCTGTCGGAGAAGAGACCTACGGCCCATGCTGCAGGCAGTCTGCAACTTTAGCGGGCTGCGACGGTTACGCCGTTGAGGTTGGGGGAAGCAGAAGTGGATCTGTTCTTTTCGGGTGGGCATTTCCTGATTGGCAGACAATGCTTATTAAAAACTTTCAGTGGACAAACCATCACTTGTGAGTAGAGCAGAGTAATACCCCTAGAGTCCAGTAAAGGGTTTTCAACTGCCCTTATAGAACTAGGGTTACAATATCGTGACCTTCTTTCTGAATCGAGCGTTTAGCACTGTTATTTTCATCCTAGATTAAAGCAAAAGTTCACAGAGGTAGACTTACCCATAAGACTATTTGTATTAATGCAGCAAATTCTGCTGCTTCCTTACTCAGCGCTGGGGGGGATAATGTGTGGGTGGACCCTTTGGGCAATTTCTGATTCCTCACACCACCCGAGAAAAAGAAACAAGAGCGTGACTATGAGAAAGATGTGTGTTTGTGTGTGTGGAGGAGAAGAAGGATACGTAAGGGATGCAAAAGCAATGTCAGCTGTTGACATCTCGCATGATCTTTTGGAAATGCAGCTCTGTTGTAAAGTAGACTCATTGCCTACAGAGCAGAACAACAACTGTGTAGAAGTCTATTTTTGAGTTTGAGAATCTAAAGGTGATGGCGAAAGAGTTATCTTAAAGTTGAGAGTAAGCATGCCAGCAAACCAGGCATTATGTTCAGCCATGAATTTACAACAGGATTTTAGCAAATTAGATGTGTGTCAAACAACATTAGTTATTGTTTTAAAAAGTGACAGGCAGGTCTGACGTGGTGTTCTAAACATGTTGGCATCACAATAATGCATTAAAGTGTAGGTTGCCGATTCCTCACACACTGCTTAGCGCGGCAAAAGACGCCCTTCTTATTTCAGTTGTTGTAGTTCAATCAGCCACCTCACATGAAAACACTTATTATATGAGTAAAAAGTGTGGGCCGGACACAAACTGCTTTATGGCCACTCCTCAACAGAGAACTAAACAATTGCATTGAATATACTTCCGTTTGCATTCATTTAAAATACAATCCACCTAATATGCAGCAGCAAAATGAAACATGACAGCTACTAAATGTTATGGCTTAGAGCAGCCACTCAGGCTAGCGCTGATGAGCATCAGCAGCACATGGATTCCAGCTTAATTGTGCAATGAGTGCAGCTGAAATTGCTGAAATGATGAGGAAATTGTAAACCTAAGAATAGCGAAGTTGCTGTCAGTTATTGCTTTGTGTTGAAATACTTCAAAGCTCAATATGATGTGTATGTAGAAGATGTAAAGGCAACTACCTGTCCTCTGTGTAAAGCCATGCTGATCTTCTTATCAGGCCAAGATGACAGCGGATTAATTATGTGAATGACTTTGTGCAAGACAACAGTCGCGTTTATATCAATGTAATCTCGATAAACGGATTCTGCATTCATATGTAGGCAACGCTTTGGTATCGAAGGAGACGGTTTCCGTTTGTAGTATCGACCAATCACGTTTTTGAGCAGGCTTGGATGAATTCAGGCTAACAGTCCGTGGGTAGAGCAATTGGCCAAAAATGCAATCTCGGAACACAGCGGCTATCATCTGACGACGATTTAACTTTTCAGTGGTTTAACATTGGCTTGTAAACTGGCTACTTGTGAAACAATCCAGTTATACATATTGTCTTTCAACTCCAACTCCAGTCTGGAATCTTAAGTTAATAATCGGACCGTAAACTTGCAGCTGTAATACTGCTAATTTTCTGACCGTGGGAGAGTGATTACCATACCTTAAACATTGAGCAGCGTAAGAAAGAAGAAGTCTTGCCCCGGATATCCACTTGCTACACCCGAACAACAGAAATATAGCCCCACGCCTCCGGAGGCTTATTGGTCGTTGGACCGATTGCATATGGATAGGAGAAGTTATTAGTTACATTACTTGTCACGTCATCATGTATAACTCAGCCAGGCTCTGTACAGTATCTAACATTTGAAGAAATAGAAAGATATTGTGATTTAACATTGCAGCAGTGGTGACATCACTTCAAAAGCCCTGTCCTTCTCATTGAAGCTGCCAAGTTCACACACCCTACAACTCTGAACAAAAGGCAGAGGATTCCCAAATGAATGCTTGCCCGTGACTACGTAGCTAGCCAGTGAAGAACAAACAACGAGAGCTGTGCGGTACAGTAAACTGACGCTGTACTGCTCCGACCAACGTCCATAAGAGCGAACTCTCTTCAGTAACGTGTGGGTGCAGGTTATGATAACCATGTTCTGCTGTTGGTGTAGTGCCGTGGACACTTGGTATTGTATGGTTGATGTTAACCTATGTACAATGAATAACAAGGTGTCGTCTGTTGGCTCTAGCCATCCTGGGGTTTATCTGCATGCATGCATGTGGTGTAGCGGTCAGGATTCCTGGTTTTCACCCAGGCAAGAAAAAAGTTCATTTAATTTAATTGAATTAGTAAATCTAATCTAATGCTGTCAGCTGCCTTCCCCAGCCATGTTACAATTGGGGAGAAAACAGTGTAGCAGTAGACTTGAGTTCTCTTCCCAAAGTAGCTCCCAGGTTTCACTTAGAAAATACGTAACACCATCTCCGTTAGATGGAATTTATTTTAATTGCATAACCTCTGCTTTTAGGGCTTTTATGAGCACTTTCTTTCACACTTCATTACTATATGCTCCTATGTCCTTGGTACTTCTGACACTTATCTGATTACAACTTTGGGTTTTGCATACTTTTAGTGCGGCCCTTGTCATCTCTCGATTGTCTTCACATCTTGTTCCGTTGTATGGGTAGAATATTTGTACGCCCTGTGCATATCCTCACATCTTTAACACAAGCTGCCCTGTTTTGAACCCAGAGAGGAAATCATGCATGCCCTGATTTATAGTCAAAAGGCCTTTCAACTATAGGGACAGATATGAAAACGTGTGATGAGCCACCGTCAGTGAACCAACACGCTTTCCTAACCACGAGCTACTGCCTCACACCATCACAGCTAATGTTTCTGGAGACGCTCACACCTCAGGAGTGATGATGTGTGTGATCAACCTGAGGCAGAACAGCAGCATACATCAAACCTACTAGCTTTGTCAGTAACAAGATATTGATTTGGGTCCGTGCCAAATAGAATGATGATATGTGTCTGCTTGGTTTGGCCAGCTGACAAAAGCGATTTCTTTTATTATTTTTTTTACTCCTCTCTTGCACTCCCTCTTCAGTCTCAACCATGCCAGATCTCCCGTCTGTCTTTTCTCATCCATTTCAGAGTGCCTCTCCCGGTGTAGAAGGGGACCCGAGAGAGTGGCAGGGGCATCTGGGACGTGACATGGAGATAAGGGTTATAGTGCTCAACAGACAGTGTCTGTCTCCAAACCCCAAGGCCAGATGGCCACTGTCTGCCAGGGAGATGGCCAATCCCCCTGATTCACAAATCCAAATTCACACTCACATCAACACACATTAACTAAATATACCACTGCAATATATCATTATCTTGCACAGGAAGTGGATTCCCCTAATGTCGCGAGATCGTGTGCGAATCGGGGGATCAAATATCACACGAAAATCGATCTTGTCAGGCTTGAAGTAATGTGTTCGGCAAACCTTTGCACGGGCCAATCAGTGTCCTGTGAGGAGCTACTGGCGGTGCTTAGGTGTGCGCGAGTTGACACGGAGAGGCGTCTGTATGTTCTGAACAACAATGGTGGCTCCCGAAGAGGTTAGCGTAGATGCTGCAAGAGCATCAGTTATATCGGAACTGGAGAATATTTCTTCTTTGAAAGAAGAGCAAAAACAAAAACCAGCACTGAAGGATTTTCTCGTTGGAAAAAATGTTTTCTCTCTTCTCCCGACTGGCTTTGGCAAGAGTTTGATTGGATGGTTAATCCAATCACCTGCCAAGTGTTTTTTGAAAGTGCCTGGCCTTTTTCTAAACAGTTTTCCAATGATGACTTCTCAGGTCGTTCTGAGTGACAAACCATCTGGCGGATCAGATTACCAATATAATGCTACTGTATGTTAAAGTAGTCAGACAGAGGTATGCATACTGTATTGTTTCAATATCTGCAGATTTGTGTCTTTGATACAATACCTTGAAAGATGTAGATACTTGAAACCATTTTCGATACCACAGGTAAAAACTGACACGAGGGCATCACATTTTAGATTTTTAATAAAAGATGAAAAGTGGTGCGACAGTGTGGAAAATGAGTACTGAACCTGTTTAAAATATTCAGTATCGACACGTATCAATAGTTCAATAGTTTTGTCAGCCCTACTGCAGATTGGAGCTTCCAAAGCCAAAAGTAATGAAAGCTCTACATCAGCAAAAAGCATAACGCTGTTTAAGCCGTACGTGTGTTCTGTGGCCCATACGCGGTTTAGTTGTCCATTCCATCGCTTGGAAAACACTGAGTCTAAGTCTGCGTTCGAGGATATCTGCCCAAGACTCCCTAACCTTCTGTAAGCCCCCCAGATCCACACACAGATGGAGACGCTCATCTTTCCTCCTCCCCCTCCCCTCTCGATTCTCCCAGGCGGAGCTGTTCATCCTGCCCCCGGGAACATATGTGCTGCTTCTAGGAGGAAGTGCAGAATCTCTTATACGGGCCAAATTTGAGATCTGGCATATTTCCCGAGGGGCTTTTTATTGTTCTGTTGGACCTTCTGTTTTGATGGACAGGGTTGGATTCGGTGCCCATGTAACACAGGGCACACTGCGACCTCTTCTGGGGTGCCAGACTTCAAGGGAAAGTATATGTGAGCACAGTCTTGCGCCACAAACTGGAGGATTAGTGCGACACAGAGAAAAGGCGGCTAAGGTGCCGTCTGTCAGCATATGAGGCAATATTGTTAAGCCCGGGTGAGCATCATGCAAGTTGTTGGCCCTTTCAGATTGCTGTTGAAAGCCAATTACCTCATCCAATATTCCTTTCAATTTTAGAACGGCTGAGGATGATTAAATGCAATTTCCATCCAGGTAGTAGGCTATTAAATGGCTCCACCTCTGTCACTCTACAATCAGCTCTTCATTTAATTTTTCCACAGAAGACCAAAGGACTGAACGTGTAAGCTCAATATGTTTGTACTTCCGAATGCAATAATGAAGTTAACCTAGCATTGACGTTTGGGTATTACAGTTGTCACTGTGCCTTCTTCTTTCTTTCTGTGTTTTGGAAATTCCCTAAATAAAATAGATGGCCTTGTGTCATCGAGGCAGCTTTCATACACATCAGTAATGTACTATGATGGACTTTTTTTTGACCCTTCACTCTAGCATCAGCAGTGATACTATATTTAATTCACAGTTTGCAAACTTTCTGAAGTCTGCCGTTGCAAAGCTTTCTGTTCCAACCAATCAGGGAAACCTGGGAAATTTGAGACATGTCAGTACAACAACTCCAGCTGAACCTTGTTTTCACTTATTTCCTGTAAAGTCAACTGTATAGCTGCTTGATATGAGCCAACGCATCAAAGTAGCATTTAAGAGGTCTACTGTGGTGTAGGAAAAAAAAGCAACTACCAAAACCAAGATTTCTTTTGTTGCATTTTAACTGCAATGAATTCCACTCTGATGAAGTGCATTCATGCGTTTCAATAGGGCTAATGCAACAGTAATTGTACTGATCTTCACAAATGTGACATTGAAAAGCATTTTTTCGACAGAACTTCAAGCCACACAAACGTCAATTGTTTTTTCATTTTCATTAAATTTCATGGTAAGACGGTTCCTTGACGTTAATGCATTTGAATGCACTTGCATCAGATAGATAGTAAGATTATCAAGGTAATATTCAGCATCAGGATGTTAAGAATCCTTTGTGTCCATGCTTCTGAGAAATATAGTGGTACCAGAAGAGACTGATACATGAGGCTTATTCAACAATTACAATGCAATATAAAATGCAATTTGCTGGAACACAACATAATGTGATTGTAAATGCAATTCTCATGTATCATATATGTTTAAGACATATGTGGACTGTATCTCTATATGCATATGCCACATAACTGTTGATGTATAACTATGCTACAAAATTGCCTGCATATTAACATATATATGCAGTGAGTCATACAGCAAGTGTGAATGTCAATCTCTAAGTGTGTGAATCAACAGTGATTTAAAACTCAAATGGAACTAAAGCTGTTCAGAGCAAAGAGAGGCACCTTTATGTAAATGATGGTTTGAAATATGTGACAACTGTGTGAGCAAATAAATACAAATACGTACCCGATAAACACCGTAATGTGGTGGATGCATCTTCATCAGGAAAACACATATTCTGAAATGAAGTTGTTTGTACAAAAGCATGATTCAAATGAATGTAATGTAATGTAATGTAATAAGAGAAGCCCACTGTTGCTATAACAAGAAATTACCAGAAACCAAAGGTAAATAATTAGCTTTCTTTGGCCTACAGTGTTGCTCAAGGCCCGCTTTCTATTGTATTTATGAAGCAGGTAGAGGATGGGTGGATCAATAACCAGAGAAACATAGAGTCTGATCCAGGGGCTGGCCTGGGGTGAGCACAGATCATACAAGCCATCATGGTTCATGACTAAGTGTGATACTAAGAGGCAGCTTGGAAAATTACCACACAGCAAATTAACTCGGCAGAGTGTGATTAAAAATATTTTTTGTGAAACTAATTTGCACTTGCTGTAGCATAAAATTGAGGTTGCGTTTGAACAGTTGGTTCAATTTTCAGAGGACCATCAGGACTTTTGAAAATTTAATGAGGATCCAAATTGCCTCTTTCTCTCCCATTCACATCGTGTATTTGTGACAACCCAATGCTGTCTCTGTCTGTTAAAGACCAAAAAGCCATACAGCAGAAACATATTAATACTCTCACTCAAGCACAGGTGGATCCCGACGGCAGAATTTAGGAAAAACTTTAGGTTTATGGTTTCTTGCTTCATTGGTCCGTATTCTGCACATAAAATCAGGTTTTTATTTGACTGCAGTTGAACATATGCAGAGATGCTTAGGAGTGCATCTGTTGGAAATAATAATAATTAAAAAAAGGTGATTGAAAATGCTGCCATGTTACTGTGATCATCAGTCTCGTGACGAGTTTACAGGTCAGCGAAGGGTTCAATGGATGACCTTTCAACTCTCGACTCCATTTAAAACCACTGGGGACAACGATAATTTCTATCCTAATAGCAGTTTGTTTAGAAATGAAATCGCTGCCTCATCCATCCCACTCACTTCATCTTTCCAAATGCTCAGATGGCTTTTCAGGAGAGGAGAGGAGAAATCCTTATCAAATAAAAAAATATGATATAATGCTAGCGAATATGCGTGCAAGAGGCCATGAAAAATGGTCCTTGGCAGCACAATTTTCAGCCATCACAGTTGAAGTATTTTGGGGCTGAAGCACTCTGTAACTTCAGTTTTGGTGATCCACCAGTGAGGCTGGCACTGTGTGTGTGTCTGTGTGTCTGTGTGTGTGTGTGTGTGTGCTGTACCTTTCCCTCATGTGGCTGACACAGAGATTGGCCTACTTGAAGGGATGAGAGCGGATCTTTATGAGCTCTTCACGATAAGGCAGGGAGACATTAGGGTGACGGGTGTTCTAACTGTCCTCCTCGTGGTCATTGTGTGGAAGAGAAATGTTAGAAGATGACAGCAGAGAGAGCAAGCAGATTATAATCATCCTTTACCTCAGCGTGGCCTCCATCCAGCGGAGCGGCTCTCTTGCGGTCCTCTGCAGACATCCATGGTCCGTCTGAAATGACGGAATAAGAGGCCATGACTGACTACGATTTGTTGGAGGTGACATGTTTGCTAGCCAGAGTACTGTCTCAGTCCATGTATAAACAGAAGAGCAGATAATTCACCAGTGATTATGCCCCGTGGTGTTATTAATATAGCCTCGTTCGGACCTCTGAACCACCACCCACATTTCAGTTTTGAGCAGCGATTCAAATGGGTCTTGTGTCTGCAGCTGATTGATGCCTGTTCTCGTTGGTTAGAGATACAGTCAGAGCTTAGTTGACGGCAGTAAAAATTGGGACTTCATCTTCCTAATAGTGACATAAACTGGCGACAAACTTGGATGACATTGTAAATCCATATCAGCAACACTTAAAGCAACATATTTCTTTCATAAATATTAAAAGGTATTCTGTTATAATAAAAGAAACATGTATCATGGCCGCTTGAATTACTCCTTGAAATTGCAACCACAGCAACTGTGTCAACTGAAAATGAAGTGGCGGGACGGATACGTCCCTTGTTACTGATTGGTTAGGGGGAACAAAACAAAGTCATATCCTCCCAACGTGAAATCTGCTAACTTGAACACATGCTGACTGAATGAAGTGAAACAAAGTTGCAATTCAGTCTAATCATCCGGCTAGTGTCAATAAAGTATCACTCAGCTAAACAACAAAAGTCAATGCATTAAGATCAAAATTCATGCCACACAACTGATGCAGCTGCTTCATCGATTTAAATTAAAATAGTATTTTTTAAAGCTTTCCAGAATATGTAACGTGCACAGTAGCCCTCTTGGGTGAAAGACGTCAAATAGCTCAAGGTTTTGACGAGTGATGTCTCACCCATAGCTGAAAATCTTGCAGGTGTATCGGAAAGAGCAGATTCCAGATCTGTGGTTGCGGTTAACCTTGTACCTACAGTGAGTGAGCCACAGGAGGGCATGTTTCTGCCTCGGGCTGGGCACCTGAAGTTGAAAGGGCTGTCTTACAGCGATGGATATGAAAGGCCTGAGCTCCGATGAGAAAGTGTAAAAGCAACTATGTCAGAAGGAGCAGACTGCAAGCAGACGTAGTGGCTTCAAAAATAACGTGTGAAGTCGGTGTAGTTCAACTGATACCAGATCAGTCTTGTTAATGCTCTACCATGCTTTGGAAATGTTCACGCTCCAACTGGTCTTATTTCTTTAATTTGTCTTATTTTGAAAGATACGCAACGTTTTCTGACACTTTAAAGTAGTATCAAAATATATCTACGGCAACTTTTCTTTCTCCCTATCTATCTATGTTTATCGCCTCACATTTCTGCATATTTCTGTGAGTGGTACCTTTGTTTCTGACCTCACAAGAGACTTACATCTAGAGGATCATTTTCATCTTCTAGTAATGTTTTTTGTCTCTCTTGTCTTGATCCGCGTTGCTTTTGATTTACACACTTCCATAGCAGAATCCTTGGTGATGTGTTCAATGGTAATGAGTCTAATTAGTCAGTGCATAGAATGGAACAGAAGGCCATTGGTCACAATGAAAAAAAATTGCCTAAATGAACACTGAACAACTGTACTCAGACATACTTTTCTCCAAGGCCGTGAATGCCTTCTCGAGGTACAACAATAGAAGCTATTCAGCTTTTGCCGCAACACACTGCAACATAATCCTTCAGTAATACACTGTGTTGGCCAGTCAAATATGTGCAAGTCGTATTCCTTGTAGAATTTTGATTAATTTAAATTTAATTGATTCAATTTCAGGTTCATTTGTAATTTGAACGAACTAAATCTACTCTTTACCTTGTGATTGTCAAGATGTAGTACGAAATGATGGCTGCCAGCAACACATTCTCACTCGCAACTTGTCTAATACCGACGCTTGGTCAGTGGCCCGACGCTATATTTACCCCTTTAGCCAGTCAGTTTTGTACGTGACAGGGAGTTTGTACGTGACAGGGAGTTTCCGCTCGTTACATGCATTGTGTCTTTTCAAAATAAACCTTAGTGTTCACTGGAAACATACAGGTTCCGCTCGTTACATGCATACACTTTACTTTTTCTAAAAAACAGTGTAGGTTTAGTTTTTAGGTTTACCTACGCAACAAAACAACATGGGTATAGGTAGTAAGACAAAGGCAGTTAAAATAATTATATTTGTTAGGTGACTGGCGTTAGTTAAGTACAGAAGTTAGGTAACAAAACTACGGTAAAATAAATCAACATTGCCTTGGTTTCACATAGGACACCAACAGTGGTCTCCTGAGTGAATGTCCTGTGTTTGTTTGACCGATCTACTAGATGGACCCGCCCTTAGTGTACTTCTAATTGTTCTTGATACTATGTTAGTTGTTCTTACAGTCTAATAACGAGTCAGTTAAAAGCCTGGTGCGTCTACAGACGTCAACGGATGCCTTGGTGCGTTGATATCAGCCGCCAATGGGCACTGACCACGTGACGGTATTAGACGAGTTGCTGCCAGTTGTAAAATCTTGATAAACCTCAAAACTCATGAATGCATCACTTAAAAGTAGAATTTTATAGTCGAAGCTGCTTGAGGTGGAGCTTGTTTTCTACTTTACATTTAACTGGTTTAGTCCAGTGGTTCCCAACCGAGGGGTCGGGCGCCTCCAAAGGTTCACAAGATAAATCTAAAGGGTCGTTAGATGGTTAACGGAAGAATAAAGAGGAAAGTAATACTACCCAAATTCGATTCGATTATTTATCAAAATGAAACCATGTGAGATGTTGTGGGGTGAAATGTATCTTTGTTGTAACTAACAACAACTTATTAACATCCACACCATGCATCTCCGGGGTCTGCATGCTGATACCACTACTGATTATTGAGAATGAAATGTTTCAGTTACCAAAATCTAGCACAGTATTCACTGTATCCAGGGTCATCGTGGCCACGAAAGGTCCTGAGAGAGTGCGGGTTCGCGGTGTGCCATGAACCCAGAGTTTTGCTCATGCCACAGTGTGGTCACTCCCCAGGCCTCAGAGCTACAGGCCTGGCTGATCTCAACTTGTGCTACTTTTCTCCTCTGTGACTAAGACTCTTCCACCCAAAGTTAATTTTTAATGACACACTTTGTTATGTGGGTCCATTGGGGGCCCTTAGTGGCTGTGCTTTAATAAAGAGAGTCTCACTGCTTGCTCCCTTCTGAGAAGGCTTCATTAAATCCGGCGACGAAAAAGAAAAAGGTCTTTGATGTTCCAGATTTGAGCCTATCTAAACTTTATATTTTTCTTTCCATCTGTCTGTCTGGTGCTTTACGAGCTGATTTGAATTTTTACATCAATAGTTGCAATAAACAAATACAATATATATTGAAGGACAGATGATGTGACCCCTGAAGGCTACTTCATAACTGTAGTGAAGCGAGTGTTTGTGTTATGTGGGTCCATGGGGGATGGAGGTTGGGGTAGAGAGAGAAGGTACACAGACACCATCGATTTTCATCAATAATCCTTCATTGTCATTTTATGTCTCATCAGCACCACTATTTATATTTCTCAGAGACAAAGCCAGTCGACACATGGCAATGGTTTTGAAGGTGAACTCCTGTATAAATGGTTTATTATACTATACTATAATAAAAATTCTCCATAATAAACACTTTTGATATCCGGTGCGGTCTGACGAGACGCTGTTTGACCCTTAAACCTCGGTTATACTTTCTGCAGGGACATCAGTTGACCTGGGATCGTGACGAGGAAACATTTTGGTCTTTTTTACTCTGTGCGGGATTCTCCTCGCGGTAAAACGACATTCTCAAAGCTCCTCAGAGTTCTTCATTTTCTCCCCCCCGTCTGCTTAGTAAAAAAATATTGGATGTGCACGGACAGAAAAAACCTGTTCCAAGGAACCCCCTAGACCCTCGCGGATGTGGCAAGCATAAATCACGCTTTAGTCTATAAAGAAAGGCTGGATTAAGTTTTGTTACAGATTCAGATTATTTGCAATGCATGATTTGCATTAAGTTAACTCCACACTTGCTCCTTTCCATATTGTTGCGTGAGGTTATTTGATTCCACCATAGAGGGTGTGATAATTATCTCGAGAGAATTTGACGGCTCTATGAAATAGATACTCCACATAGCACATTATTGGAAAGGTGAATTATTTCAGATGCAGGCTAAGTGAACCCTCCAGAACCTGCAGGGAAGTTCATTATGTGCTGCTATGGAAACAAGTGGGCTTCCGTCTCAGTTAGTGGGGGTGAGGCACCCTCGCTGTTTTACATGAAGTGAATGGGCAGAGCGCCAATTGAAAGACAAACTATAGCCTCAGCATCACGGACTTGGCCAATCGGTCTGAAAGAGCTACAGCATCAAACCTCGTCTGGCATCCTTTACCTCCAAGTCAGTGTAATGTACTTTTAAAGTACCAGTACTGAATGTAGCTGGGTCATGTAGACTGTAGATAAAATGAGGTTCAACTCCGGCTGAGTAGCTAACAATATTAGATACAGGTTGCAGTACCTGTTTTTAATGATGTAGAGAGAACTTTGAAGTTGAGTGGAGCTGCTAGTAATTGTTCTGTATTGCTGTGAAGACTTCTAATTCAGTTCCCTGCCAGAATGAACACCTGCCTCCTGGCTTGTTGCTATAATAATCAAGGAGGAAAAAAAAGACTGCAGCTGTGCTATAGTTGTATTTAGCCTGAAATTAATACATATTTTCTACAGGCCACAACTACCTTTAATTGCTTAACTTGATGAAACGTTTTATCAGATGTGTCTCCTTCCTCCTCTTCCATCTGCGAGAAGATGTAATTGTCTTTTCGTACACTTCTCCATCGAGAAAATAATTACAGAACAGAGCGATGAGAAAACAAAATGCATGCTAGCTGTAAACTGGGGGAGAATATGGACAAATTAGTGGTCTAAGTGAACCACAGTACTAGTTCATGGTGGTAAGAAGGTGGCACTAACAGCACATTGGAGCAAAGTTGGCATATGACTCTTCATTATAACCTGCCCTTTGGGAGAGTCTTTATAATCTCATCTAAATCTCCTGCATGATATTCAATTACATCATGATTAAGGACGCAGCAGAAGTTATTTTAGGTGGCAATTACAACCATGTCACATTTCTACGGCGGTTTGGAGACGTAGTGGATAACATTCAGAGGAGAATTAGAAAACAACATATGGATACAAACGAGATACAATGAACTGCATTTGGATGTAAATTACATTTTGTGTGTTTTGTATACATACGTTTGGGCCAGCAGGAAATGAAAACATCCAGCCCATGCTTTTGGTGACTGGTATAACGCTATCACAGACAGAAAGATAGAATTTTACCGGTTGAATATTTAATTAACTTCAGAGAGAAAATGGGGGAATGACAGGATGTTTCCTAGCTGCACATCTGCCTGACTACTGGACAACAGTGGAATGTAATCGAGTTCTCGAGTACGTTATTGAAATACAATTTTTAGGTAGTTCTAATTTACTTCAGTATTTACGTATTATTGTACTTTAATACTTCTACTCGATTACATTTCAGAGGCCAATTATACTTTCTATTCCAGATTAATTTGACAGCGATAGTTACTTTTGAGATTTTACAAACATTAAATCCAGTAAACCATCTTCTAGGATTAAAAATGGCAGAAACATTGGCACATTTACGTAAACTATGCAAAAGAATTTCAATTACACTGCAGAATTCTTGATCTTTTATCTTCACCCTTCTTCTACTGCTCTTTGATTGGTATAAATGAGTATTCTGTAGTAGATAAGATCAGTAGTAGGTAGTGATTTAACAGGGGAACATCTAAATGATGCTTCAGGCGTCACGTGTCTCACGTGCGGAGGCAGCGTTCCGTGTACTCTCCCTTCATTCCATGTGATTTTGCACTCCTTCCTCACAGGAGGGGAAGCGCTGATTGCAGTGTTCTCCCTGTCTTTTTCAATAAGCCTGGCACTGTCGGCCCCTCTTCGACTCAAACTCCTGTGTGGAGTGACTGTCAACCCGCCAAGGCCCATTCACTCCGGGCGCACACCCCATCCAAACTCCCTGTGCTCTGTCTGCATCGCAGCTCCTCCCCAGCTCACTCTCGGCTCGCAGTCACGTTCTGCGGCTTTGAACTTGAATTTAGCTCACCTGCAGTCTCTACCCCACAGCCCCTATCCACTTTCCCATCCCCACTCTCCACTCTCCTCCCAATCTTATACCCCCTCCTCCCCTCCTTCCCTCCTCCCCTCCAGCTCCTCTCTGGGCTACATGATAACACACTTTGGAGGGAACCGCTTTCCCCCAGAGCAGCCCAAACTGTGAGCATATTCACTCCATCATAACAGCACTGTAGCAAAACTGCTGTCACGCCGAGTTTGCCATGCTAATGTGGCTCCGGGCGCCACTAGCCTGCCCTTAAAATACTGTGATGGAGGTGTGTGGAGTGTTTTGTGGGGTGATGGAGGGAAGGAGGGGTTGTTTTGGAGGGGCTAAATAGCACAATGAACGCAGGACTTCTGGGCCGAGGCAGTGAATGTAAGGCGGGAGGTTCGGAGGCTGTGAAGATAGTTCACGTCAAGGGAGCAGTTTCTCTCATAGATGAGACCAGTTTAACTCCCAGCAAGGTAAACACTGCTCGATGCACGGCACAAATGTGAAAACACTCGCGCTAGCTCCTCCTATTCTCCTTCATCTACCCTTTGAGAAGAGTGAGAGAGGAGGCTTCAAAGGGCTTCATTGACACCTGGCAAAGCTTTGAACTATGTCCTTGGACTGTCATGTGGAAAGACAGACACTCCCTTTAATCACCCACTTACAAATGTCATGTATCAGGACAGATGTACTACGATAGTACAGACATCTCAACATTGCCTCATTCTTAGCCTGTCACACATACAAACACACACACACACACACACACACACACACACCGAGTATTCTCTTCTTCAGCTACAGTGAGGGACTGATGGCAGTAACAGGGATCTTACCTTCCTCCACATGAGGAATTACTTCCCACTGGCAACATATTGCAGATGTCAACAGAATCATTGAGGTACAAAGGAGGGCAATCAGCCAATTACCATGACCACATTTTTCCAGGCTTTATTTTAAGGCACATGTGGGATGCATGGAACAGTTTTTTGATGCCTCACACACCTGAGGTGGCTCTGTATGTGTCAAAAACAAATGGTATAGCCGCTCTGCTTCTCATGGAGTTCAGTGATTGTCACCCCGTAATCTGCACTGTGGCCTTAGACAGAGTTTATTCAATCTTTTTTAGAGAGAGAGGAATAGTGCAGCCAATGAGCTTAGCAGAAAGACTGGAAATAGCCAAAATTAACTAAATCTGCCAACCAGTACCTTTATGTGTATTTCTCATTATTGTAAATATCAAAACATTAAACCTTTCAGTCAGTTTTTGTCTACTGAAGCAGCACTAAACCCAATCACATAATTTCATTCAAAAGAGGAGATACTAATTGGAAAGAAATGTCTTGAAGGGAAATTAAATGAAGATATTTAACATAATGTGCACAGCAGGACAATCTTAACAAATATGTGAGGAGTCTTTGTCAATTTAACTTCATTGTGACATCCTCATTGCACAGGGGTAGCCACGCCATGAAAGATATAGGAATATGAGTCCAGACACGTGTGGTAGTGTGGAGAAGGACAATCAGGATGGATTTCTGATGAGCTCACTGGATGGACCCACCGGACAGCTGGTTCTTATCAAACCTGGAGTTGGGCCGCATAAATGTGACAGTGAAATGACAGCTGACAGCAGCGGCACAATGATCAGTTTTGAAGTTTGACAGCAACACGGTGACTGGCTCTCAGAGGTTGTGGCTCAGCATCAGAGGCCTCAACCTAAATGTTCAATTTAGTTTGCTAACCTTCATCAACTCTTTGACCCCGTTTGACTAACTTTTGGCTAGTGCCAGTGTTCATGCCAATAATTCAATTTGATTGGTGTCCTCATGTTGAGTTGTAGATGTAGGTATAGTGCAAGAGTATTAACGATGCTCAATACGAAATTCAGAGCATATCTAGCGCCTCCAGACGGCTCTCAACACGGCGACGGTGGCTAGCAGCTAACGGTGCTAACAGCGCTGGCAGTGCAAACAATGGAAACAGTGCTGACAGAGCTAACAGTCTTTACCTGGGAGGGAATCGGAGGGTGGGCGCTGCGCTTTTGCGACAACGGTTAGAACAGCATTATCAGTTGTAACCTGCCATGCGAGGGCAATGCAGAGCAGCCGCCATCAGCTAGCCAACAGAGCACGCAGAAGCTCAGATAACAACACACACAGGGAGTTCTCCGCTCAGGTACTCTCAGGAAGTCTATATTAATGCTCAGAATATCGTAACATGTTGGCCGCCCAGCTCATTGTGTTGCCTGTTGATGACTTCTTTCTCTGTCTGCATATGTTGACGTGTTGAGGTTCCAACTTCCCATGTGCCATCTGTGTGTTTGCGTGACCGGAAGCAGGTCAGCAGTGAAATCAACCATCAGGTTTGTTGGTGTGATGGAAAATAGACAATTGTTAATTCATGTCGCTGATGAATAAGTGATTGGCTCCAGCGTTGGGGGCCAGGCTTAAAGGCACGGGGCATATGGGGAATGAGGAGGGGCACAGATGCTCCTCGGGGCCAGAGGGCTGATAGGCAAACTTAAGAGGGACACGGAGAGGGGAGAGGAGACGCTGGGACGAGCCCGAGAGAGGAAGATGGAATATGAGGCAACGGCAGAGAGAAAAGGCATGCTTAGCCTGCGTCAAAAGCCAACCCTGGTCCCACTGTGCAGAACTAACCCCCTAACTCAGCCCCCGAACCCAACGTCTGAAGTGCCAGTTCCACCACAGGCGCCTGTGGAGACGCTGCTTCAAGAAGATTGCCTCTGAGCATTAGGTCCTGTCCTACTCTGACCTTCAACAAAAGTAAACAGCTCAAAGAGGGAAAACTTCTGCACCCAGGCATGTGAGGCAAGGCTGACCCCATGGGAGTGGACTAGAGCAACTCTACAAAAACATACAGACGGCACACATCCTGTTATCAAAATGTTACCATCTACCCTTATAAAACGGCTTCAAATAACATCAATGTTCATAATCACACGCATGCAGCCGACATGCAAACACCCACGCAAATGCACACATGCTGCAGAGCTACCCCTGGAGCATTGAGAGGATCTCAGCTCCATCTACTGGTGGCATCGCGAATAAGCCGCTCCACTGTGGCTGAGGGGAAATAAACACCAACTCAGTTCCCTCAAATCATTTTCTCCACCGTCTTTGCCAAGCTTCCCTCTTTCCATTTACACCTCCTTCGAGCCAAGAAACTAATCTGACATGATTAGTTACACTTTGCCAGTGCAGCAGTGTGGTATCTGTTATCATCCATAAAGACCTTCTTTTATATGAAAGGAGGAGGAAGATAGTTTCAAATTAGATTTGATCCAAAATCAGATATCAGCACGAAATGCCCCCCAAAAAATGAGTCATACTTTATGTGTAAAAGAGTAGAAAACATAAACCTGCGATAACAGATTTTGTCGGCCACGTGTGGGCAGCGGAAGCAAGTTGTGGACACAACATTGACATATAATCACCTGATGGCAAAAAGACATTCTCACACCAATGCGTCAAATAAGGCAGCTTGGTTAGCGGCAATAAGCCTCAAACTATGACGCTCTTCGTGGCCCTCTGGCGTCAGTTTTGCACGTCACAGTGGCGGGGGGGTGTCAATATACCCTTGACAAAATGACAAGGTTGACTTTTAGTTTCACACAATAAACGAACAGCTTGACAGCTGTTGACAAAAGCCCTGTTTTGTTTGACGCACCTGCCTCCTCTCCCACACACCCTGTTTGATCTATCTCGCTGTTTAAACCACTGTCATTTACTCTGCCCGAAATGCCGCGGGATGGTGCGTCGCATATATGTGTGTGTCGGTGTCTGATGCAGAGGAGCACTAACCATTACTTGATGCCTTCCTTTGAAATGCCAATGGGTTGTTCTGGCTATACCTGGTGAATGTAAGTTCACTATTCACTCTCCTTTAGCTCTGTGTTTGGTCTCCTCCAGCTCCTCAAGGCAATATCTGGCTCTTTAGCTGTTAAACGCTCCAATATGTTCACCAGTTAGTCGCTGGTCTGCAGTGTGGTCCTGGGCAGGTAGGTACAGCGGGATATGGGAGTCACAGTAGCACTCTCTGCGACAGAGTAAACAGCATTTGATATATGAAATTGGCGCATAGCCCCTTTAATACAAATAAACATGCAATCATAAATGAGTAAAAACCACAGTGTTTGCTGTGGGATGAATTCAGTCACATCTGCCTTTGAGGAAATATCGTAATGTTTGCTAACATGACAAACATCATTAGCTTGATCCTGATGGTGGTCTTTTAAGTTATTAAAAGAGATCTTTAAATGCTATCTGAGGACATATGAAGAAATGATTGACTTGTGGGAGATACGTGCTGTAAATGCACATCAGACACAACAATGCTACGGTCACTGGGGGAGGCTTGAAGCTGGTATTTCTATTGTTTTGGCAACACAATGTAGATGTAGTACTATTCTAGTGAATTCTATTGGCAGTGTGCTTCTCCATTCTTATCACAGTCGACAGCAGAACAGCAAAAAGAATAAAATCTATTGTGTAGCTAGACTTGTAAAATGCTCCTCCCAACAGCAAGAGCTTGTGGGACATTTCCTGAGATTAAGTTTTGAGAAAAAATATTACATGGCACTCAACGTTTCAATGCAGGGGTTTCAGATAACATTCGCGGAATATATCCACAGGTAAAGTGGGGATTAGATAACTGTCTCTCTGAATCAGCATACGGCGTTTATGAGTCTGTGTATGTCTGCATGAGTTAAGGTCCTCCCATCGTCCTACTATTACAGACAAATACATCAATTTGTTATCAATGGAAACAGCTGCTCTAAACCGAGTGTAAAATGGTAATAAGCAGCGAGGGGCCTGCAGGGAGCAGTGACAAGACAAATGTTCCTCTTAGGAACATCTTTTTAGAAACCCCAGCGTGGTCCCTCACAGTCACTATCTCCACCTAGATCAGAAAATGAATTGCCGCTGTACGCGTAAAGGATTCCCTCCTTTCTCCAACAGTCCTTCAGCAACACACTGGGCTACTTTATCAGAGCAATAACACAACAAGCTCTGATAAAGTTATTCACGCCAGCATTTTGTTTCAGTCAAGAAACTTAGTTCATTTGTGAGCATATGAGAGTCTTTTTCTTTTTTTTTGATGACGAGAACATGATGTACTGGAGGAGCAGAGATTTCCTTGATATCACACACACACACCCACACACACTCACACACAGTCACAGAGGGCGGTAGTGAAGGGCTAATAGCTTCTCTAAGGATGAGATCTAACCTAATTTGCACCATGCAAATTCCCCGTGGTGACTGCACCTACAAGATAACCACATTAATGTTCGGCGCGCGTCTGTGGTGTCGTGGGAAAATGAACAGTATATGTATGTTGCTTTCAGGGACGGAAAGAGAAGAGAGCGAGAAATCAAAATAATGTTCAGAAAAAGGAGAACAAAGGGAGAGAGATGTGATTCAATGGTACTAATCTCTTTGATATCCACACTGCGACGTTCTGTACCAGGCTGAGAATCGCCCAAATTATTCTTTTCGTCTTTTATTCATGACCTGCGGGACATCCTGACTTACCCTCTTACTGCTTTGCTCCGAGTTAAACTCAACCTCCATCCTCTCTTTCTCTCTCTATCTCTCTCTCTCTCTGCTTCTCTCTTGCATTCTCCTCATTCTTTCATTTCCCGTCTTATCATCCCCATGTGCGATATCTCACTAAGCTCGTGCATTCATGAGTGATTTACATAAAGTATATAGTGCAGAATTGGGAGTGGGGTGCAGAGGAAACCCTAAGAGCATTAGCAGGTATGTGTTTATGATTATGATTACCGGTTATTATACATTTATGTAAGTAATGTCCCTTGGAGAAATTAAATATGCAGATATTTCAAATAAATGGGTTGCTACAATTACATTACATAAGGGCATTTAGATCAAACTGTATTATATATTAAGGTTACTGATGAAACATAAAACTTTTTAATGTATCCTGTGCAAGCTCAATTAGTCAATTAGGCTTTAAAATAGTTTTTATAAAATCATGACATTCTTTACAAACTGATTTTCCAAACGAGTTCTCTATGTCATGTCTGTAGCGCATTGCATAAGTTATATTCAGGTTGTCATGGCTTGGTTAGAGGGAAATCGCTTTCTTCATATTTGTTTCCTCGTCATAATCTTGCACTACTGAAAGCCTAATGTCATCCTGCTGTTCTCAGTCCAGACTCTGAAGTGAAAGAAGGCTTTTAACCACAGCCCAGATACAGCTTCTGATGAAATAAATCACTTTCAACCACAACAGCTTTACCACTGTGCACCATGCTACAGATCAGCTTAAGCGCCATCTAGTGGGCCGCGGAGGTACCGCCAAATGTTTTGATTAAAAGGTGCAATATAATATATTCGGAGCAGTAATAAATCATCAAACAACAATTTGCTATGTAAAGATATAGTGGAACAATGTCTACCTCGAGCGAGAGAATTAAGTCGCTCTCCTTCTGTGTGTGTCGTTATCCGAGCTTCTCCTTGATTCGTTGACATAGCCGGGCCGGACACGCACGCTTTTAATGCACGTTTGTGTACGTGAGCGTGCCCCACCGGTTAAGTCACAGCCGCAACTCAACAATGCTCTCATACGGCGATTACAGATGATAATGCCGCCCCTAACCGAAAGTTGCGAAATTGAGCACCCACTCTCCGGTTCCCCCTCAGGTAAACACTGTTAGCTCTGTCAGCACTTTCGCCGTTGTTGGCGTTGTTTGCGCTGTTAGCGCTGTTATCACTGTTATCACTGTTATCACCGTTCGTTGAGAGCCGTTGGGAGGGAATAGAAAGGCTGCCAATCTCGTACTCAAAATAGCATAAATTACCACAAATTGTAATTTATGAAGCAAATTATTTTCATATCTAAATGGGCTCAATAACACATTAATAAAAAACAGCGAGCTAACTAACGTTACTTATGATGCAGCAACACAAAATTGATTGTTTTTTTTAACAAAAAATTGACGTGGGGGTCAACACTGCGCCAGTAAAAAATATTAACGGTGGCAAAAAACACAGTTCTTTTTTTCTCCTTTTCTGGGGGGGGGGGGGGGGGGGTCATTTATTTGTGAATTATTTATTTTAACAATCAAGTGGGCATTAAGATACAAAAGTTTGAGAACCCCTGCTATAAATGGCTATAAATCTCTTGGCTACGTTCCTTTTGACTAGAAAAAGATGTCAAGTGAACATCTTTTCAGTCTTTGTTCACAGTGACAGCAGGGTCAACATCGTATGGTTCTCGTATTTTTGCTTGCCTCAAATTCTTGCAGTCCAGTAACATTACAGTATACAAAGGTTTATAATATTTCTTCATATGTACTCACAGTTAAGTTTATTAATAGAGTCAATTAATGACACTTGAGAGGTGTTTCTTAAAGCCAGATCAGCCTGAACTACGTTACCATGCAAAGTTATAGACTGGTCTCGGTCAAGTTAGTTTTCAGGCTTAGCTTCACTTCAGGCTGAACCAGCATAACAATCAATCTGCCCGACTAAAACACAGTGTTCCTCCCTGAAGGTTCCTCGTCATTGCTGCTCTGTGAACACAAGTCAGCTTCCAGTACATGTCAAATGTATCAAGTGTGTACTACAATCTGAGCTCATATCTTTTCCAGTCACCATACGTGTTCTTTCTCTACTGCAAGTAAAATAAAGCTAATAATCAATTTTCTTTTATTTCACCATTTGTCATCATTCTAAATGTTTCTGAAATGAAATGAAAGAAATCCAACTGATGGAGAACATTAATTTAAATGCTAATTATTTCATTTTGTTGCTATAAAATAAATTACCTGTAAGGTGTTCTATTGGGAAATTCAAAATTATGTGTCATGTTGCATCTCATACATCTTGTATGTAATTTTCAGCACACACAAAACTAGGGACATTCACATTAAAGGTACCCGTCTCGCATCACTTTTGTCTGTGTCAGGGACGGCGTGTAGCTTTCCTCTGGATACAAATACATGCAGAGTGTCTTTTCTAAATAAACTTTCACGGGAAACGTACAGTATCTGCTCGTTACATGGAAAGTCTCTTTTCAAAACAAACTTCCAACGCAAGTTTACGTATTATTTTTAGGTTTACTCACGATACAAAACTACTTGATTTAGGCAACAAGAGCACTTGGATAGGCTGAGGAAAAGATTGTGGTTTAGCTTAAAATAAGTACGTTATGTTTGTTACGTAAAATAAGTGTACTTGTTCTGTTACTAGCATTAAGTAGTAAACTCCGGTAAAATAAGTCTGACTTGACACAAAAGCGTATTCATTGTGATCATTTAACATGAAGGAATTCATGTACTCTGTTGCAGTAGCATGAACCTGCCATTAACAGATACAATCCCATCCATCCTGCTACAATTCTAACCCTAACCCTAACAGAGAACATGAACTCAGAGGGATTCCATAACCATGGAGTGAATCAGATTTGGGGAAATATCAACTCGCCATCGTAGAGCAATCGATAAAGGCAGACATTTGACCTAACAATTGACATCAAATTCAATAATCTTCACACCGAGTTCCTGAGCAATTGGTACTGATGGCTAGTGATAGCCTGATAACGAGCTCGAACAGTATGTTCTGTAGATTTGCTGCTGATGAAATTTTAAATTTTTATACAGTCTATGATTTGAATGTGGGGGTGATTGTGTGTGTATCAAGTTCCCTCAACTTTGACACACTTTTCACAATAGAAAGAACACACAAAAGCCTCCTACTTCTCAAAGTAATAATGAATTGTGATTGATGTTCAATTCATTTGAATCTTTATTAAGGTTATATTGAGCAAAGACTCACAAGATCCAAATAATATTGCGTTTTCAGATGTGAGGGTGAGAGAGTATACATTTGATGTCATAAAATGAGATCCAAATAACATTACATTAACCTTTTCTGCAGATACAGAAAATAGCCAATTCATACTGCATATGCTAGAAGTCACATCTCATTTAGCCAACAACACAGGTATTTTTTTCATTCCCCAACTGTCCTGGCCTTGCTCTGCTGGGTCACATAACAGCGCACAGGCAGCAAGGTCCTATCTGACAGGTGCATTACGCAGAAATCCCCTCTCACCTTGTTTTGTGCCGCCGTGTCCCTTCGGTGACGTGCGTGTTGAGGCAAAATATGTATGTGTCGCTGAGCTCCCAGCTGCGTGGGTGGACCTCCGCCCTTTAGCGCTGTCACTTCTGCAGCTAACAACAATCACTTTGATCACTTAACATAATTAGAGAGGGGGCAAGATGTCATGTCACTCGACCCACACTGCAGAGTCTCTGCTGTCTGCAGCATCGACAAGCTGTGTCCATACATTCAGAGGTCTCACACAGGGGAACTTCTATTCTCTTCCATCTGCTGGAAACAAAAAGGTAGGAGTGCGAACACGAATTTGGCATTCAAATGTGAGATCTCTTGAGGACTAAGTCATTTTGATGGCAACAATTGTGCTGAACTGTTGGAAGTTTTAGCAGCACCATTCATACTCTGAAAAGCTTTTGTGATTTGGGATTACAATTCGGCCCTTTGCTATCACTCACATCAACTCGCACATGTTGGGCCTTTTAAGGCTGACTGATATTATTCTGCATCAATGACAGAGGCAGCGGGGGCTTTGAAATGATTTACTTCAATTAATAAGTAAATGTAAAATTTGGGGATTTCTTTCAAATACTCAAAAAATAAAAACTCAAAATGTGTTAAAAAAGGTTCTTCTGGGGAAATTTGGACATTACATTGTATAACATGTATTAGTCAAGTACATTAAAATACTTCCCCCACTGTCTCAACATGGACAGTTAATTACCAACAATACCGCCAACAATTTAATCAGAGATTCGGGTCTCATTCTCAGGTATAACAAAAACACAACAACTCTTATCTTCAGGTGATCATACACTAATAAAAACTTATAATTATATTACATTTCTGCCAATAAATCCCCTTAAATCCTACTCAGTATTGCTTTCATCAAAAGAGGAGAAGATGCTCTGTAGCAGGTTTAGCTAACGACTTAGCATTTGTGGTGTGGTTGTGCTGGCTATAGCTCTGCTTGTGCTCGGTCACATCAGCAACACCTCCGCTACAGAACCACGAGACAACATTGCATCAGCGGTGGCTTTACACGTTTGAAAAGGAGTAGAACTCAAATAATACCGACCCTATCGTGTTTTGAAAGGCCGGCGCGTAGCTAGAAGATTCGACCGGACAGCGTGTCATGATGTAACTTCCGAGCTGTCGTTTCTTGTCCGGCACACTTGGCAGTGTGTGGCCTTAAAACTTCCATCAGGTGCGGCCAGAGCCATGTGGTTAGACAGTTGGTGAGGTTGACAGTAACTGGGACCTTCGCCATAACGATGCCCGCTCCGAGATACCGTCTGTCTTACCTATAACCCCCCCCCCCCCCCCCCCCCCCCCCCCCGACACATCTACAGGAAGGCATGTTAATCTCATCTGAGGGCACACACACGTTTTGCCTGCAGTGTACACGTGACAACAAACTGGTGCTTGTATAGAAATACATCATACTGATGTATATAATGTATGTTCCAATGTATTCAGCATATCAAATTTGTGTCAATATGCGTTTATAGCCTTTAAAACAAAACACACACAAAAAGAAATGACAGAGAGCAACTGCAACAAATAGATGTTAGTGTTTAGAATGCAGCACGTCTCCATGCAGGTCAGCCTCGGCCAGATGCTCATGAATACAGTTGTAAGTTGGAGTCCTGCATGAGAAGCTTATATGTGTGGAGAAGTTTTGGAAAGCTCAAGGTCACTTCCTGTTTATTTGCACCTGGTCGCATACTTGCTGTCAGCCAGCTGACTACCCTGCTGACCCCCCCGTTCTAGCTGTGGCATATCAACATGACGGTTACTGTATTTCATTCGATATTCATTTGAATCATCATTTTAGTTTTTCCAACCCTCATTCAAATTGCGAGGGCTATTTCGTAGACACTTTATTCTTCTTGGATGGTTGTTTCCTAATTAGACAAGGTTATACCACAATTAGGCAGGTAATAAAATAATCTATTGTCATCCAACTCATCATTTGGCCCTTTTAGACTACAAAAAGCGATATCACGTTGCCCCCCCCCCCCCTTCTGTTAGCTGGTTTGGGGGGAAAAAGGCAGACAATCTCAGCACAGCTCAACCTCAAAGATACAAACGAACAAAACTGAATTATATGTTCTTCAATGAGTAAGACAAAGGAGAAGAGATCAAAAGAGTCACTGTACCGATCGTAGATAAAGAAGAGAAGGTGTACGTTTATCCCAGTGGGGATCCATGGCATGAGAATAGGTTGGAAACGGATGCCTTTTTGAGATGTGTGGTAATCAGCACTGAACTTTTTCAAAGCCGTAATTAAACTGTGTCCGTTCTCACTTGCTTTATCCCCCCCTCTCTTTCTCCACATTCAGCAGGAAAAGAAAACACCAAAAAAAGGAAACCAAAAATAAACATCTTCTTGCGATCGTTAAAAGAAGAAGAAAAAGAAACGAGTGGAAGAACAGCTGCTTACAACAAAACAAACACATTAACACCAATGCTCCGCAGTGTGCAATCACAGAGGCCAGAGGAGACAGCTGTCCGCCTTTAATTACAGTGATGCTCATCTTCTCGTTCACTCTTTTTCTGCACTCTCACAACTTTCTTCTTTGTCTCACTTTAGATCTCTTTGCATCTTGATTTTTGTTTTATTATCCTGTGTTGCTGCAGTACTCAAACTGTGAAGATCAATACCACTTTTAAAAGCTGTCTGTTGCATTTGAAGCTACAGAGAGCAGCTGGTTGACAGGGGAAATAACTAGCCTATGGCTTAGTCCAAACTATAAAAAGAAAAGAAGAATCCTTCTACTGGTGCTTTGAAAAGTTACAAATTTACACCTGTTATCCTGTTATTTTAATCCAGCTATTTCCAACCACCGGTCACCGGCCTCAGAGCGCCAACTAGTAGTCCGCAGAGTCACCGCCAAATGGTTAGATTACATCCAAAAATATATTTTTGGGTAATTTACAAAGACAGTTGTTAATATACCTCGATGTGCCAAAGAATTTACATAAATAAAAAAGACAGTATTTCAAGCATAATCTCAGTGATCAGTCAGTCTGCGTTTAAATACCTCGACACATCATCAGGGAGAGACACACGTGTTTTGCTACTGTCGGTTAACTGATGTTCCCTCAGACGCTGTGACACAAACAGGCTTCTGTTTGGATTCAAACAGGCAGGCAATGATGGGTGAGGGTGAGCAGAATATTTATTCTGCTCATTACAGCTGACAGAGTAATAACATTTATTTACAACCCAGTTTTTTTTTCTGCCTTTTTTTAAGTTATGTTTTTTTCTCAGATATCTGTGGTCTTCTGATCGTATCAAGCAAACATAAGTGGGCCATTAAGTTACGAAAGGTTCAGAACCCCTGAAAAAAACAGATGCGTCAAAGTAACAAGTTGTGGTTTTATGGTGGAATACGCCAATCAAAGAGTGGTAAGGATCCTCTCATCTAACTTTGGGCAAGAATCTGAATTTGTGCGTTTCCCGAAATGCAAAACTAAATTTGAAAACATTGATATTTTCAATATTCTATCATTAAATGTTCACCATCACAATCTTTGCCTCACCCCTTTGGAGAAATATAAAGTTTGATCTTATCTTATTCGAGGGTAATTTCCATCTTTATCTTAACATTAATAAATGCTCCTCTGAGATTATTTCATGCGTATTTTATAAGATAGTGAACCTCCTTGTGCAGTTCACCCTTTTTCAAAGTGCTCTCTCTCTCCTTGTTGGCTGATTAACGCAGGGTATGCTGATTTTAAAGTTTCACAAGTTTCCCCTGGGGTCTAGAGAAAAAGCAATGTGCTTTTGTACAGCATATTGTTCCGAGTGAAATTGCAGCCAAACGATGAACAGAGAGAATAGCAAATGAGGAAGAGGCCTGTGTTTTACAGGAATGATGCTTAATTACATACAAAGCTGCCATTTAGAATCCATTGTCCTCCCTGAACGTTGGCAGACCTCGGCACAATGTGTTGACTGCATCCTTCCTTTCTCTCTTTCTTGATTTGTTTTCTCCCCCCATTTTGAGGGTCATACACCATAACCGTTCTGAACCCTTTATAATTTCCCCGGTAATCAGTCTGTTCTTTTTTTTGTGTGGCAAAGCTTTAATCAAACATCTCACACAGCCTCCACCAGCCAGAAATGTGTTGTTCCGACAGAAACACAAAAAAGCATGCAATTACTCCCAGAGGACCTGTCCCTCCTCTCCGCTACAGCTGCAGAGAAGAGGGCACTATTCCAAACACGTCGTCCTTCTCCTCCTTCTCCTCCTTCTCCTCCTCCTCCTCTTTCCTTTCTTCTGTGTGTTGGAAAATGAGACCGCCCTGGCCAAGCCATAATGACAGAAGATGTAAGGATGTGTTTTGTAATGTACTCTATGGAGAAACACTCAGTACTCAACACTCTCCTCCTCTATGGAAACGTCTCCTTATGATAAATAATAAGGATTTTATCCTATAATTGCATATGTCATTTGTGAAAAGGTTAACATTTGAGTTTTATAGACTAAATATAATTATAGAGAGCCTATGTTTGACATCTAATTAAGTGTCAAGAGACAACAAAAGTAACTGAAACAAAAGGATCTGCCTTTATTCCTCTTTCTTTTGCAGATAATGTTTTATGGTATGGCACTATGCGGTGGAGAGGGGGGCGTTGCATACATGCAAAACTAAAACGATTACCGGGACCCAACGGTCATGATTATGACTCGTCCATCTTCAGACAACTGATGTAATATATATATCTGCCATCTCGAGGCTACTATATTTGGCAAAAAGAAAAATCATGGAATGTGTCAAATTGGATGGCACCGAAATGGTCTCTAAATATCATTCTCATTACTTACAACGCCAATACAGTGGGGCTTCCAACTGATCAGGATGGGAAAATAACAAAAGAAGTGGAAATTTTGTTTCGGCACAAACACAAATAATAAAAGCACACATAGAGCGGACAAACTTATCGAGGCAGGCACCGCATGGCTTAGTGCTCCCAGCCCCTGAGAGGGAACACTGGGCTTAGACATGTCCGACCGTCTGTTGGTTATTTTACAGTCACTATATGTTTGTATATCTTGTGCTTGGTGTAAACTATTGTTGGATTGTGGGCTTAAGCCTCAGTAAATCTTTTGAGTTCACATTCAATCACATTCAGATTCATTCTTTATTGTCCGTCTATATGGGGAGTTTGTTTTTATGGTCCGTACACAGAAATAACAGTCAAAACAAGGTATGGACAAAACCACAACTCAAGTCTATTACAGTGTGCCCGGGCTATTTAAAGAAGATATGGCCGATTGGTTGTCTGTATCTGAGGAGGGTGAAGCGTGCAGGGTGGCGGGGGTCATGTGGTGTGGCCAGTGCTCTACGAGAAACAATGACAGTGTCAATGAGCGTTGGCATGGGATTGGGGAGACCACATATTTTAGAAGATATATTTGTGATTTTCAGGAGTTGTTTCTGTTGGTGAGGGTGAGCATGGTGAAATAGCAGGTGTCAGAGTACAGGAGGATGGGTTCAATAATATGTCATATAGAAGAAGCAGGAGGTGGGGTTTGACTGAGAGAGCCCTGAGTTTGCCGATGACAGTGTTTATGGATGCCTGTGCTATGCTGATCAAAGCTCAGTTTGCTGTCCAGGATGATGCCGAGGTACATAAAGCTCTCCACCATCTCCACTGGCTGGCTGTTGATGGAAGTGTGGCACTGATTTTATTGCTGGTGTCAAAGATGAGCTCCTTTCGTCTTGGTGGCGTTGAGGAGGAGGTGACTGTCCCGGCACCACTGGTTGAACTGGGCAACGCATTGTTTGTAGTTTGTGACCGAGTCCCAGTCTGTGAGGGGGAAGAGTATGGCTGTGTCATCACAATATTTGTAATAGTAAGTATAATTGTAAAAAGTACAATTATTTTGTAATGGAAGATGGGCTAAGACAGTCATTGTTATACTTGCCAACCATCTCGATTCTTCCTGAAGACTCTCATTTTCATTTCCCACTCCGGGTTTCCTCCCAAGGATCACATTTCTACCGTATTTCTCCTGATTTATAACAAATTTTCCAAAAAAAAATGTATTTTCGTTATCACAGACTGTTTCTGGCACCGTACAGCGTGTAAAGAGTGCTGCCATTAGACTAACCCAAACCATGTACGGCATGCTACCTAACAGCTAATAGCGCAGTTTAAATTGATGAAATGTATTGCCCTAATTTGACCCAAGGCCTGCTTTTTCCTGTTCAGGTCATGGTTACTATGGTTGATAAAGTCATAAAGCTCCGGGTATCAGACGCTGTTTAGGGCGGCCCTGCAAAAATGCAACAGAGCTAAATAACACATGACATTCGGCAAGGGAAAAGCAGAACGCAAAACGCTTCCCTCTCATTGACAGCAATAACCGAAGGCCGCCACAGGCTGCTATAAGACACGCTCCGTTTTTTTGGCCGAGATCACACCAAGGCGCGTCTCTCCAGGCACAGCCACTTCAGAAATACCTTGGCAAAGCGTGTCTGGCAAAACAGTGGGGTGCTCCTGTGGAGCGGGGCTGCTTGTGCAAATAAGAGATCAAATGGGGAAAAAAAGGAAACAGGAGAAAAAAAAATGTATTCAAGCAGTTGTCGAGCTCTTGTCGTTGCTTTTTTGTCATGAAGTTTTCCATTTAAATACCTCTAATATCAACCCTACATTGCTCCACTGTTTCTACCACATCATCACCAATTTGCTTGTTCATCTCATGATGAAGTAAAAAAAAAAAAAGAAACTTGTAGCAGCAGCATTTAATGTGTGGGTCAAAGCCATGTGCTGGTTTTATTTGAACAGCTGTTTTTGGTCAAACGGTTGATAAAGTTCATATTAGATTTATGCCTTCAAAAAAAGGACAAGTTAAAAGGAGAGCAAAATAGCACTCATGAGACTTTTTCATTTTTAAATGGAAAACGTTACAGTATAGTGCCATGAAGGTGCGGCTTACTTACCACACCATTTGAGTATATTCCTAAAAACGTGTCTCTGCCAAACTCAACATATATCTATCTTTTCTCATGTAAATTATGCTGTGGGAGAACTTAGGTTAGTTTCCATGGTGTCCCGTTGACGCCACACGCTCCGTTTTAAACGTGCTTCTTTTGAACACACCCCTAGCGTGCTCTGAAACGTGCTGCTTTTGAACACACCCCCAGCGTGCTCTCTCAGCGGTAGATTCGGATTGGACAGACGACTAGCTTGAGGAAAATGGGAGACGACTTGGGTGACGAGTGGTGGGCACACGAGGGCAAGTCAGGTAATCTTGCTTGACTTAAGTATCTTTATTTTGTAGCGTTTCTGAAACGTGTGGTGCGGGAGGTGTTTGGTTTATCCCGATAAGCTAACTCTTAACATTAGCTTGTAGCTCTCGCGAGAAATGTCGCTGGCTACGGGTAAGCTAACGTTAGCTAGCCAGCAGGTACTGTTAACATGAGCTAATATGTGAAAGTTAACGCGTTACCAAAGCCGGCACGTGTAACACACACACACACACACACACACACACACACACACTCTCAAAGTACCAGCAGGTTTTTGTACAGCCTACCTGTGATTTGTTAGGACGGGGAAAGTTATCGTGGGCAGCAGGAGTTGTCGCGAGCAGAAGATGTGTAAACACGTGTGTTAGTGAGGATGTGTAAACACGTGTGTTGGTGTGAGTCATTAGAGTAAATGATTACGTTGTCTGTCGTACCCTTAAACCTTACAGTTAGCGCCCATTTATACATAAAGTTCTTCAATGTATTCCGCTCTTTCCATCCTCATCCTCGTGCAGGAACAGAGTCAGTTCCCTGCGGCTGTTTCTTCCACAGCTTCATGCACTCTGCATACCAACAGAGGGCAGTCCTGTTATATGTGCCCTGGTCTCATTGTTTTGGACAGCAAAGTGTGTACGTTATTGAAATGAAACGTTTATATTTAACAGACTTGCATAAGTTACACAAACCTGTGGTGGAAATGTACTATCATTTACTAAAGCACTGTTGGCTACTTAAGTATAATCTTGATGTACTTTAACTTTACTCGAGTATTTCCATTTTGAACTATTTATAACAGATCTAATCTATAACAGATTTTTGGCATGTTTAGCTACACGAGTTTCTAAAATGATGTTAAGGATTTAACTACCAAATAGTAATGTACATAATAAAAATATTATACTATATATATATATATATATATATATATATATATATATGTGTACAATATTTAAATACTACCACTGCACTGATAGAAGCACATACAATGAAGATACTCACCAAGCATATTACTTTGTTTATTTACATTTATTTGGAGGAGGAACGCGACTCTGGGAAATACAATATGATTAGTAGAATATGTTACAGGTTCTTTATAACAGGGATTCAGAGCGTTCATATCGCAGCTTTACCACCGTTACTGCAAGTTGCCGGCTCCGCCATCGCCCTGTTAAGAGCCGTGTTGAGGCAGTAGAAATGATCTGAATTTTGAATTTAGCACATTAGCACGTTCTTCAGTCAAACTGCTCAGAAGAATGTTTGATTATGCTTTACAAGTGCTCTATTTTAATGATGGTAAGATAAGCAACCGTTTGTTCTGTGGGTTAGAAAAGTCCCCCTATTACCTCGAGAGTAAACGGTCTACCAGCTGTTTACCTATTCAGGTGAGCAGCAGCATGAAATGAACATTCGGGGGCAGTCCTAATTGAACCGGTTGTTTGACTCTGCGTGACAAATGCTTATGATTGATCTATTATTAAATTAATCATTTATTAGTGCTTGTTCATGTTTTTGTTTTAATATCCCCCTGATACTCCCTGGCGTGGTTATAATCACAATTCTTGAATTTACTCTGCACATTTTAATGTGTGTGCACTGATGGAGTTTTCCCATGTTTCTGTCCTGTATTGAGAGCTCTGTTGCATCTTTTATGAGTTGATCCTTTAGTCTTGTGAGTCCTTGTTGGACCAGGCTTCTTTAGTGACCCTGAAGACCTCTGATTAAAGAAAGGAGGCATACGTATCTGTTAGTTGTTCACCTGACGTTAGATCATTCACATTTTTTTGTGAAGCATTTGTTTTTTGTGCAAAGATGTCGTCGTGTCGCACTTTTGAAAGTGGAATATATGACCTTTTATTGCCGGCTTATACACTTTAGCTGCACCACGGTGTAATGACATTTACATCATTACCATATAAATCTATGGACTCTATTGAGAGATGTCTACAGCTCTTTGGCTTTCTAGGTTGGCCCCTTTTTTGACTGACTGGCATCCCATCAGTGCGTACATTTGTCTCACAGAGCGGCTTGACAGAAAGGGCCGAGGGGCCGACTGACAATTGACAAGACGGAAAAGGGAGACTTGAAGTCTCTTAGTGCGTGGGACTGAGTTTAAAGTCACAAGAGTGAAGAGGAGAATCGTAAGAAGCGCTATGACTTTTATGGTGATGCTTCTTGTGGCTAAATGCTCAGAGTAATGACACCGTTTCTCACGAGGAAACTCCAGTCTGCCCTAAACTCTCATCAACTGCCTCATCTGGCTTCTTACCTTGCCAACCGGTGATGTCAGCGCGGTTAATGTTTCTCCCGAGTTTGTCGTCATATTCCGGCTCTGCCAACCTCTCCCACCACAGTAAGCCCCATTGTGTCCCCCCCAAACTGTCAGCTAGTTTCTTATTTAGACGACACAGCTCATCACAGCTTTTATTATAGCTCAATAACAGGCCATTTATTTCTGCCACTCTAACCATATATTTATATATTTAGTGGTTTTGACCCTTTTTCAAAAGTTGAACTGTTGTTGACTAAGAGCCGTGAATGTTGTGATTTAGGATTTAGGGTATGAGGTATTCTGGAAGTTGGATACTGTGATGATGTATTTCTCAAAAATAAACGATGCTCCTCATTAGTGTGCTACATATTTTTGCCAAATCCATCTCACCTTTTCTTAATGTTCTGGATCGGTCTACTTCGCCTGCATGCCTTAGGGTGCAGTTTGAGCAATTTAAGCTTCTTTTTTTTTACTCTGGTACTTTCATGTTTCACATGCATTGTACAAAGAGGAAAATCTGATAATGGACACAAGGATAGATTTATAATGTAAGCAAATCAACACAACCATGAAGTGAGCTGCATCACTGGTCTGCAATGGGAGGTTTAGCCGGCAGGAGATGACCAACTGTTGGCTAACAAAACATGACTGACCAGTATTGGCATGTCAATGGCTGCTCTTGGCTGCTTTATATTTGTTACCGTGAATGAGGAAACGCTGAGCAAATGTTTTACGGGGTTGTGTAAAAGTTGAAAAAGTATTTAAAAGTATGTTGTTTGTCCATTTTAAAGGTGTTAAGACGATGGTAATTACAATTGACCGTTTATCATTTTTGCTACAAATAGAAAAAGGCTTTTAATAGTCCGTCCACCATAAAACGTTAACAGACTCACCACCGCTAGGTGTTCCAAGTTTAATTGTTTCAGAGAAACATGAGCTGAGTTTTCCAGTGCACATTTGAAGGAGGTTTCACACTTACGCACACAGTTGTGAGGAATTTTGCTGTGGTTGAAATAGCTGGTGACTCAACTGTTGAATCAAACACACAAACAGTCTTTTAGGGCTCTACAGAATGTCATTTATTTACATTCAAAGCTTGTATTGATTTAGAAACAAGCCTAAAGTGACTGTTTTATGACGTTATCACCCTAAACAAATGGAAAATTATGATTGTTTGTTATATAATTTCCAGTGCTGGTGCTACTGATTCCCTTTGTGAGAGCAAACTGGTTTCACAGTGAACATTTTTTGAAAGGCTAAAAGCCAACAAATATGAATTGAAGCAGAATATTTTGTCTTTTTTCCAATAAATTTAGTTCTTCTGACTTTACAATGATCTGGAGTTATTGGAAATGTTTCAATCACATCGGTTGAAAACAATGCTACACAACCTCCACTGAAATCTTATTCTACAAATGATATATTATAATATTAGTGGCATAATCTTAATCTGCAGCTGTGCAAAAAGAGTGTTTAAACAAAATGAACAGACAATAGATGTCTACGTAATGAATGAAGCTTTAAACTAGTTGGTACCAGGTACAACTCTTACCTGTTCTCCAGTCATTCTTAGTTTTCTCCATTCAATTTAAAACGTGTCACGTAAACCGGTATGTGCCTGGTGTGTTGTGCTTCGCAGTGTTTAGTTGGCATCAAACCAGGTTTTTGGTCTTTTCTGAACTGTTTTGCATTTAAATTGTCCGGCAGCCTGTTAGCTGTGTTGATGCCGACACACTCTCAAAAGTATTCAAGGTGAAGAAATAAAGTCAACACAAACATTTTTAATAAACAGAAAATAAACATTGATGAAACAGAAGCATTTGAAAAAAGCACATCACACATTTGCTTGCGATGCTGTCTCGCTTAGCTCTCATACGGGTACTAGACACACATGTCATACAGTCAATAAAGGGTTGTTGAAGTCAGTCAGTCTAAGGACACACTAACTACACCAAATAGGATATACAAAGGCTCCTATATGACAAATACCACAAAGCATTTTATTTCATGAATGTTACAAAATCCCCAAAACTCTTGGTTCTCATTAGACAAAGTGAATTGTTTGAGTTGTTTGGTCCTTACTGAAAACAGTAAGCTGAGAATATATCTTCACCTAATCAAAAAGGCCACTTACTGTAATGTTTGAGGAATGTGAAGCTGAAGAGGCAGCAGGGGATATAGTGATGCTGCTCGTAATCGTGCCAACACCTTTGACGTGACAGCCATTGGCGAGCACCTGAGTCCTTTGCTCATGTCGGAGATAGTACGGCCCAACGGGCTGTGGCATGCTGTGGGTCATACCATTCAGAGACTGGCTGTAGGGGCTCCCCAGATGGATATGGATCTTGTTCTCCTCCGTGGCGACGATACTGGGACCCGTGTCGGTGCTGCCGGACCTCTGGTGTTGCCAGCCGCTCTGCCGCTCCGGCGTCTTGCAGTAGACCGCCTGATTCGCAGCATCCGTCGGCTCCGGAGAACAGGTCCTGACCGTTACGATCTGAACGGGGGAGCCGCCGTGGTCGGGTGTCACAGAGCGCGACACCCGAGAGATGGGCGCCCCGTCGAGCGGGGACACGATACGGTCGGGGCTGGAAGGTGGGGTTTTAGTGTTAACTGCAGACAGAGCTGAGTTCTGGATGATCGTAATTCTCTGTTTAGGCGAGGCGCCGCTTGTTGGAATGACGGCCGTGCTGGTGTAGGACGTAGCCGTGTCTCCGTTGGGGCTGCTTATCTCCAGCGTGGCCGTGTTGAGGATGTGATGCGGTGTTACTTTGATCTGCAAGGGCTGCCCCGGTGTGTGCGTTAACATCATCACCTCTCCGTTAACCGGTTGGTGCGCCTCCGTGCTATTGGCCGAGCGGCCGCCGTATTGGCTCACGTTGTTATTCGTGCTGTTCAAGCTGTTCAGGTTGTTGACCAGAGAGCTTCTTCTGTTCATGACTTCCGCGTCGCGGCTTGGTTCCTCATCCTCGTTTCCTTCGTCTAGTCTCTCGCTGTAGTCGGGCGGCAGGCTTTCTGCTGGCTCGGTCTGAACCTCCTTGGCGGTCTGATGGAGGTCTGCAAAGCGTTGTTTGTTCGCACCGGGTGTAAGATTCTTGATTTGTCCGTGCCTGTCGAGCTCGCTGCACAGCTCCTTCATCTCTCTGGCCAGCTCTCTGTTGCTGGCCTCCTGCTGGGTCAGCTTCCTCCGCAGCGTGGAGTGATCCGTCTGAACCCGGCAGATGGACTCCTCGGTTCCCATCAGCTTGTGGAGCTTCTGCTTCAGGGTGTCGACCTCTCTGCCCAGCAGCCTGGACTTGACCTGCTCCTTCTGAAGGCGGCAGAGGAGAAGGTGCTCCTGGTTGACCTCCTGCTTCTCTGCCTGCTCGTACCTGGATAGCTCCCTCTTCGCCTCCTCCAGCTCCTCTGTTAGAGCCCGGGACCGCCTCTGTTCCTCCTTGAACCTCTTTTGCAGCGACTCAAAGTCACTTTCCACCTTCATCAGCTCCTCCTCCAACACCTCCTTGTCCCGTAGTCTCCTTTGCAACCTTTCTAGCTCCAGGGTCAATTCTTTGACTTTGTTGTCCTCTGTGTGGCAGCGGTGGTCGGCGTTGTTTGGAATAGAGCTGTGTGCGTACTTCTCTTTCTCTTTCCTGTTTTCCAAGATCTGCAACCTTTTCTTCATCATAGTGATTTTACTCTGTAGCTCTCCATTCCTCTCCCCTTCGCTTTTTAGTCTGTCTTGGAGCTCATATTTTTCCTTCGCTATGCCCTTAATCCTTTCCTCTAAATCTGCCTTGGACCTCAGCGCCTGCTGCCTCTCCTCTCTCAGTCTCTCTGTCGTTGTCGCCAAATTGCTTTGCTCATTTCTTTTGCCCTCCTTCCTGTTGAGCTTTTCCTCGGCCTGCCGGAGCCTCTCGGCCATGGTCTTCCTGTCCTCCACCAAAGCGACCGTCAGTGACCTGAGCTTGGCCAGGTCCTGTCTAATCACCGCCTCGCTCTTTTCCAGGTGGCCTTCGACGGCCTCCAGCTCTCTCACCCTACCTTTCAGAGCATCGAGCTCGCCCGCCAGCACCTCGCTAACCTCCGTCTCTCGCTCCAGGCTGCCCTTCAGAACGCTACAGTCCTGCCTGCTCTTACCTAAAGCCTCCTCTATCCTGTCCAATTCGCTGATCCTCCCGTTGAGTTTATCCACCTCAACCCTCAAGCTACGGCAGCGGCTGGTCTCCCTCGCCAGGCTGCGGTCCAGGTCTCGACACTGGTCCCACATGCGTACCAGCTCCTCGTCCTTTCCCTCCATTTCCACGACCCTTCTCCTCAGCAGCTCCACCTCGGACAGCAGGCTCGGGGCCGTCATGGCGTCCTGGCTTTGGTGGAAGATGGAGGCTTTATTGTGGTGCGGGGATTTGAGCTCGTCCCTCTTTGCGCCGGGGTAAGCGGCGCCGACCTCCCGCTCTATGCGGTCAGTGACGGCGGTCAGTTCTTTGACGCGGCGCCTCTGCTCCTCCAGCAGCTCGCTCAGACACCGTTGCTCCCTCACAACCAGCAGTGCAAAGGCCTTCAGCTCGGTGAGCTCATCCTTTAGAGCCGATACTTCTTTTTCCCTTTTCTTCTCCTTAATCTCCTGGAATTCTCCCTCCTTTACGATGAGGAGCTTGAGTCTGTAGAGAGAGAGAAACAAACGATGTTGATGTCAAACTGTTTTGGCATGCTTTTATTGTGTAATTGTCTCTCATTCCAGCCTCCAAGGAAGCTTTGCAGTGTTTATACTTAACCTCTTGGCCACAACTTTTAAACACAAGCAATTTCGTAAATTGTGTATTTCCAGCACAAACATTTATTTATAATCTTCAGAAGAATTTGAATCAGTTTCCTCCTTACTCAAACTTCTACAGAAGCCAGTGATGCTTTCTTCTTTGTACATGCTTGTAAACCGTAAAACATGAAGATACGTCCATGTAATTCCACGTCGCTCTGCATTCTGTAGGATGTTTAGACTATTACGGCAGATGGTCCCTTGGCAGGGAGTGTTTGCTAATTAAGAAGTTCCTCTACCCTTGAGTACCCTCGGCACTGCATCCAAATCACCCTCCTCCTGTGCCCCTCCAACGCTGCCCCGTTCCCAGCGAGGAGCGGCAGGAATTCCCCCCCCGTTCCATAAGTAATTACAGACCGGTTGCATTTACAAGTGCTGTCACTCCCCACATTTCCCCAGATGCATGCCTGCAATGTACAAATGCGTTTGATACACACTGTGCATTCTTCATTTTTTTTTTTTTTTGTCAAGTGTTATTGCAAGTGAGGCGCACTTCAAAGTGATCTCCCACCAGTCAATTTGAACTATATTGGAATCAATCTCGTGTGAGTGTGTGGACGTTGAGTACTGGAGGCATCCAGAGGGCTGAGAGGTCTGCTCGACATGCTTAGATGCATGTTTTCCATGTTAGAAAATGTCCTCTCTTAACATTTGATGAGAAGCATGTGGAGAGCTTTGTGTGTAAGTAATGGTTTGTGGATGAGATCTTTTAGAGCAACTAATGTGTAAAATACGAGTCTGCACATTGTGTTTAAGGATTAATACATTTTACATTTAGAGCATCTGTACTTTTGCCATTAAGATTCATACCATATGTGTGTGGGTGAAAGGGTTAAATATATTTTTTATCATATTCCGAATTGGATTTGTCGCTGGTCTGAAAGTTGACACTCTATTGCTCTAATACATAGATTAATAGGTTACACTACCTAACCTCAAGATTAGTTATTATTGGTCCCACTTGTAGTTGTGAGTCTTGTCAATAATGCTTCTTTAAATAGCAAAGAGTTGCAAACAGAATTGTAAACTGTAAAAATTGCATTTTCAGTGAAACGGTTTCAGTGATTCTTCATTTATTGTTTTTAAATATACAGTTCAGACGCCTCTTTGAATTGCCAACATGAAAGATGTTCTATCGGAACTCTGCGGGACTGGAGAGAACTTAATTTGCCCGTAACTCATCTTGCAGTTAATTCGTTTTGTGGGTTAATACATTTTTTAAATACACATTCTAACTTTTCCGCTGGTCACAAGTCTCTGGACTGTTCCTACCTGTGCCGTGTCGTTGGCCTCTGTCCTTTTTTAAAAATCCTTAGCGAATAAATCGCCTCCACTCTTCTACCTCTCCCTTTCCCGGAGATCCCAGTGATGTGGACATTCCATCCGGAAAACCAAACATTATGAGAAGTGCGCTGCACACGGAGTCTCACTCGCAGTCCTTGGCGCCCATTACATCATCAGCAAGTCCTTATATGGGACTGTACAGGCTCTACTGATGTGTGTGTGTGTGTGTGTGTGTGTGTGTGTGTGTTCTTGTGTGTGTGTGTTTTTGCTGGAGTTCAGCCCATTCCAGATGAGGTCATTGTGTAGCGATGCCAAAGAGGCTAATGGGAAGGACAGAATGTGTTTGTGTGTGTGTGTGTGCGTAGCAAGCTAAAGCTTTAATCACAATTCAAACTAGAATGGCTAACAGTCTGTGTGCAGGGTTAGCCTGAGCAAACATGTTAACTATGCTGCATAAGTGCTGCTAGGCCTGTAGCTCATACACACTGTATTGTGTGTGTGTGTGTGTGTGTGTGTGTGTGTGTGTGGTGTTCCCATGTGGTTTAAGAAGAGAGACATGTTTTGTGAGTTTTGCTTTGCCTGGGGCCTGATAACCTGACTGTGAGATGACATCATCAGCTCATAGGCCCTCAATTACAAACATATGTCGGCCTCTCTCTCCCCGTCTATTCAAATTTTTCAATTCAGTATGTTTCATTGCCATAAATGTAACACGAACAACATTGCCAAAGCATCAAGTAAATCAGATTATAAAGAAAAAAAGAACACGGTGCAATTAATAAAATCTGTCTCTTTCTCTCTTTATCAGTTCAAAAAGGATTTATTTGCATGAACAAAGCATATACAAGAATCATCTGTCTCTCGCTCTCTCATTTTCTTCTCCACCATACCTTCTTGCTTTTAGTTATTAATTGTAACTGCCAGCGTCTTTCTAATGAATCCCTCTCTGATGGTATCAGTCAAGTCGAATGCATGAGCTCAGTGGAGTAGGGAGGGATGACAGACTATGCTCTCATTATTCCCACTGCTAGGCTCGTCTGTCACAACATGAATACCAAAAATGATAATGGGAAAATAAAGGATATATTATCTCACTAGATGATACTACCGCCAGCGCTGCAGGAGGGAGCACTTACTTGCACTGTGGCTCCCAGTTCTAGCTCTCTGTGGGAAATATTCCTCCGGTGGTATTTCTTTCTGTCAAGCAAAAACCATCTAGTGTCCAATTAAAGGAGCGCTATTTTCTCCGTGCCATGTTGTCCTCGCACAAGAATGTACAAAACAGCCTAGAAGACGCACTTCAACTTCAGTTTCTTTAACATTTTCATGTTTTTCAAGCATTTTCACAACAGGCGTGGGACTCTAGATTGCTCGTATGTTCAGAGAAAACAAGGAAAGCTTTGCACAACAGTGACCCAACATTTGTGCCACAGAAAAGTCCGATCACAGTTCATAAATACGCAAGCGATGTCTTCACGGTTATTGGAGGTTTTTGTCAGCTCCAGATCCAGCAGCTCTGTGCTAACGCAACACATTTCACAGAATAGTTTCTACGACTCTCATTGCATCGCTTGGTCACGCGTCCCTTTCACAAACTCGTTTTTGTCGTAAAGCGCTTTGCGGTTTGTTAAGCCAACAGTTATAGTGCAAAGTAGAGAGTAGGTCCACACAGCGTACATCCCATACTGTGCAGCCTCGACACAGAGTCACTGACTACGCCGGTTATATAAGTTAATGATGTACGGCATTCTCTTTAATCCCTTAAGTGATTGATTACAACTGTGGCGGCCCGTCTCAAAGCCAGAGATCACTGAGGTTGATAGCGTAGTGGTTTTGTTTGTAACGGCGATAACTTGATGATGAATGGTTTTAGTTGTTTATCTTAAGGCTATTATGCGTTTTTGAATAATTAGGAAATTGCTCTTGCTGCTCTTCACCCTAAGCACTTGCAAATTGATTATCAGCTGTGGATAGATATAGACAATATATCAACCCCGCTGGACTAATCTGCTTTGACGCTGAAGTCGTCTTTTGTAAGGAAAGGTCTCTGTAAGATGAGATATTTCTCTGGTTGTGGAATGTGAGGGAGAAGTCCTCCTCATTCCTCACAACTCCGATCCGCTCAGACCAACTCCCAAACCAGAGTTCACGAGGTCCTGTTTTCGCTGAGAGGAGGGGTTGGCAATCTACAGCGATTTTCCTCAATTACAAGTACGATCCCTCAAAGGCACTTCCAGGAAAAGCCTAAAACATCGCCCCCTTACATGAGGGGAGCACTCTCCGATCCGTTGTCATAGCTCCTATTTTCACCCAGGGGTGTAATTTGGGAATATTGAGTTTTTGTAGCTGCTGCCTTCTTCCAATCCTCCAGATGTGCTGAGCCTAATGCTGTATAAGGTCACAGAAAAGGCATATTGAAGATTAAAAAAAACAGAAAGAAAAGCAGCTGCTTCGGCTGCCCCGGATTACTTCTCTTCATTTACCAGCACATTTAATAACGTTGAAGCGGTGACTAAACTGACCTCATATGCTTTGTGTAGCTAATAAAGAGGCCCAGCAGCTTGTGATCAGAACAGCGGTTCTGCTCTGAAGTGATGCTCTGCCAGACTCTTACGGTGATTTAAGCACTTCTTCTTCTGACATATTATTGGCTGGGCCGGCAGATTTTGGATGTGTGTCGAGTGTAAGGGATGGACGCGGCGAAGTTTACTTTGTCCGTTTCAAGCTGTTTTTCTAAAATGTTTCCTCCACCATGTTTAATGTTAAAGAAAGAGCTTTTCCCTTTTCATTGATTGCTTGTTAACCGTGTTAGTGGCGCGGCTTTAGGGCTCGCGACGCTGGTCTGTCGGCCCTCTAGCGCCACCAGCAGGTTGACATTTTAGTGAAACTTCACAACCATTGTTGTATCATTCGCCATGAAGTTATGTAGGCGATTTATTCATTCATTCATGGTCCTCTAGCCACAACATGAGGTCGGCATTTGTGGATTTTAAGGGAAATATCTCTTAACAACTATTGCCATGGATTGCCATGAAATTTGGCACGGACATTCATGCTCCCCTCAGGATGAACTGTGATAACTTTGTTGATCCACTGGCCTTTCATCATCAGGGCAACATTTTTAATTTCTCCAATACTTTTGTTTATGACTAAATACTTGTCATGTTCATCAGTCCCAGCTGTACTTTGTGTTTAGAGCACATTATCAAGTGTTGGCCTGCTAACACACTGAACTAAGAAGATGAACAGGCTAAACCTTATACCTATGGGTTAGCATTGTCACTGTGAACATGTTAGCATAGCCTCCAGCACGGCCGTAAACTCTTTCAAAGTCATACTTCTAGATCATTCCGTTGCTGCATCCGTAGCACTTACTGGTGATGATGTATTGCTGAGCCGGCCACATCACTTGGGGAGGGGAAAACGGGAACTAGTTTAAAAGTAGTTTGTGGCTTTTTAGTTTTTTTGATTCAGAACCGGGGTGAACAGATGAGCGCATGGCTGTCTTTGGTGTGTCGAACATGTGTGTGCGGTTAATGCCCGAGATGCTGTCAGCCCATTGACAGCCCATAGGAAACACTCACACACAGAGCTTGTTCTGATAGCTGAGGTCGGAACAACCCGATCGCTGCATTGTGATGTGCGCTATGTAATCATCCTCTGACACGCAACGGGGATCATGCTATGGCATAAAGTGATTATATGCCGTGACTGGAGTTTGCCTTATAGTTGACTGCTGAAACGGGTCATCTGCTGCGCACATGGCACCTTGTGGAACTGCTTTTGTAGGGAAATGAAAAAGAGAGAGGGGAGGGGGGGGGGATTTGAAGCCCGGCTGAGTGTCTCTCTTAGCTCAGAGCGTACGCTTTGAAAAAGAAACAGGGAGGGAGATTGAAAGATAGTTCAAGTGGATTTGGAGTAGGAGTGGAAATTCTTTCAGTTAAATATTTAGGCTACTGCACAGCGAAATGTAAGAAAGACAGGATGGAGAGAGGAGAGATGAAAGGGACCGGCTGTATCGCCATGTGCCGTGTGTTGTTTACCCTGTGGATGAATGCAAGCATTGACTCAGCTCAAATCTTTTTCTGTGCCAAGCTCAAAGAAGCTGAAAATCAGTTGGGAACACAAAGGAAGGGAATGTAAACTCTTTTTTTTTGTAAGTGTGCCTTAGAACACAAATACATTTATAAAGGCAAAAGAGCTGTGGATTGATTGTGAATTTGCAATGAGGAGTAGCTCATTTATTGTGTTTTTCAGGGATGCAACAATTACTATTATTATCAATTCATCTGCAGATGATTTTCCCAATTAAAGTCAAGTAATTGATTGGTCTATACAATGTCAGAAAATGGTTAAAAAACGGCCATCATAACTTTTTAAAAGTCCAAGGCGACTTCCTCTGATTGTTTTTGGTCTGAGACAAACACAAACATATAAAGTTACCACACAGCCCAACCTAACACTGCAACTTCAGATTCTGTGATACATTCACGTGGGATGTTTTAGACTATTGAAGGAATCAATAAAAGAGATGAAAAACCCCTCTTGTGTTCAAAGAGCCAGGAATGTTTGAGCCACACAGGGTTCACACTGCACCACAGACATGCTGTCTACTCATGTATTAATCATCATTAGGACGAGATTAACCACAAAGCCTTTATGTGTGCATGTTTTAGGGTTCCACATTGTATTTGAATAGACAGAATTCTAGTAAACTTAATCGCTCTACTGGCATGGCTATTTCTGGTCTTTAATTGTGTGTGTGTGTGTGTGTGTGCGCCTGTGGTGGATCAGTAAACTTTTTTTTCACTTTGGCAGACAACTAGTCTCCTCCCAAGGCTGCGAGCCCAGTGCGGGTCCAGTCTAGATTACAGAGTGGACTCTGGCGGTACGTGAGCCGAGACGACCCGAGACTTCAACACAGCGGCCCCCGTCGCGAGGCCTCAAATTGCATAGGAGGGCCAGTGACCTCCTTCATGTTAGACCTAGCTGTACCCATAGCCACATCTGAATGTGCTCTCTATTTCTGAAGGGAACGTTTCTACCCACAAGCAAACCGTCGGCCCATTTACTCGGTTTAGGAGCGGGCCTTGTCCTGTGTTGTGTGGTGTTGTTGAATTAGGGCAGGAGGGTGCCAATTTAGACTGTACACGTAATTGCATGTGAGTGTATGTTTATGTGTTTACAAGGGAGAGTGAACAGAGCCGGGCTGGCCGCAAGGTCCAAACCAAGTCCCGAACCTAAAGGGGGACTGTGTCTGAGTGGAGTAGCTCCTAAGTACAGCCTTGAGGTCGCATACACTGGGGGCGGTAGGATCGCAGCAGCCAAGAGAGCCTTTGCTCTCCCACTCAGCCGTGAAGAGCATTAGAGACCAACATAGACTAAAAGAGTTTAAGCCTGCACAAGTGTACATCACAGAGCTCAGATCTGGCTTGTTGCAGAGTGCCGAAATACTTTAATCCCTTAGCCTCTTTCTACGCTAGCTGTAAATCCTCATCTCTTTTACATCGGGGGGGATTCTGAAAGGCACGGGGTGTTTAGCATCAGTGTAGCTTCAAGGCGGGCTACCGATACGGCGTGGAATATCAATGTTTTGTCTGGCGTTCATCTGAACCGCTAGGGTTCGGTGCACCGACCTCTCTCTGTCCTCCTGCAGTTGCGCGGTGAGGCGGTTGCTCTTGTGGATGAAGGCCCCGTGGCTCCTCTCTCGCTCCTCCAGCCTGCGTAGGGCTCCGCTGTGGGAGCGGGACACCTCCTGGAGCTGCTCCCGCATCCGCTCGGATGAGCGCTTCTGGGCCTCCACGAAGTTGTTGAGCTGATGGGGGGGGGGGGGGGAAAAAGGGAAAACAACTCAGAGATCTGCAGAAGTGCCCCACTGTTAACATGCATTTTTTTCCACTTTAGCCTTAGGGGGTGGTGTAGCAATCCAGAAAGCTTTTTAGATTTCAGATAAGATTCTTTCTGCGCAGTAAATGAATGTTATTGGAACTATGTACAGGTTACTTTGGATAACTTGTTCTCTTGTCCTAAAGACTAAAACTGCACAAATCAAGAGGAATACATTCACCGATTTTCTAATTATTGCGGACAAATATCTCCAGCGCCTGTAACACCTGTAGTACAAAAATAACAAATGTGTGCAGTTGTGCAGCGATGCGGGCGTAATAGATGCTCTTATGTTGGACAGTAATGCATTCCCCTCATTAAATTTGATCAGCCGCTCCATATGGTGTCTGGTTTCTCACTGTTGGTACCTCAGCAACGGGTTCTTTGTACACATCCTGCAGGTGGTCCTGCTGGGCCCGTAGGGAGTCTCCCCGCAGGGCCCGGAGCACCTTCTCCGGTCCGCTGAAACCATATCGGGCCCCCAGTAGAGCCGAATCTGTCTCCTCCGTTTTCAACAAGGCAATTACTTCGTCTCTGGCCTGGAGTGACAAACATCCCAGTAGAACGCCGGCTTTAATCTCAGTGTCTTACAATAACTGCAGTCACTCAAAACAGTTAATGTGAAGAAAAGATCCCACCTGTAGTTCTCCCTCCAGAACACTGAGCAGGAACAACAAGTCATCACGGGACAGGTCTTCTCTTGTGTGTCGGCCCTCCCTCCTCTCCCTCTTATCTCCCTCCTTGGCCCTCCGAATAGTGGTTTTTGGGGGCAGCATGGCGTGGAAGGGAGGCTTCTTTTCATCATCTTGATTCCGAGAAACACCGTTGACGCTTTTACCAAGTGGGTGCATGGCTTTAAGTCAACCTAGAGGATGATACATTATTGGAGGTGACAGCTGAACACAAACAGATGTGTGCTTCAGATCAAAGACTCATTATTTGATCATCTACTGTCTTTTTTATACTATTATCGTCTATTTGCCCTTGTTTAAATGGGTTGCATATTTATTTTTTTCATTTTAAAGCAGCGCGACATAACATCTCGTGTATGAATAGTCCTGTGGCGTCTTCACAGTACAAGTGGTTATTTTGAAGCTTCCATGAGTGAACGTCTGATGCAGATTATATAACCCCTTTTGTGGGTTAATCCAAAATCAGAAGGCGTCTAATCATCACTGTTGGTGTTACTGAACTGGATAGGCCTGCGCCTGGCATTACTTTGTTTGAGGCTTATGTCATCTCATAGTCTTACTCTTAGCACATTTACAACAATCACTGTCAGCTTCGCAGACAAAACGGACTGAAGGTTGCCAGAAAGCAGGACCGTGATTATGGACAATAGATGTGTGTGTGTGTGTGTGAAGCAAATCGCATGATCTTAACAGTGTTAGCTAGCCAACTCTCTCTGACTTGGTGTTCTCATCCCATATTTCGAGGCAGAAAGCAAGCAGGTTCTTATTAGTGAAGGATGATGTCATCGCTCTGCTTCTCTGGTCCGAGCGCTCTGTGTCCGGGAACAACTCTGACTCCTCAGTTGTTGGTCTGTTTAGATAAGTTAGCCCCTTGTGTTTCCCACCTTTTTGGACATTGCGAAAAGCAATTAGGGGGAAGTATATAAAATAACAATGCCTGGAGACCTGTCATGTCACTGCAGTTGTTTTAAGACCTCCTCTGAGAAATTCTGTTCCTGAACAGGAAAGCGATGAGACTATTTCCTCCTCCTCCTCCTCTCCCCCTCTCTGTCATTCTCTCTTTTACACCAGCACACGTATGCACAGACAGGCAGCATCTGCTTGTTGTCAACATGGCTCAAGAGCAACCTTGAGCCTCTCTAAACAAGACGGACAGCACGAGCACATAAGGGACAAACGTTGTGTAAGAAAAAACCCCGAGCAGAGAGCGACCCTTTGAGCCGGTTCAAACTGTAGCCAACACTGTGCCTCAGCCGTTGAATCCCTGCGAGAGTGTTGGCTTACTTAATAGATTGTGTTTGCATAGAAGTATTTTTCTCCTGGCTCTCTTGTGCGGAAGGAGAGCGGCGATCTCCGCCTCCCTCCCCTTCCTCTCGCCCTCTCGGTATCAATCAGGGAGACGGATGAAGCTGTCTTAGCTGTCCCTGCGTTGCTTTTACTCCACTTGTTTTCAGCGACAGGAAGGGATGATGAAAGCTCTCAACACAATCGCTGAGGAGTTTTCATGAGGTCACTTTTAAACTGTCAAAACTTGCTGCACTAAGGACTTATATTCCCCACACAGCACAGCACCACTCCCTAATGCAATCTTTTTATTTGTTATTGGTACAGATAAAGATGGCGACGGGTGGTGGAGCTGATGTGGGTTGGTGATCTTTGGCGTGTACTGTATTGTCTTTGGTGGCCCCGGGGCCACTTGCATTTACTTTCTCTGCCCGTCCGACGGTGTCGTTAATGTGAGCAGTCGAGATGCATGCCTGTGTGTCCTTGCCCTTGGCCTTCAATTGACTAATGTAGATGGTGTCTGAACAGCTCACTATGCTCTCTCTCTCTACCACACACACACACACACACTCTGATGGCATTAGTCAGACTGTCTTCGTCTTTAGTGTGCTCACAGTGTCTAGACAAGCACGTGCACACAGACACACGCACGCTCCCACACGATGCCAGGCATGTGAAAAATACCTCTAAACCCGAGTTCTGGCTCAGAGCCAGAGTCTGCCTCAATAATGGTTGCAAGGGGTCGCCCCCACTGAGGACCGTCCGCCGGCAGGCAAGGCTGGCAGTCGCACATGTGGCCGGCCACCTCTGTTTATTTATCCCAACACTGCCCAGGGCAGCGTGCCTGCATCCCTACCAAACCCCAAACTGGTCTACACATGCTACACAGTTTGGTATCTTAACAGAGAAGTTAGCAACATGAGCAAACAACCTGGCCCCCACGGCCCCCGGGTAGTTTTGGTTTGAACCCGCCCCCCCCCCCCCCCCCCCCCTTGCTCCAGCAATTCATTCTCCACGAGCAGCTCATAGCCACTTTATGTCCACCTGTCATGGGACGCTGGTTCGGCCTATGCCCCGGAGTCCTCTTCGGCTTCCCGTTTCCAGGGTCAAGTTGGCGCAGCACTTTGCAATACGCACTCCGTATGGCTGATGTATGCTTTGGCACGAGCACAGGACCGCAGGCATGGCCGGTAAGAGTGTTGCAACGGAGCAATGATGCAGCTAGCCGGCCAGCTAGAGAGAGCGGGGGATGAACTTATTTTGTCACCAGGATTCCTGCTGTTGTACTTTATGATTATGAGTGTGGTTAGGCTGCACGTATTGCTAAACGCTTCATACGCTGATGACTTTAGCATGAAGACAGAGAGCGTTAGATGGCAATCAACCACTAATGAACTTTCATGGTCAGGGAATTTACCATAGTTTTCAGCAAATTAGTTTTGACTCGGGTGTCTTGACTAACGTGCATTCTCTATTGCTACCAGAGAAGGGTTAAGAAACTAAAGAATGCTCTTGGAAATCTTGTCAGCTTTGGCAGCAACCGTGCACGTCTTACAAAGCACAAGGATGATTTATAAACTTAGTTATTTTCTGCCTTAAACATCATTCCCTTTCATTATTTGGGTGTGTTTGTGTTTGATGCGCATGACAGAAGATGTTAAATATTTGAGTAGGGCTCCAACTCTCCTTTTTTATTGCCATCGATAAGTTTAAAGTGCCAGATGTGGCAGTGTTTCCTGCCGCCTGTGCTGTTTTAAAGTGCTCGAGGTTTACACGACCACTGAATGTTGATGAAAGAGCACAAACATTTTGTAACGATATAGATTCCTGTGATCTGGACACTTGGAATCAATATGTTCCTACTCACCGTCAGTCTGCAAGTGATCTTTGAAGTCTACATAGTGGTGGTGTTGGTGGTTGAACTAAAATAAAAACTAGTTTTAACAGTATAAGATAATGCAGTACTGTGCTTGGTACTTTTCTAAAAATATTTATAGTAACTAGACAGTTGAAATTAGACCTATCGTCTCAATAAATGTAGTTTCTCTTGTTGTCGTCTTTCCAAATTGATGCCTTTTGGTCATATGTTTTGAATGACCTAAATTATAGTGACTGAGGCCTATAAATCAAATGGTAAGCATAGCTGTGGAAAGCAAAACAGCCTTTTGTACACCAATGATGTAATGAGATAGGGTCAACATTGTTTTGTAATGCTGTAATGTTTGTCCACTAGAAGCGATCTATGTTGAGCAAGAACTTCTTGACAGAAGCTCGCTGAATTGATTTTTTGACACCGGATGTTAGAAACCACATTCCGGAGGAATGGATGCAATGATGAGGACAACATTTGGCCAACAGCAGTATCCCCGTTACATAAGTTGCAATATGCCGGCAGCGCGACGGGAGACACGGGTTTCCTCAATTGGTTCTCGGGAAAGCTTAAGCTTTGGGTTATTTACAAAACCTCATGTCTCTGATTAGCACCTCCTGTGCGACATCATCAGGAGCTCCTATCACGCTCCGCCACCTCGGATCGGCTCGACTCGAACATGTGAATGTCACCGACCCAATTTATGTTTGGGGGGGCTTTACCATATAAGAACATGAATTATGCAGAGAACATGAAGGCTAGCGCGAAACAAGTCAATTTAGCATAATTCTTTTTGTGAGGTACCACTCCTGAGAGGCAGACATCAGAGGTCAGATCATAGATCTGGTGATCAGACGTTTGCTTCAACTGTAACAGAGAAGAGGACCAGCTGATGTGTGATAACGCGCATAACACGTGCAAAGACATCGGATAGATATGCACAAACTCAAGGTCTCACTTTATATTCATGTGAAAAAATTGACGGGGAAATTGAAAAGCACTTGATCCAGATTCCATATGTTAATACGGTTGGATTGTGTGTGTGTGTGTGTGTGTGTGTGTGTGTGTGTGTGTGTGTGTGTGTGTGTGTGTGTGTGTGTGTGTGTGTGTGTGTATAGCACACCACCACGCCTGTCACAAGAGTTGTACAGGACGTCCCGCTTTGCACATTCAAAATATGGTTGCAAGAATCCTATATAGTTAATCACTGTGCATCCAACACTCCCCCTGCTGGTGATGCTACCTTCCTGCACTGTGTCATGTTCAAGCTCTGGCTACATGTCCTGTCAAACCCTAACAAGAATAGCCCAATAACAATTACTCCCATCCCCTCATTGGGCAAGCTTGTAAATTTGGCAATGACAGTGTGAATCCTCCGGACTTATCTTTATTTCAACTTCACTTATCCAGTGTAACTACAAATCCCTTGATTAGCAACAATCAACATGGAAATAAGTCATTTAGTACAAACTCCAAGCGACATTGGACTGAACGGGTCGGACAGGGAACGTGTTGGAAGCCGATGAATCTGTAACCAGAACGGTATTCCACTCGGCCTCGCTGCCATTCCGCCATAGCCTGCTTGTTCATTTTGTGCATGCCGCCTTAAAGTCCCCATTGATTTAACAATAACACATGCTCAAGTTGTGGCTTTAGAGAGGAAACTGCAGGCCTCCAAAACCAATAACTGCTACAGCCACATGCACACGCGCACCACTCCCCAAATCAGTCAATACTACATGTCCTGAGATGAGTTTATTGATTGTCTGAACAAGCGCTGAATTGATTTCATGGGAAAGTATCATATTGTTTTTATGGACGCACACAACAGAAACGTTGCACAGTGTCTCTGAGGCGGTGGGCGTCTCCATTCCTGTAACGTGACGTGTTTTGGCCTGTGTAGAGGGATCAGTGACCCTTTATCCTCCCGCAACCCAAAGTGGTGTCTTTACTCAGACTAATAGAGTTAACTGTGTCGATGATGAAGAGATCAGTTGTGTAGGCACAGTGCCAGTTGACACGAGTGAGCACAGCACCCGTTAAAAAAACATAATAACCAAATCCGAGTGCCGTTTGTCTGAAACTGAAACAATCAACCGTTTCCTGGCGCCGGTCGATTGATCCTCCTTTACAAATCCAGTCAGCGCCGTTGACCGTCCATTAAAAACCAGTCGCCTCTATTGATCAACCATTAAAAGATGGCCGAGCTGCCCCATTTCCCTACATCTGAGCCCTCTCTCCACAGCCGTTTGGCTTTCATTGATCTACGGTTAGCTGAGCTGTAAGCTCCGTCGCCTCGTACGCGACTGAGAGCGTACTCGTCTCCTCCTACTGGCTCCACCATCGGGGGGGGGGGGGGGGGGGGGGGTTGGGGGATAAGATATTGACCTCATAGATTATCACTTGAAACGGCCTTCTCTGCACATATCCCCCCGCCGCAGCATTCAGCTGAATCGGTTGCTTTTCGCGTTCGAGGACAGCAAACTTCCAAGAGAAAATAGGGACCGGAGCACACGGATTGATTTGCAGCTTTCAATAGTGGACTCGACACATTAGTCTGTTCGTACTGCGTCTTCATCACAGTCAAAGTGGACAAAGACATAAGTGCAATCAGTGTTCTCTAGTTCTTTTTTTTTTCTTCTACTGCTTTACTTATCAAGTCTGCATTTACTCAACCGCTGTCATTGTTGCCACAGACTCCATTCATTCACCGTCCTTTTTATTCTTGGCTAATGCATCATTTGTTGGTTCTTTTCATACGTCCTAGGTGTAACGGTTCTTTAAGCCCTTTAATCATCATGTTGTATTGCAATTTAAATGTAGTCTATTGATTTTTATATTGCCCTGGTTATTGCATTGGCATCAGTCTGAATGCAAAGTTATGCAGCAAGGACTACGAAGCACAGAGGAGAGATTTTTTTCTCTTCCTTTCTCACTTTACTACTACAAACCTGCACAGTCCAGTGCTATCATTCAATATAACGAGTTAAAGAAATCTGAATAAATGAGTGGAGAAACATAATAAACATCCTCTGCTTTTTAATGCTGAATGACTTATTTCCAAGAAACGCATGAGCACATATCTGGTCAACCCAATGTTTAAAGCCAGATGCCCGTGGCAGCCAAACACCTTACTTTTTATTTAGTGTTTCCCTTTAATTTGTTACCCAGTGTATGTCGGGTATGTGTTTTACTCCAGCAGTGATGAATAGAACCCCATTAGAGCCTCATTCACTAAGCCCTGTGGGTCTCATTGCAAACCCTTATTATTGATCAGGTAGGCGCACCATCCTCAGCCCGGTTTGGTTGTCATCAAAACGTGCACTTTGCGTGTGATTAATCAGTGATATGTGCCTCTCACCATCCATTGTAAGGCTTTAATATGTCAAGTGCTAATTAAAGACAGATTGGATGTACAGATTTGATGACTTTAAATGAATTGGGGCCCCCAGGCCCTCATAAATGAAGAATTCTCCAGATAAATGTTGTGTTTGACAGCATGTACAAAGATAGAGGAACCCAAAGCTATTTTTTTTTATAACCCCTAACTTCTTAATGACCTGTAGTGTTCTCTTATCTTGCATACTATAGTACAGGAAACTATCCGGTTTTGGTCAAACTGCAATATCTAATCGGATACTTAATGTGTCTGGTTGATTGCATTGTTAGTGAGCATTAGAGAAAACAGCCCCCGTGACGCCTTTCAACCTCCTGTGATGTTACATTGTTGACACGTATTGGTACAAGAATATAATGCTTCATGTCTGTTGTGCTAAATGAGTAGTAGAACCCTGTAATTGATGAGTCATTCCCTACACACCAAATTAAATACATGCTGAAACGACTCATCACCTTTTAGAGTGTTGCTGAATGGCTCCTTGACCGGTGTGTTAAGTTTGCCGTAGTGTTAACGGTAAAATTGAAAGTGTGTGTCAGGGCTTAACATCAGCTTCCACTCATCTGAGGGTTTTGGTTATCTTCTGAACCCCACAGGCGTATTGTATTGATGTGTGCTTCACAGCTCATTGAGTACGAAACAGCCACGCAACCATGTAGCCCAAAGCCCGATCCTACCCGTAAGTACCAGCAGGGAACATATAGACGTACCTGCTGCAGGACAGGTGAACCGCTTACTGGTCATATATACTGGACTTTGCTTTGATTGTAATCCATTTAAATCTCCAGTATGTTGAAGTCCTCCCGTGTGATTAGTCTTCCTTCTTCCCTTCGTCCTCTGTTTCCTGGTCTTTGGCACCTGTGTGTCCTCACGTTCCTTCAGCATGAGAGGGCGAAAGGGATGAGTTCTAGCACAGCAAGAGAGTGGTAAATTATTGCTTTCACCCATCAATAGTGGGAGTGGTCTTTCAGCAGAAGGGAGTGTATTGCTGGACAGATGACGAACAAATGAGGACGAAGGTCTAGGTTGATGTGGAGAAGGGGTGTGGCTATTGGATAATAGAATGAAAACGACCTGCTAGAGAGAACGAGAGAGTAAGACTACAATGCCCCCAAGGAAGTTCTATTGAAAACACCAACAATAAAGTGGTGTATGGATGAAGATCGGATGAATCGATTGTGAGATGGGAAATTAGAAAGGCAGAACATATGGCGTCAGGTGTTACGGCTGCATTCACACCAAATCAGCGGGAAAAAACAGAATCAGTATAACGCATGCAATAAAAGGTGTTTTTATAAAACGTGAGTCACCACAACCATGAAAGGTCCTTGAGCATGCAGCTAACTGGACGCCCAAAATATCATGCAGTTTGTTGCAGCAGGATGCTAGATTAGTCATGGACAGACACAGAGGTGCACGCTCACTCACGGACACACGCCACCTCATGAGTGTTCCATATTCTTGGGGCGCTGTGAGCAGTCAAGAGCAGCTGTTCTTAAGGTTTTTGGGATCGTAAAACGGTAGGGAGATATAAAAAGGGGGCGAGGCCATTTAGTGCCTTAAAAACTAAGAGAAGCACTTTGACATGAATTCTAAAATATAAAGGAGGAAAGTGTAGTTGATGTAAAACAGGAGTTATATGACATATTAACTAATTTTAGGTTTTATTGAAACCCTGGCAGCAGCATTGTGAATGGTCTATAGTTTTGCAATGGCTGCTTTTGGTAGGCCAGTATACAAAGCTTTACAGGAGTCAAAACAACTCAGTAGAGGTTTCACTATCGCTATATTGTGCAAATGATAAAAGGAAGTTTGGGTCAATTATTAAAATGCTGTATTGTGCTCGTAATTAGAGGTACGAATGTATTAATTTCCCCTCAACTACCTATTTCAGAAAACACTTATCCTGTTTCATCTGTAAGCTATATAGGCATTGAAAAGGTTTATCTCCCGAAAAGAGATGGTATATTGTTAGTTTACTATTAATAGTAAACTGTTGTTTAGTTTATCTTTTGTAATGGCTAAATTAATACAGCCATGTGTGTCCATTTCTTTGCAGCCCTTACATTTAGATTGTACTCAATCAATGAATGTAGAAAACTCTTGTTGCATCTCTGGCCACGCCCCTATGGGTCAAGCTCTTGTTGCATCTCTGGCCACGCCCCAATGGGTCAAGCTCTTGTTGCATCTCTGGCCACGCCCCAATGGGTCAAGCTCTTGTTGCATCTCTGGCCACGCCCCTATGGGTCAAGCTCTTGTTGCATCTCTGGCCACGCCCCTATGGGTCAAGCTCTTGTTGCATCTCTGGCCACGCCCCTATCAGTGAGTCCCAGCAGGTGTTTTCCATCAGTAGTTAGTGACCTGTTTTGGTGCTTCTGATTAGGTTTTGGCTAGCAGTACTACGTGCTTTGCTTGAACCATCAACCCATTGCAGACACACAAGCAGATTCCTCTGAAGATCTCATAGAAGTAGTCAGACGTCACCACCACAACTCAAACTTTGGCTCTTACATACTTGAAACTAATTTGTGTCCACTTAGAGAAGATGGAGGCGATATATTAGACTGGAGGAACTACAAAGAAAAAGTAGGAATTTAAAAAATGCACTCTCAGGAAGGGCACTGCAGCAAAATCCACGCATTTATTGCACAGCTCGCTCTGGCATCTTTTTTTTTTAAGGTATTTTGAACAAGCCTGAATATACGCCAGAGGGGCTGAACGTGACCTCATAGCATGAGACGAGAGGTGTGCACAGAGAAGTGGTAGCAACAGAGAAGCTAAATATAACCACATGCTTGGATTGAGGACTGCTGCGTGATTGTTATCTCGGGGAAAGTTTTTGTTTTCTGCATTGACTGAAGTGTACGGCCTGGAGAACACTTACACCTGGTGAGCAAACCAAACAGCCTAAAAACATGATGTGCAAATGCCAAATCAAAACTATGGAAACAGATTCTATAACTCCGTAAGCCTATAACCATGGGTTATGACTAACAGCAAAACCTGTAGTGTGTTCTCATCCTAAAAACATACATTGCCAATAAAGCTGATTCTGATCTTAATAGTTCATTCATCTTGCACTGCAGTTCCAAGTTAACCCATATATCAAGAAGTGTAATGAGGAAAATTCTCCCTCTTTTTTTTTTTTTTTTTTCCAGATGCGTCTGAGGCGGAGGAGGAGACACGACAAGAGAAACCGCCAACAGAAAAAACAAAGAAAACGAAAAAACCAGAGAAGAGGAAGAGTGTAACGGAGGAAACAGTGACGGCCAAGAAGAAGAAAAAGACTCAACAGGTATAAAACTGTGTTCTTGTAAAATGATCAGGAAGGTATTCTTTTAGATTGAATAGATATCAGGTAGTGTTATCAAATTAATGGCACAAAACTTGTAATCTTAGTAAAATAGTAACATTTTCAATATACCAATGTGATGTATTGGACTTGTTTGTGTTTTAGAGCTGGAACAATTCTGCAATAAATAAGTAAAATAGAATATCTTTGAAGTTTGGACTGTTTGTTGGTTATAATGAACTCAGATCTTTATTCCTGAGGATTATGCAGGATTATCCTCATGAATCTACGTGTACTGTTTTCACAGAAAGAGTGTATTATTCCTAAAAAGAAAGACACCGAGGATGAAAAGTCAACAAAACCCAAAAGAAAGAGGAAGGTGAGTGTGGTGACACCTGTTTTTTTTTTTTAAAGAGGGACAACAGTCAGTGGGCTTTGTGAATATTACTGTAAATTGCTGTGTTTCGTTTATCAGAAGAAGACGATTACGGATGTCTTGTCGTCTTCGGAGCCCAAACCAGGCTCTCCGGCAGACCTGCAGACCCTGGTCACGCAGCATTTCGCAGACAAGCTCTCTGTGATCGAGCAGGAGGAGTTCAAATTGCTAGGTGAGTCGGGGCAAGTCCCCTTTTAAACTGTGAAATTCGGCCAATATCTGCTGATTCACTGAGGTCACCGTCTGCTCTCCCACATCTTCAGACTCCAGCTTCCTGTCCAGCAATGACTTGACGCACACCCTCTCCTCGTATCTGAAACAGGGTGAGTGTTGTTCTAAACTACAAACCTCCTATTAGCTGTTGACTTTTGACACACGCGTCTCACTTTTATTTCCCCCCTTTTTCCCCTGTTAGTTTGCCCCAAGTGGTCGAAGATTCAAAAGCAGCACACGGAGAAGAGTTCCGTGGTTCTGCTCGTCGTCTGTAGCTCCGCCCTCCGAGCCATTGAGCTCATCAAGTGAGTGACGCACCAGAGACGTTTGTTCAATTCCTTCCTTTTACAACTTTTTAAAGTTGCACTCACACTATTTGTTCTGCGTTACTCCCAGGCAGATGACCGCCTTCAAGGGTGAAGCCAAAGCAGTAAAACTTTTCGCGAAACACATCAAGGTAGTAGAGACGACGGGTCATCATGACGCATGCGCTTTGTGTTCGACGGCGGGTTTTGTCGGAAAACAAACTCAACGGTTCTCTTTTATGACCGTAACAGATGGAGGAGCAGGTGAAGCTGCTGCAAAAGGGCGTCACCCACATAGGAGTAGGGACGCCCGGCAGGATCAGCGCTCTTATTGAGAAAGGTATGTGTGGGCTCAACGGTCCTCCCTGTTTGATACTTCCAGGCGCTTTAAAGTTGACCTGTGCAAACTCTTTGTTTTTGGTCCAGAGGGTTTGAGCTTGCAGGCGCTGAAGCACGTGGTTCTGGACTGGAACTGGAGGGACCAGAAGCTCAGAAGGATGGTGGACATTCCCGAGGTGAGCTACTGCCCCCTGCTGGACTGAGAAGACAATCAGCTTGTTTTGTCTAATCACACAGCACGGCTTTATGAAGTATGAAAAGTAATATGTTTTTCTTATTGTTACTTCAATCGGGTGTTAGACCTTCACTGTGCCTGTGCAGAGACACTAGAAGTCTGTTCTTCTGTCTATTTGCTGAGGGGAGGATGTTTTTTTCAGTTTAATCCGTGGTGGAATGTAACTGAATACATTTACTCAATCACTTAAGTACAATTTTGAGGAACCTGTGCTTTACCAATTAACGTGTTCTGCTACTTTAAACTTTTACTCCACTATATTTTGAAGGCAAAACTTTTTACCTCACTACATTTATTTGACTGCTTAAATTACTAATTAATCTGCAGATTCAGATTAATACAACATATAAATCAACTAATAGATCATAATGTATTATTATAGGATAAACCAGCTTTTACCAGCTGCAACATTAATGTGATCTACAAAAAAAAGAATCCATCACTAATTAAAATCCTGTAGTAGAATTAAAAAATATCTGAAAGTAATTTGCATAATGAGTGCTTATTGGTAGGTTGACTACACGTTGAGGCGCTGTACGTTTACTTAAGTAAGATTATAAATCAGGACTTTTACTTGTAACTGAGTATTTTGACACTCTGTGTGTCATGGTCCAATATGCATGTTGTGTGCGTGATGTGAGGATGGACTTCACAGTGAAGTAGGAGACGTCTTCTGTCCAGTTGTGACATTTTTTGATAGGAACAATATTTGCATATTCATATAATCTGGATTTGTCAATTAGGGAGGAGCTAAAATGTAATTTATAACGTTTTAGTCAAACACCTTATTAGACACATGTCATTATTCTTTTTTCTTTACATTTCTGTGTTCTACATCGTGCGCACGTGTCTATTTCAGGTCAAGCTGGACTTCATGAAGCTGCTGCAGGGTGGTATCCTGAAAGGTTGCACAGAAGACAAAGTGAAGATTGGACTATTTTAGCAGCACATTGTTGATGTGCTGATGATCCAAAGGACGCCTTGATGTTTAAAGCTACAGATCGATGTTCCTCCCTCCATGCTGGGGGGCCTCATCCTGTTTGTTCTCCCTTTTGTGTCGGCGTGAAACCTGCGCCGTGCTTTTACTATTTTCGGTTTGTTTCGCTGTTGTTGTCCAACGCGACGTCCCACTGTGATGGATTGAATAAACAGACTCTGAACGAAACCAGCATCCTCTTTTGTTTGTTTAGTCTGACCGTGGGACGTCCCTCCTACGGAGAGTGTGAGGTCATCTGTTTACGTGCCCACAAGGAAGTCCCATTTCTCATAACATGCTTTGATGAAGCATTTTAAAGCAAGGGGGGGGCAACAGATTATCTGTGACAGCGAATTAGAATAAAGATATATTACACAATAAACCCACGCCTGTGGCATCTCGATGTGAACAAACAGGAACCTGTGTGTCTTGTAAGAAGGAAGCACAAAGCATCACATCACAAAGAAACACGGAAGTAAGAGAAAACAGGAAGAGGTAGTCAAGTAAAGGATTGTGGTTAATAAGTAACAGGCCACATCTGTCACCCCCGCCCTGCAAAGCCTTCTGGGAAATGTTCTTGGCAAGCAGAATGAGTGTGTGTTTGTGTGTATGTGCAGGAAGATAACGCTTGAATAAAGAACAGGAAGAGAAGATAGAGCAGCGCCATCTCTGACACACACTCTTTCGGGATCTCCAGCTGTCTCGAGTTCCTCTTCTGTCCGTAGCCGACGGTTCCTCTCATGGGCAAAGTGAAGGGCAAGTCCGGGCCCCTGGCCCGCAGGCCGGACAACTCCGCTTTCAAACAGCAGAGGCTGCCCGCCTGGTCTCCCATGCTAACTGCGAACACCGTGCTGCCCTTCTTCTACTTTATGGCTCTGTTGTGCATGCTGCTGGGAGTATGGCTGCTGCTCACGGTGCAGAGCACACAGGAAAAAAAGGTGAGTGTGGGTGTTTCTGAAAGATATTGCACTTTTCTTATTTAGTCGTTCTTTAATATGGGAAAAATAAGTTTGTAAAATGCATAAAGTAATATGCCTGTGAGAGATACTAAGAGAGACTGAATGCCCTCGTGGGCAATAAAACAGGGAGTGACAAAGAGAGGAAAGACTCAAGGTTATGTTTTGAGTTTCGTAAACGGGAAGCGTTTATTCTCGATTCATTCTACGTTTTAACTTACTCTCTTGTCTCCTCAGCTGGACTACACAGAGGCCGGGACATGCAATAAATGTTTTGAACTGCGTAAAAATGTGAGCAACGCGGCACAATCCTGCAGCTGCACGGTGGAGTTTGAAATTAAAAAAGCATTCAAGGTAAAACGATCTCTTTAAGTTTGACAACATGGTGTAACAAAGCAATCTGAATTTTTGGGGGTTCACTTACAAGCTTTTTTTTTTTCTAGACACCCAAGTTATTCTACGCGTGGTTGAAAGCTCCCAAGAGAGTCGTAGTTAAGCTCGTTCTGTCAAAACTGCTATAGTCCAATGTCAAGTATTAACTCGACAGGACCCGGTGCGTTCAATTCTGTTGCGTGCTTTTAATCTGAAAGAACTATGCTGGTGTGTCCTGCTGCTTGTTCCAGGGAGACGTCTTTTTCTACTATGGCCTCCAGAACTTCCATCAGAACCTCCGCAGATACATGGACTCCAGAGATGATGGACAAATGGTTGGAAGGAAGACTAACTTAAAGGTGCTCCAGAGTATTTCACAATAACATTGTTAGGACACTTTCTTTACTGCCGGTGTATTATGTTGACTTCAAATACTGCAACACATGCTCTCAGATAGCTTGAAGGATGAGGACACTTTAAAGACGATGTATTAACTCTTTAACAGGTGAGTGTGGCGGTGACGCTAATCTTAACAACTTTATGGACTAATGGATATTTTTTATGATTTCAAAAAAATCTTATTTTGTAAAATGAACAAATATTATTTATTTTGCACAATTTAAACGATAAAATAAACAAACGTAAGAGAGAGAAATAATATCACCGAGCAGGAAGAGGCAAAAAGCCAGCTGGGCTTATTTGAAGCCTCCACCTACATCATATTAACATTTTACAATATTACAATGAACATAAACTGAATATGCATGAGATATAACTACGTACAATACTGTTGACAAGATGTTTTAACAAGATATGAAAATATCAATACATTACAAACAAAAGACAGTGAAAAGTAATGTTCAGAAAGTAGTAAAAAAAATGATATGCAAGTATAAAAAAATACCCCAAATTGCGCTGTAGTACAGTACTAGATTAAATGTACACAGCACACCACTGCTTTCATACTTATTTTGACCACTAACTGTGTTTCCTGACTAGAACCCAAGTACATACTGCAAGCCGTTCACAAACGGCCTAAACGGACTCCCCATTGCCCCCTGTGGTGCTGTGGCCAACAGCATCTTCAACGGTAAGCACCACTCGTAACACATCACTTATCACATCCACCCTCCGACCTCTGACCTCGCATGTGCTCTCCCAGACTCCTTTACTCTGAGCTACCGAGGCTCCAGTGGTCCTGTTCGGGTCCCTCTGTACCGGAGAGGCCTCAGCTGGTACACGGACAAAAACATCAAGTACCGCAACCCGCAGGACGGCAACATGACACTCGCTCAAGTGTTCGAAGGTAAATGGGGACGAAACGCACAGAAACCGCACGACTCGTTGTCGTCATTCATCGTGACTTGATTTGTGATTACCACATAGGCACAGCGCAGCCTCTGTACTGGCAGAGGCCGGTGTACGAGCTCGACACCCCCGACCCGATCAACAACGGCTTCATCAATGACGACCTGATCGTGTGGATGAGGGAGGCGGCCTTCCCCAACTTCAAGAAGCTCTACGGGGTTTTATACCGAGCCCAAAAGCCCTTTACTAAGGGTCTGCCTGCAGGGAATTACAGCATCAACATATCCTACAGTATCCTTTCACTGCTAACTGTAGCGTGGGTTAAAGTATGTCACGCATGTCCCATTGTGTGCGATAGTGTCCTTTGTCTTGTCTCCTGTTAAACGCAAGCATTGTGGACAGGGACTATTTTAGGACTACAGCTACGGCTGTTCTTCGTGATCACCTATTTTCATCCTTGACCTCTCGGCTTTCCAGACTTCCCCGTGCAGTACTTCCGGGGCAGAAAGGAAGTGGTGCTGACCACGCTGACCTGGTTCGGAGGTCAGAACCATTTCCTGCCGGTCGCTTACCTCGTAACCAGCTGCCTGATCCTACTGATATCCGTCGTCCTCACGGTGGCGTGGTGCAAGTTTGGGAAGAACGGGAGGAACATGGAGGAATGAAGGGTAAGGGGTGCACCGGGATGCCGAGGAGTGGAAGAACTCACGAGTGGCTGAAAAGTGAAAAGTGACAAGTGACGTGCTGTAAGGAGCCGTTTTTAGAGACAACAAATCGGAAATGACAAGAACTTTGATGCATGTGATGGACTTTCCCAGCTATACGAACATATCAGGGCTTTTATTGTGAGGTTTCCTTATGTATTGATTTTACTTGAATTTTTGCTTTTTTTTAAAAATACACACCATTTTGGTCATGCACTGTCAATATTTAACATAATATATTTTTTTGAATTATTAAATTAACAATTTACTATCCATTCACTGAGGTTAAAAGTTGTATTTTATGTCTCAGAAAATGCAATGTGAAAGAAACTACACTTTAATAACATAATACAGCTGCCAGAGAAACCCTGTGATGCTCATTTGTAATTTTGTGGACAATGTTTTTGTAATTAAAGCACAATGAAGGTTAGCCAGTGCAAATTCTAACTAGCCTTGCTATAAAGCATGTCTGTATGCTCTAAACATTCGCCGACATCAACCATTTGTACGGTCTCTGCTGTGGCCGACGAGAACAGCTGAAGATTGTAATAAACCATTTTTCTTTTAAAACTCTTTATTATGTACAGTCAGTGAGAGCCACATAAACACAATCCCTCTGTGACCAGGGAGCACCAAACCGTATGTCGATGACCCTGGTTATTGAGGATAATCAAAGCATGATTGGTGGCACAGCTGTGTGAACATCACCTCCGCCAGGCGAGGTTGCTCTTCTGTAAAGTTATAAAGCAGCGTCTTCCATCTGCACAACTGCCACAGAGTGTTTGGTCAGATTAGTACCACAGGTGGAGAGGAATGCAGTCCAACTGGTGCTACAGACGACGACTCAACACATCCTACAATACAACTATCGGCCGCATCGAAACCAGTCCAAAAACAAAAGACGGCTAACCACACATACAGATGTTGATGCACATAGATACAAGCAAAGAACACCCACTTCAACACAAGACGATCACCACGATGCACAAATAAAATCTAAAAGTTCAGGACAAACACACAGGAAACCATCGGCTGTAACAGATCAACCCATCTTAACTCTTCGCTGTACCTTTTTGTCTAACTAGGCCTTTTAAAAACTGTTTTTCACACATTAAGACTGCTTTATCGTTGGTTTGGCTAAACCTGCGCTTATTGGCACAATCGTGAAAGGTGGTTCTGTTGAGGATAACATTGCATATACACAGAAAAAGGCAACATTTGGTCTTTCATATGACAAAGTATCTTCCCGATTAGCCTTTTCAAGTTAACATACAACATCTCTCTGACGAGGTTAATTTAAGAATAAAAACCTACTCGTTGTCCGGAAAGGTCTCCACGACAGTGCAACCACAATTCTTGGACGTCTAATCAGTGACTGTGGTGATGGGCTACTTTTAAACAAAGAGTTTCTCATCAGCAGGATGTGAAATAAAAATAAATATCAGTAAATCATCTGAGAGTTTAAACAGGTTTGCAGTAATGGGATTACTAGAACTATACACAATTTCAAGTCATGCTTTTTAAACAAAATAAGACAAAAGACGTACCGTGGAAAACTAGGAGGAATTCTTTCACCGTGGATGTGGGAACACTTAATGCAACATGCAGTTCATTCACTAAAAAGGACCCTTTTAGATTTGATGAATGTTACTCATCAGGTACATTTCATTCAGCATGTAACAGAAGAACAATGGAAATCACAGTTTCACAGAATGCAAGAACTACTACGGATCACAGAACAGGGACAAAGTCTTTATCAAACAGTAGTCGGCTTTCTCCTTTTCGTCCACGCCCCCTCCCCCATCGACGCCGCTCACACCTGGCACAAACACATTCATCTTTGTGGTTTCAGTGATAGGACTGTAATGGCACTACACGAGCAGATCGTGGCCATGCAGAAACATTTAGGCAATACAGACATCTCCAGATGAATCTAAAGCTAAGGTAGTGTTCATTCAAGACTCGAGCCCAGGCTCCAGGGCTCACAGGTTCACTCCACCACCTCCTCCGCTAACAACCCTCTATCTTTGTCTGTTGGGTTGGCAGTGAGGGGGGGGATGGGGGGCAGATTAAGGCCATGTGCATCCAGACTCTTCAGCTCTTTCCCGTTGGCTTCTGAGTGCTACTCTGAGGTACCTGATAGGTCAGATCCTCGGTGGGCGTGACCTGTCCAGTGGCATTTTTGGGCGTGTCGTAAGCCGACCGCCCCGAGTGGCCGCTGTCTGTCCGTGCGCCCATGAAGCCACACACTGCGGGGGGCTGGTTCAGAGAGGAGCCCCCCGACGGGTGGCAGCCCATGTCGACCACAATGGGCGTGGCGTATTCGGATCCCGAGGCTGGCAAGGGCTCTGCGTAGGCGTGGTACACGTCTGGCGAGATGGGAGCGTCGTACAGGTCGGGATCAGAGTACCCCGGGTCGGGCCCCTCGTCTGGTTTAAAGGTCGACCGGGCACCCAACGTCGTAACGCCGCTCACCAGGGGCTGCGCATATTCTGAAAATACAGCAGGTCATGGAGTTTGGTTGTGTTGTCAAAGCCATCATCTCTGAAGACACAACGTGTCTGCATGCCGGGAATCGGTAAGAACAGCTGGTTTACCTGCGGGTTCAGCATGTAGTCTGGGTACAGCGCCTCTCCCCGAAAGCCGGCCCACCTCGCTGCTGCTGTAGCGAACCGAATCCTCCGTCTCCACCATCTTAGAGGGCAACAGCTGCTTCATGCTCTTCCACCAGTCTGCAGCGAGAAGCACAATGAGATGCACGGCACTCGCTCACCAAACGCATGCAGGCGGATTACATACCTGTGCGGTCCCAGTGAGGGAGGTCGTATGTTCCTTCAGAACTCTTTTTCCTACCAAGAGAGGAAAAATACAGTCAAACTAAAGCTTTCAGACGGATTTCTTCTACTTTGCATGATGATGAGAGAACACACACCTGCTCCTCCAGTGCCAAGCACAAACCACTATCAAGACGAGGGCGGTCAGAACCATGACCAACACGGGCACCAGAACCGCCGCCAGTGCCACATCTAAAGAGCAAGAACACGACAATAAACATCACCATGTCTGTATTTGGGATCAAACCAGTCTTTTTTTTAAATAAAAAAAATCTGACGCACCTTTGCCAGTGTGAGGAGGCATAGTGGTGTTTCTAATGTCTGGGGTGTGTGTGGTTCCGCCGAGGTGGGGGGGTCGTTTTGTACCGGCAGGAGGTGGAGTATGACGAGAGGGGGGAAACATCCGTGGCCTCTGCTCTGTCCTCCGCCTCACTGTCAAAAACAAGAGAATTTGGAATTGAGCAGGAGCTTACGAATCTCTTTTCACTGGATCATTTGTTGAGGTGCAAACCAACAATTTCGACCAACCTGTATTTGTATTCTGGCAGCCAAGCAGCTCCAACTTGAGCGCGATTCTTTGGTGCCACAGGGTTGGATTTATCCTCACAAAGCGGGCCTCGATTGGGGGAATGAAGTTATTCCTCACCTCGTGCAGGTAGTTGGTGTTGCCTTGGAAAATCTACCGTCAAATGAGAACGAACTGTTATTTGTGGCGGAGATGTAAACCAAACTGTAGCCCAGTACGAGTAGTGTTAGAAGAACTTGTGCCAGACTGAACAAATGAACTATAAACCATAAGCTGATTGTTTTCCAACATGGCAAGCTAATAATAACTTTCCTCTACACAATGACTTTGATTACACGCGCAGAATATTAAAATTTTGCCCTTATTGCGAAAAACACAATAGTCCTTCTAAGCAGTTTACATGGCTAATGGAATTCCACTAATATTCCCATTTACGTGCAGCCATGCATAACCCCGTGAATTGCGTCCTACGGCTGCATATCCCAAAACCTGTTTATCAGCGCCGTGGCAGCAGGCAGCCTGCTATCCAAGTCTTTCATAATGTTTTAAAGTATGCACGTTTCTCCTTCAGCACAGAAACGGGGGCTTTTCTTTTGGCCATGCAACACTTTCCCAGCCTTGGAGCAAGGCAGGCAAGAGACCAAATGTCGCAAACTGTAGTAAAAACCCCAGCTGAGATGCGTATACTGAATGCACCGTATACATATCCAAAGACTTCTCCTAAAACGTTTATGATTTCAGCGTATCGCGCATGTCCTAATCAGAAAACGCAACATGTGGAGGCCTAATTAGGAACATCCATGCAGAATAATGCTGTTTTAACGACCCATATCCAATTCACACTATTGTTCCGCCCTGAACAATAGTGAGTATTCGTGCATCAGTCACTGAGAGCGTCTGAGAATCCCAGCAGAGAGCAGCTCAGCCACTAAATCCATATCCATTCATTATTAATGCCCAAGTGTCCTGGCTTGTCTATCACAGCACTTAACTCAAACCACTGACGGTCATCATTTCCTGCCATAAACAGCTCTTGGTCAATACCGGTCGCTGTGGAAACGGTGCAAGTGTGTGCCCCTGCAGCCGTCTGAAGGGACGTTTTGGTCCATTTGCACTAATTTGAAGGAGAAGGGAAAACTAAAAGCCCCATGACGTAATAGTCGAGCACATTGGGTTTTATTGATTTGGTGATTGTATTACCTTGTCTTGTGCAGAATCAGCTTCCCCGTAGATGAACCACTGCTGGCCGTCGTTACTGTACAGGAGCCGGTATGCTGAAACGTAGTACTGGTATTCTCTCAGGGTGGAGCCAGTGGTGGTGATACCTAAATGAGACGACAGACAGAACAAGATTCTGGTCGTGTATTGGAGGTAATTAACATTTTTGACCAGATCATGGTGATGAGAAGTCAGGGGAGTGATTACTATTCATCCTGATCTAATAGTCGTTCAGATGTTGCACTAAAAGCTACAAATAACCTGCTGGTGGCGCTAGAGGACAAAGTCAAGGGATCACCAAAGTCATACGGATTGTTCCTCTGGGGACCATGAATGTCTGTACAAAATTAATTGGCAATCCGCGCGACTAAAATTGAGCACAGGTATGGTTTTGCCGGGAAGCCTCATTCAAGGCATACAGTCAAATTAAAAGATAATGGTTTTATTGTTGAGTCATTTCAGCGCGTCTTGTTTTTATGCACGTGTTAGTATGTGGTCGTGTACCTGTGATCCTCTTCTCCCTCTTGAGATCGACCTGCAGCCACTGCTGCTGGTCCATCTGAGAAGATGCCCAGGGCAGCCCCGCCTTTTTAAGCCGCGCCCCCGATGGCGCCCACACACTGTCCTGACCGAGGTTGTTGTTCCACTCCCACACAGACGAGGCCGACAGCTGAGTGTCCGCCACGCCGCTGGACTCTAAACCGAGCGTTCCGTAGCAGCCTGCGAGCACAGACGGATGCCGTGCAGCCTCGTAAAACGTTACGGACATTACAGCAACATTCACACTCGCATTCCAAATGACAGATGCTGACTTTAATCATTTCATTTACGGGACAAAGATATTACAGCTCCTACGGGTGCTTATGAATAAACTCACCGTTGGTTCTGAAGGTGAAGAGGCTGTTGGACAACGTTCCTCTGAGGAGAGAAATGTACGATTAGAGACGCATAGATGGGACCAATTTTACCAATAATCACTGAAAACTGCCTGGATTTTGACTCCTTTAAAGTAATAAAATACACAAAACGCAGTTAAAACCTCTAAGTATTATTTCTTTTTCTTACAATCTGATTTTTGACTGTCTTGCCTAGTTGGTTTTTAAAGCCATGATTAAAATGTACCCAGGATTCCCCATGTCTTACCCAGTAGAAGTGACATTGTTAGCCAGCGTGGCCTCGTAGTGAGGGATGCCTTTGCTGCTGACCACGTTGATCCTCCCCCCCGCGGCGTTGGACACCACGCCTGCATGGACGGCTGCCACGCACACAGGAGAGGACTGCAGAGTGAGAGGATGAGACCGGATGAGATTATGGGACGCTGGTTACGCACTATTCCATTTCCGTTACGACAAACGGTAACTAAAGTCAATTTCCAGCACATCTCATGAGGTCTGTCCGGCCTCGTGGTTGTGTAGAACGTGCTACCTTGGACTAGTGAACTTGATGCGTCACTTATTACGGTGTTATTCACGCTTTGCAGTGTAGTTTCTCTTCCAGCTCAAGCGTGCCTGGATATTTTGACTCCAAAAGACTTAACAAATCCACCTTTCCACCCCCGTAGTGAAAGCCATTAGCTTCACCGTCGTCTCCAAAAACATGCAGTGTTGTCTGGTTCCGACTGTGACAGCAATATTTACACATCTCTCGTGCAACAAGTATATATTTTGGGGATGTACATTTTGCAGTTTGATGACGAACTGGTTGCCAATTGCTCAAAGTGGTCAAGCGGTTTTTAAAACAGTTATTCGCTAATAGGACATTATTCGGCTTTTTAAAAACCCCCAAAAATCACTATATAAATATTTGATACGACTTCTAAATTGAGTTTCCTGAAAAAGTATCACATATTACACGACATTTATATGGATTTATACTGCCTATAAAATGGCGGGTTTTATCTGCAATCTTCCACCCCTAACACCACGAAGAACGACCTCTGGACTTTTTTTTTTTTTTAGTTCAAATATTTGGCAGGAATCAAAATTGGTGCCGAGTGTCTGTGGTTCAAATGCCGGCAAAGTTCCAGAATTCCTAAAAAAAAAAAAAAAAAGTCAGCAGCAACAGGCAGTACTGTCTCTCAGTGTGTGAGCACGGAGAACGGGCTCTTAACCTTCAGACCGGTGCAGATAAAAAGGCTGATGAGTCAGCATGATGTCACTTCTCCGTATAGAAGACACTGAGGGTCACTGACGGTAATGATTCACTGCTGGCCGCATTCCTGTCCGGACCTGCTGCCACATCACCGAGGAACGGACAGAAACACAGATTCCACTCCGGCCCGCCAACAACTGGTCAAGTGAGGTGGAATTTTATTCCTGGAAACGAGCCACTCTGGAATTCACAGCTGACAAGATTGTGGGAAAAAACGCTGGTGACCCACTAAGCACATGTAATCTCTCACTCACACACCATTCAAATGCTGCCACAAGCAATCAACACTTGCCCTGTGACTCTTAAACTTCCCAAAAGCACACGGCACATCCTAAAGAGCTTCATACCAAACCACTAACACAAACACAAAGCTTTGCTCTGAACCGCCGCACCCTGCCTCCAACAGAGGAAACCACTCTCACACACACACACACAGACATGATATGTGATATGTGGGATGTGGAAATATAAAAACCAGTAAATGGATCACAGTAAGAAAAAAAACAAAACAAGAGAAAGTGAGCTGCAGAGTCTGGTCTGGGTGGGGCAGAATGAAGTATGCCTCCACAGTCACTATCAAATTACACACACACACACACACACACACACACACCTGAAACACAAGCATGAATGAATCACTTCACACAGAAAACACACGCATGCAAACACAGAGGTCCTCTCCAGCTTCTCACTCACACCGACTCAACTCTGCAGCTTTCTGTCTCACACACTCAGCACACAGCCGAGCTCAGCGCCCTCTTGCAGCTGGACTGGATTAGAGGCTTATTATTTTCAGCCAAACTATTATCTCACCTCCCTTTCACCCGCTGACCCTGCCCCTCCTCTGTTCCTGTGGGGCACCTCACTCCCTGAAGCACCCCCCCCCCCCCCCCCCTCCTCCCCTCCTCCTCCAAAACGCTCCTCCCTGTCCTCCCATCAGCCAGCAACACTCCCTCCCTCCACTAAACCCCCCCAAAGCTCCGAGCAATGAAGTCATCAGCCAGAGCCTCGGCGCCCATGACCTCACGCGCAGCGGGGGTGCTGTGAGGTCATCAGAACAGGACTCGCATACCACAGCGCAGAGGCCCGTTTACACAGGAAAGAAAGAGAGGACTCTCACGGAAAGATGTGCAGACTCGCAAGCGCGGCAATGGGCGTCGGCGGAGAGACAAAAACAGAGCCACGAATCCATGAGTAAGCAGATGCTTGACAGTCTGGTGGACCCTGTGGGGGCAACGGTGACCAAAACGGCGCGAGACCACAGGGCACCGTGACTCGGACGTGGACGTGACGCCGAGGACGCCACAAAAAGAAAACGCATGCCTACTGCAAGTCCTCACCTCTCTGTATCCATTAGGTATAGTTCCAGAAATCTCCTCGGTGGATGTCAAGCAGCCGGCCGGACAGTATTTACTAAGAAGAAGAAAGAGACACACACACACACACACACACACACACACACGATGAATATTGAACAGCGTGATCACTGCACACATATCCACACAAAGCAAATGTTATTTACCTGAACTCTGCCTCGGGGAAATCAGTCCCTTTGTCCAGGCAGGTGATTAGATCTGCAAAAAGGCCAAAACAAACATAAGTGTCATAAGTGGTTTCTCTGCACGCTCTCCGGCTAACCCATCACCCCCTTTTTTTCTCTTCCTGTTGCTCTCTGAAAAAACAATGTTCAAGAGGCAAACGCATGACACATTCACACTGACCAACAGCTCAACGCTCACTGGTATCTTTCAGGGCTTTTCGTGGCAGAAACGGTTCATTTTAACCCAAAACATGAGCCGAATGATTTCACTCAACTTAACCAAGTCGGGTTGTTGCCCTGAACTTCTGGAGATTTCTGGAAACTGTCACCCATGACTGAGAAAAGCTATAAAATATTCACAATCGTCCCGTCGATTTCAGCGCGACTCAGCGAACACGTCAAAAAGTGATGCAGCACAAACACGTCTGAGCATCTTGGCAACGAGGCGCACCACATATGCCCGACAGGATGCTGTGGGCTGCTGGGAACTCTATGTAAACCCTCCTCTGTGGTGGTCAGTCTCGGTGAGTCTCCACCAGATTGTGAAAAAAAACAAAAAACACTTTTATCTGGGAAAACCAACCAGTGACTCAGACTGACAAATACCCCCCAAACCACCGCAAGTCGCCATGATGACTGATTTACTTAGCTGTGCAAACTGTCCTCCCACGCCCGCCCACACGACACGAAAAACACACACGTCGGTTCTTTGAAGGGGGGAAGTCTAGTCGGGGGTCCATTGGTCGGCCGTGTTTGCCTTTCAGTGTGATTCGGTTGTACCGGGGCGACCACTCGCAGCTATGACGTCACTGCCCTCCCTCTGCTTGTGGCTTCAATTATCCGTTTTTATCTGAAGATTTTCCACATGACAGAGCGCGGCCGGCTGGAGTCACGATTACACAGTCACGACATTCTTATTGAGGAGAAAATGCATTTCAGAGTCGGTTTTCTGTGTCTCATGGACTTCAGCATCGAGTAGCTACAGTAGTCATTTATCAAATGGATTATGTCTGTTGCATCAATTATCATGAACTATTTTGTTTTTTCGTATTTAAACTCACAGGCAGCAGAGAAGTCTGTGGAAAATCTTAGTATGCAAATGATGCTAATAGTTCTAAAACTATTAGTGGATTGACAGAAAATGTACCTCCAACAACTTTGATGAGTGATTATCTATCGTTCAATCATTCCAGCTTCTCAAACGACAGTTTGTATATTTATTGTCTTTGGGTTTTGTACAAAATAAGGAATCTGAAGACGCCATCTTTTCCAAATAGTGAGCAGCAGACCTAGAAAATAGAGATCTTTCAGCAGATTTGCTGAAATCTAACCGACTTCTTGATCCTGAAGCGGTTGGCACACTGAAATATCCTGAACAGCATATTGTCAGTGCTATTTGTATACAATGATTTAAAAAAAAGCTGGACCGCATCTTAAACATTTTATCCCACAGAAACCAGTCACAACAACATCATGCCTTTCATTATTAACAGGTGGAAGTACACACACACACACACACACACACACACACACACACACACACACACACACACACACACACACACACACACACACACACACACACACACACACACACACACACACACACTTTCTTTTCTCAGCATCAATTTCATCATTTAACATTGTTAAGATTGCAAATTCTGCTGCTTGTTTTGTACAAACATCAAATAACCGGACGTTAAGTTGGGACCCTCATTTAATCCGTGTTAACTCTAATGCTGCATGTCAAGCCTCGCTAAATATTCATTTCTTAAATAGTGCTGGTTGCTGCATTACATTACAGTCATCTAGCGACTTAAGTGTATTCAACATCGGTATTCAAGAGAACTACTAGTCACCAGAAGTCATAAGTGCATCTCCCTTTATTAAACAAGCATCTAAGAGCATAAACTAGAGCAAAGGCGGCTTATTAAAACACTTCTTCTGTAATGACATCACATTAGAGGAAGGTTACACAGCTTCTAACAGGCAGTATAATATAAAACCACAAAATATGATTTCTCTAAATCACTCGCTTCCTCTTGCCCCTGTTCTCCTAAATGTCCTGCTGTCCACAGTCTCCTCTATCCCTCTTAGCTATGTTATACCAGCCACACTCCATCGAAAACAAGTCACAACTTAAAAACCACAAATACAGCGACAATAAAACGGTTTATCTTTTGCGCTGAGACATGGAGGGCTGTAAAACTGCAAAGTGACCAAACGGCTGAGCAGAGGCAACACACACACACACACACACACAAACACATCTGCTGGAGCCACTCGTCTGTATTCAACACCGTCTGTTCTCACACTAAAGGGGAACAAAACACATTGATTTGAGGCGATGCCCACTGGCATGATGACCCTGCACACAGCGGCTGGACTTCCACATATGTGGCTGATCGGACCAAACGACTCGCAGCAGAGCAGCTCTTTATCTGCGTGTGTTTGAATAAGCTCTTCAGCGGCGAGCAAACACCACGTCGTAAACGCTCCTCTCATTTAGCCTCGAGCAACGAGACACAGTTCCCCATTCAACTCGAGTCCTCTTTGACCGTTACTGTCTTCTTTTCTTCTATTCATGAGCTGCACACACTGTTTGCAGACGGGATAATTGGAAATGTTTTATCATCTCCGGTAATATAGTTCGACCCTGACACCGCTGGATAGGAGACATTAAAGAGAAAACAGCATTTTATAAAAACACGTCATGTTGCGTTTCCTGAAATGTGGTTTAGAGATCCTCAGGGGTCCGATCCAAAACGAACCAGGAAACCTATTTTTACCCAAAAATAAATGAGACCTGAACACTAATGCAGGAACAGAACGGTAAACGCTCTCCATACCACCTCAAAAACACTGTTTGTCAGCCACCGCCAACAGCAGCACGGCCCACCAGACTGAATTATTAAAGTCTGTGCAGACGTTCATGGTCCCCAGAGGATTTACTCCGACTGATTTTGGTGATGATGAACTTTTCCTCTCGTGCCACCAGCAGGATTAAAATTTGACTGTAACAAGATGCCTGCAAAAACTAATTACATACCCGTCAACCTCAGCTGTGCTCTGTGCTAATTGGAAAACGTTAGCCCGCTAACACGTTAAATAAAGACTGTAGACAATACCTGCTCTGTGTCAGCATGTTAGCGGTGTCATTGTGAGCATGTTGGCATGCCTAAATACAGCCTCGCGACCTACAGCCCCAGCCTTGTTAAGCTTAGTTTGTAGTCGCCGTAGTGAAGCCGACGCGAGTCGCGCACGCCAGATAGTGACGTAATCACGGCTGGAGGCACTTGGTTGCGCACCTCTGAATATTTGTAACGCGGCGTGATCCCGTGACTGTCGCAAAAACGTTCACGGATAAAAAGCACGATTTACATGTCTGGGGATTACACAAAGAAGGCCAATTCTTTTTCAGATGCTTTGTCAAATAAAATAATATAATAAAAAGGAAGTCTTAAAAATCTACACTTGAGTAAATACTTTGCCAGCCAAATTAAATTGTTTACAGGATATTTAACCTTCTTTCTTTATAATGCTTTTAATACTTGACTTCTTTCTTTACGGGGCTTGTACCGGCCGTAAAGTATGAATATAAGATACGAGTTTACAGATAATTACAATCCTTCCTCGGCATTGTGGAGGTTGGCCGGTTACACGTACGGTCTGTGGGCATATCTCCGGGTTTCACTCGTTCATTTTGTTTGTGCGTCCTCTGGTGTTTCGGAGGATAACGCCACAAACAGCACATAGAACACAAACGCTCCGTACATGCTCGGAGCTCACGGAATATATAAAAAAGAAGAAGCTTTACCCGTTTGTTCGGTGGTGGAGTAGGACAGGTAGAATCCACGGCCGGTGTGATGGGTCCCACTCATGAACTGGACAGTGACCTGGTTTCCAGTGGACTCAATCAGCTCTTTGACCTTCATACGTAACCCGCAGTACTTGACTGTAAAACGACACAGGAGAGAGGAGAGATTCTGGTTGGTTAATAAACAAGTGTGTTCAGTTTAACACACAAAAACAAAAACACATTAAGTTAGATATTAGTCCTTGTTTAGTGGAGGGTGTAACTAGCTGTATTTGTAACTATACCAAATCTATCGATCTACTATTTAGCTTAACTTTCATTACCAGCAACTCTCTTGGGAAGCCCTGCAGCACTCAGGCATGAGAACAACTGTTACTGTAGGCTGAATCACGTGGCCGAGGTCTTCCACTGCGATTGCATGCACTTCAGTAACCCGGCATTGTCGGCGTTCTGCAGCCGCTTGATTTCTTGATAATTGTGCAAACAAATACTTTGATATTTGCAGGATCGCGGGGTCAACCGTGCAAAGATTCGCTTTGGCCCTGTATCCAATATTTTTTATTCCGACTGTGCAGCAAACATAGACAGAAGAGGCTAATGAGATGCATACAGGCTATGGGCTAGCTTGTGGCTCCTTTCTTTATTTGACCATCCCACAAGCAGTTTTCTGGCACCTTAACTTGTGACTAGAAGGCCTTCCTCACTGTGTGTTTAACATCTGATGTATTTAAACAGTTTGGTAGGAAACTATTGCTCGAATTGTGGTTGCTTCCCCCGAATCAGTCGAGTATCCGCGTTGTCACTCTCACCAATCCCACTCCTCTCGGGCCCGATGCCGTTGTAGAGGCGGAGGTAGTTGACCTGGCAGTTGCTGTCTTCGATGTCCAGCTCGGCGAAGCGAAAGTGGACCCTGTTGCCGAGGGGCACGCTGATCTCCCACTCGCACACCGTGTCGTTGGGATATGTCCCCGGGTAACCCAGAGAGGACAGGGTCCCGCTGCTGGGGCCAAGTACACTGGGGCCACAGCCATCACCTGCAGGACAACACAAACACAGAGTGTCAGGGGGGGGCGAGGGGGGGGGGGGGGGGGGGGGGGGGGGAGGAGGACGCCACTGAGAAAGCACACAAAACAAATGTGGTTGGTCAAGTCTTGCCTTCTGTCGACTGATTATTGAATCATGTTCTGGTTTTTGTGCTCATAGATTTCCCTTTGTTTGGGATTCTCACATCTATAACTAAATGATTGGCTGAGACGCGTGGCTATCGCTTAGCTGTTGTTTCAGGACAGTGCCGAACACGGTTATCCTGCTCGCTTTTTGTGACTTTCGGCCCTCGCTCCATTTCCCCCATTGTAGCGATCCACAGACGGCCGACGGGTGATGGGAAACGACAGTCAGCGAGAGAGAAAGACAGAGAGAGAGTCACATCGAGGGCGCTGCAAGCCGCAAACAGCTGTTTCTACGCTCCTCCTCCTCCTGCTGATTTTGACGGAGAATCGTTCATAAATTAAAAATACGAGAGTGCTCTGATAAATAATTGTGTTGTTTGATTTTGAAACAGAAGTTGTTGTTGTCTTTTAGCCTTTCTGAAGCTATCGCTACAATGCTGCTGATGAGTTACTCACCCTGAGAGGATTGATTTATTTTAACAGTTTTATTGATAGACTGATATTTATGCCCAACTGCAACGATTTGGCAGGGAGATTGTCAGTTGAATCATTCTCCTTAAATCGACTATAGTTCATTTTGAGTGAACTCCACCAACAACGTCCTGCAGCCATAAATACTCACAACATGAAATGCGTTTTAATCCTCAGCTGAAACTCGTCATAAATGCTCCTTCGGTTTCATACTTCTGATAGAAAACTACAGCGCACAGCTGTTTAAGAAATGACTACGCCTTTTTTTTTTTAAGTAAACTTAAAATATTCCTGTCTTCTATATTGAATACCCCAAACAGACTAAATCAATGCAGTGTCTTGTATTGTCCCCACTGAGACTCCCACGGGTTGAGAGGGATCTACCTAAGAGCACATATGCGTGTTCTTCTATAAATCAGCAGATCCTTTAGCACACAGAAAGGGATTAAGCAGTGTAATAAAGAAACATTTCTTTTTTGTGTGTCTTTTTCACAGCGTTGTACGCTTGGGGATTTGTTAAACGTAGTTGGCCTTCACTAAAATGGGCCTTTCCATCTGTTAAATGTAAGTGATATCTGGAGCGCCAGTAGATGAGACGATAACAGCGATGTATCTATAAATCACACGGTTGGAGGATCAACTTCTGTCTACAATTCACAGAGTCCTTAAGCCAGATATAGATTGCGAGTATGACGTGAGACAACTATAAACTGCTCTGGATCAGAGATGAAACTATCCTTCAGTTAGTTCGACCGCAACTATTTTGACAATTAATAAATCCTTTGAGTCATCGGTTGAACAAAAATGCTAATATATACTCCAGTACCAGCTTCTTAAACGTAATGAACTGCAGTTTAACTTTGGCTTGTGAGTAAACTGAATATTTGGGGGTAAATCTTGACTGTAAGTCAAACAAAAGCAGGACATTTGAAGATATCTGGATGTCTAACTGACTTAACAATCGATGGAGAAAATGGCCCTTAAGACTTTTTACGGATACGTTTGTTTTTGAGCTGTCAAGAGAGCGGTGGCGTGGATGCTGTGGGCTCTGAGATAACACTCGGTCACGCCTCATGGTGCTCAGTGGATGTTCTGTGCGCCTGGAGTTATGCAAGAGCCTCTCAGTGGACACTGTCCAGATGAACAGGACAAAAACACAAGCCGCTTCCCTCAACTCTGAGTTCAGGTTACCTTCCTGAAGTTACCCCTCAATGCTCAAAAAACAAAAGCAGAACACAACTTTAATCCACCCAACTGTTTTATCATCAGACCCACTCAGAAGAGTAAGATGATCACACAAAACACCACGAGACACCCTTTTTAAAGTGCACGTGAAATGTAGAGTTATGACAAACGGTGTCCACGTGTTTACAGAGATACCCCCACTGCTAACGTTACCCCACCCCCAATCTCTGACCACCTGAGGTCGGCTGTGGGCTCCTTAAACTTCCAAATACTCGCATTTAGGTACATTAGTGAGTAGAGCAAACCCGAGCACAGTCACAACACCGTTTGCTGCCTGTGAATGCAGTAGTGGGTTGGCGGTGTGTTGGGTATAAAGTGGGCTACCTGGGACGAGAAACAAGGCCACAAGCTCCTAACTGTGCTGCTGTCTCGTACACACAGTCCTCACACCCAGACTCCATTTAAAAAACAAGCAATTTAACAAAAGGTAGCTTATCGGGAAAAGCAAAAAAAAAAAAAAAAGAGATATTGTGACTTTAAAAACTTTTAAAAAGCCACAAGTTAATGGAGCAAGCAACTACCACAACAAGCAGTCGTTATTACTTTCTCTATCTTTTTTTCTCCCCAGAACCAGTTTGCCTGGTTTTACTACACCAGACTTGCACCGTAACGGGCGGCGGTGCAAACCCGAGCGGAACTGCACGTACACTCGGCCATGTAAGGTAGGTTTTTTTGTTTGTTTTTTTAAGTTTGGAGGACAATAACGACGTCCCGTCGCCTGAAGCACATCTCCAAAACACCCCCAAAAAAGGTCCGCGTTCACACTTTGAGAACCAGCATGGCCGCATGTCGCTGTGCAGTTGTTACACTCCTCCAGTTGTCACCGCAGCTGTGTGTGTGTGTGTGTGTGTAGGGGGGGGGGGGGGGGGGCACCAACCTTTCTGCGCTCGACAGCCCTCCGCGGTGAGAATGATGAGAATCGACAGGACGAGAACCCCGGCCCCTGTCGGTTCCCTGCCCACCATTACCGCTCTGCCCATAGCAGCCTGCAGTCTGAATGCATGATAAAGCTCGCTCCTGGACCAGCTGCACCGCTTCAACCTGTACCGCGGGGTGGTGGTGGTGGTGGTGGTGGTGTTGTGGGGATACAAAAGCTGATCCTCGAGAGCGACTCCGCGTGTTGGTTTCCCCCCGTGGATGTCTTTTGCTTGTCGTTTTTAACAATCCAGTGGTTAGCGACACTCTCACTATGGAGGTAACTGCTCCTCACACACATACAGATACACACACGTCCAAGCTGTGCGAGCTACTTCCTCCACCGAGGCTCCTCCTCCTGATCTGGGACTGGGATACCCGAGTCCCCCAAGTGGTCTGAATGATCCCAGATCCACCAACACTCCCTTTAACGTCACTCTTTGATAGAGGTGGAAGAAGTCTTCAGGTCTTTTATTTGATGTAAAGTAGCAATAACACAGTGTACAAAACAAGTAAAAGTACTGCATTTAAAATGTGACTTGAGTAAAAGTACAAAAGTGTAAGCATCAAAATGTAGCCTTCTTGAAGTACCAAAAGTAATCATTCTGCAGAATGGTCCATTGCAGAATGATTTATTTACATTATTGAATTATTAATATTGGTGTGAAAATTGTGTTATTTTATAATATATATATATATAATTTTTCTCTATGTATACTGCAGGTAGCTTGAATGAATCATGCAGTCTTATCTTTATCTACAATAAATAATACATCATCATTTATTTGTTGATTGTATTTTGTATTATTAATCAGAATTTCCAAAGTAAGGGAAGGTAAAACATATATTTAGTGGAGTAAAACGTACAATATTTCCCTCTGAACTGTAGGGAAGTAGCAGGAAATTAAAATACTCAAGTAAAGTCCAAGTAACTCGAAATTGTACTTCAGTACAGTAAATGTACTTAGCTACTTTCCACCACTGCTATTAACTACTTCTTGCAATGTTGTCGCCAATGCAAACATAATCAAAGTTTAGATAACGGACCCCATAATGAAGGATGATTTATTACCCAATAGCGTTCTTTTTCTCAAAAAGACTCCTTTTGAGGACAGATTTTATCTTTATTTTCATTTTATTAAGACATTTTGACACGCTTATAATCGGTAAGAAAAGCAACAGGTGTACATTTTATTATTTATTGGCTTCTGCATTATGTTGCTTGCATAGTTATTTAAACTAAAGCATTATATTGAATAAGAATCATTGTGCACTATTATCAGATCTTTTAATTTTCTGTGCATATTGCATATGTCTATGCTTGTATTTTATAAGATGAAAAATAATAAAACCGTATTGATACCCATAACATTGTGACACATTTTCATCTTTCTACACAGTTTATTCTTTGCTATATAGTATTTGAAACATGTTACCCATCAATACGTTGCAACCTCATTTGTACATAGCATCACTGTCTGAAAGCTTTTCAAAATATCTAATTGAGATTATTAATTATTGATAATTAAATTGAGATCTGCAATGTTAGAAGGAACATCATTACTTTTATTGAAAAACATTAAAACTTATTATGGTGGAATTTTTTGTGAGGGGTTTCTGTACCAAACTACCACAACAATATTTAATTTAAAAAGATATTTCGACAGACATTTCACCTTGAACAAATATTGCATCTCCTTGCCTTTTGAAAATTGCCGTGGCCATATTGCAATTTTCAAAAAAATGTGAATAATTGCGCAGCCCTACTTGATCCGTATGTATACTCTGTTTTCCTCCTGAACAATGCACTCAATGCAACATTTGGTAAATGTTTGTCCGCAAGCAAAACATTTTTACCGGCAGTCCTTTGCTGAGATGTTCTAAAGCAATGATATTACATAGTAAATGTGTAGTATATATGATAGGCCTATATTGTAACAATACATAGTATATTTCATTCTCCACAGGTATAATGGGGATCTTAAGCACAAACTTTTCCTTCAAGGTTGATTCAATCCTATCTTATCTTTATGTACTTTGAGCTCCCTACAATAAAACAATGCAGCATAAAATCTGCAAAGTACTATATCCAACCATCTGATGACTGCAAAGGAGTAAAAGTAATAAAAAGTAGTTTTTTTGTTACATTCCCCCCTTTAATGTTGACAAATACAAGTATGAAGTCTTATAAAATCTAACTTAATAAAGCTGTACTTAAATAAGCATTGCTGGATTGGTGAATGACAGCAGTAAAATCAACCTAACCATTGTGTTGTTGGTCATTCACTGGGACTTACGTAATGACTCCAGTGTGTTCCTGGAATTTGGTTGTTTTATAAAGGTCTGTATGAGCTAATACATTCATTATCCCATCCGCCCTTTTATTATTCCATTAAAGTGTTGTCCTTTCAGCTGTGAGCCTCTGCCTCCACACCAAAATCTACTGGGCTGTTAAAAGGCTACCTAAACACACAGGTATTTAAGTGAGACTGTACAGAACTCATTTTGTCTGATTGATGACTGGATGGCACACACACCATATGTCCAGGCTTGAGAATACATTTATGTAAAGACACCTATTATTGTTCTACAATACACCCTCGCTTGGCAAAGAGCTTGAATGTGATGCAAATGCCAAGAGTAACCAATAGTAACATGTAGCAACAAACACAGTTTTAGCCTGTAGCCTGTGAGTAATATGTCGGATGATCCAGAGGTTGTTTTTTTTTTATTCTGGATGTGTGTCTGTGACTGTGTTATTACATCTCTGTGTGCAGACTGTAGGCAGATGTCCACGAGGGTGTAAGAAAGTGTGCAGAGAAGCAGCCAAATAGTCACTCATGCTGAAATTGTCCACTTCTACATTCTCTCCCATACACGCCCTCGGCCTGTTTTTGCATTCCCTATCTGTATTTCTATGACACATTTGCACAAGGGCTCAAGGGGAACTCCAATATATTCAAAGCAACGGGCTTATCAAGATGCCTCCCCGAGGGACATTCTTACAAATTCTCATAAACGTCCAATATAGATAACATACTATTATGTAGGGTACCATCATTCAATCTAATGGAATATCCCTGCAGCAAATCGTAGATTTTATAACATTTGTCTTTTGTTGACATTTGCTTTACATCCTCAATGATTGAGGTCCCACAGATGGCAATAATTGTACAAGTAAACAAAGCAATCAACCTTTATTTTCCTCTTCAAATGTCTTTCTTTGTTACTTTGTTAAAACCCATAAAAGTGGGGACCCGTGCTTGCACATTTGATGGTGACAAAATACAGAAATGACCATAAAGCATTATTACACCAAATAGGGAAATATTTTATGTTATATGGACTATGCATGAACAAATACACTCAGTCGACTCCTGTTGCCATTTAATTAATGCAACAGCTCTGCCATAAACAAAGTTACAAAGTGTTTAATGTTCACTTTGTGTTGACATTGTCAGGAATGTGTAAATCAATTTATATGACGTCATAGTCGAAGGTGTTTTTGTTCTCATACACGAGGGAGGCCGAATATTAGAAACTCCTCTCCCCCACTTACATGACCTCAATGATAAAACATATAATTGAGTTAACACCTATATGTGAATGTCAAAAAACGGAACATTATAGACATTATACGAGTAGGCTTACTGGCAGAACACTTTTATTTAATTACATTAGACTGTAGTGGTGTACCTAATAAAGAGGCCAGTAGGAAAGTGAAAATCCCTTCTTTTTAATCATGTTTTCCTCTGAAACATTTAATCAGTTCATAATCAGGTTTATAAGCAATTCTCTTAAAATAAAAAGTCTGAGGCATCAAGCTGATAAATGAATGTTAAGTGTGTTTTTGTTTTGTGTTTGTTGAGCTGCTAATGTGAACATAAGAAGTAGAACATTAGGGTTCACACTCCACGTCGCTTCAACTGTAGATATGATCATATGGTTGTGTGGTCTTAGTTATGGTGGTGTTGTATTGGACTAAATAAGATAACGCTGTTTATTTTTCAACAAATATCCAACATTATAAGCTTAGATGTTTAAAAAAGTAAGAGTTGCAGGGTTACTATAACACATTGCATTATATTGCGGATTAACAGATGGGTCAGAATTCCACCATTACTTCAGTTGTGCTACGTCTTCTTCACATTTAACATTGTTGTACATTAATAATGCCACTTTTGCCAGCACAAAGACATTTTTTTTGTTTCGGGGGTTTTCATGACACTGGCTACAGAATAATAACCAGTTGTCATTATAAAGACTGTGATCAACTGTTACAGTGAGGACCTCTGCGGGAAAGCTTTGCACCCTGTGAGAAAGGACTGATGAAACTAGCTTGTGCCCCTCGGTGGTCACACAGTATTACAACAAGTTGGCAACAGCTGGCCGTTTTTATGCTAACCTTCTATCACTCCCTCATTTGTATCACACTACCTGTTTTATAGGCCTGTGTTTCATATTACCATGATTATCATGATTAACAAACTGTGTGTGGATTCGATAGTGAGGGAGTTTTAACAAGTCTTTTCTTTCGTTTCCCATGTCAGATGATTTGATCAAAGCTTGGCACGGCCTTTTGGGAGAAAGAAGTCAGTTAGTGAGAGCTTAGTCATCACATGCCATGGTCATGTCTGTACCTGCTGATCCAGAAACAGGAAACAATAGGCAAAACCAGGCTTACCTGCACTGTAAAGGTAGCTCACAAAAGCATGGGTACTTCATTAAAGCAAAGGAGAAATTGCAGTGTTACAGCAGCTACTTCTCAGAAATCACAAAAAGAAAAACAAGAGAGGAACAGATACAAGTATATTAGACGGTCAAAACTAAAATAGACTAAATGAGATATAAAAGTCCAATATAATAAAATAAGTATTTTAAATATTTATAAAATAAATTAAATGTACTATATATTTAGTCTAAATATACCATAAACTATCACGGTGACTCTACCGTGTCACTGCTACTGATTATACAGCGTATAATAACAGTTATTTACTGTAGTATAACGTACATTAGTGCAAGGCAATATTGCTGAAAGCTGTATAGTAACATGCACAATCCTCATATAATATCAAACAAAATTCACTGTTCATGTATCGCACAATAACATGATTATTATATTGTAGCATACTGTATATTAACAATGATTTACATTGTGCATACACATTATGTATATATACACATAAGTGAGGGTCTGAAGTGCAAAAGAAGATCATCTCATTCACTTACCACAACAGACTGTTAAAAGCTTTATCTTGCTGCACACATTGAAGGATCTGAGCTTTCTCATGAAATAGTCTCTTTCACCTTCCCCGTGGACGGCCTCGGTGTAGCTCAACTAAACTCCCTCGCACTTTAAAACACAGGACAGTTTGTAACGTTAAATTGTATAAATTCTCTGATTGCAACTTTCACTGCGCAACAGAAAAGTATGAAATAATGCCAGCGCTAAGAGGACTTCAGGTGCCCAGGATATGATCGAACTGATCTAGATTTTTGGATTCATCAGGTTTACGCTGGTATCGACACTCAAAACAAGTCTTCGTTGTATTGATACTTCAGGTATTGATCAGACCACTCCTACTACAATACTTCAAAATAGAAGAGTGCTCACACTTTCCTTAATTTCCTCTCTAATATCAAACTTTCTTTTACCTTTTGGAGGATATCTCTGTTGCAGTAAATATGTTTCTCTTTGATTGTGTACCATTTAATCATAACATCATTGCTCACTGATTGGATTAAATAACGCTAACGGGCATTGTGTTTGAGCAGCACACAGAAGTCAAACAATGCAATGTTGTAAGAATCAATTATACCTCTATATATAAGTTCCCTCTTTTATGTAGAAATGGACACAGCATGGCCACCTCTGAAGGACACAAACCAAAGACCATATGGCACGAGGTTATACAAGATTATTGATCAGTTGTTGAGAGAAATTAATGGAATTTCCGGCAAACATTTGAAGTCTCAGCATGTAGCTGTTCTCGACCGGTCAGCTTGGGAAGGTCAACAGATGCATGGAGAAACCTGATTGGTATTCTAACACACTCAGTTGTAAAGAGAGGATCGGACTTCAAAGAATTCAGCCAAGGTTGTGACAGCGACCAAAGGGTCGAGAGTTTCCATGGTGACTTAAACCGGAGGGGGCTCTGAACGCACGACTCTCACTGGTTTATTCCCAATAAGTAACCTCAAGAGCAGGTAAACATACAGTGTTGACAAAATCAGTGACTAGCAATACATTTCATTTAATGTGTTGTTGTGGCAGTTATTGTTGTCTTGTAAGTCGGTTTTTTTAAAGATAATCTATTCTGTTCCTGGGAGTGAAATGTGTGCACTAACTACCATCTCCACTGGGAGTCAGTGTAGGGCACAAATAAGTGCAAATCACTCACCTGTTTCCCTTCTCCCTGAATGTTGGGGGATTGTAGCTTTGAGTTTAAGGTTTATCATAGATTTGATGGATATTCATGTGTGTTTGTGTTTGTGATCGCGTTTAACCTGCCTTGTCGGGACATAAATCTGATTACACAGTCACATTGTGGGGACTCACCTTCATTTTGGGGACAAAATGCACGTCCCCATTACGTAAATAATTTTACGCTGAAGACTTGGTATTGGGTTAGGTTAGAATTAGGTTAAGGTTAGGGTTAGGGTTAGGGTTAGGCTGGTAACGGTTATGTTAAAGGTTACTTTGGGTTAGTCTCCAGGAAATAAATGTAAGTCAATGTAATGTCCGCAAAGGTCATGAAAACATGACTGTTTGTGTATTTCCATTTTGTGCACGATTGTATACTATATCTATTTCTATTTCAGATACACTTCTTACTCCATTACATTTATCCAAGAATTGTGTGACTAACATGATGTCACATATAAAACATGTGGTACTATATGATGAACTCATATCAAATGTGGCATTTTTACAGATTTAACTAACAATTTATAAAGAAATATGATCCAATCTTAACACGATGTGTGTGATCCACATGATTATTTTTTCACCTCAGACATGTTCAACATAATCAACGTATAGCTTTGGTTATTCAGACAGTAGAAGCTCTGTGTGTGTGTGTGTGTGTGTATGTGTGTGTTTGTGTGCGTGTGTGTGTGTTTCAGTCAGTGACAGTGACTGAATCAGCAAGTGATTTCCATCCATGTAACTATGTTTGTGTGCACGTGTCTGGGCATATACACAAGAGCATGTGAGTTATGTGTCATCCTCCATCCATCATCACAGACGTTAGGCAGAGGAACAGCACAGTTTAAGTATCTCAGGCTCTGTGGTTTAAGCCACGTGGAAGGAAACGTTCCGTATGTTTTGTTCCATTAAATAAACACGTGTGACTTGATAAGTCAGTCTCAATATCCTTCCCATGGCCTCATGGGAGATCGTGGCTGGTGGTCCTCCGCCTTATAACCATTAACCACACTGCCTGTCCACACCACAGCACCCTCCAGTGGGACAGTCGACGTATGTACATACCTCCTCATACAAATAGACAGTTTATACAAGACATGCGGCAGTAATCAGACCCGGCGCACAGATGGTTGTCTTTTGACTTGGGTAATTTGCAGTAGTTTTCAATGGGAGCTCTGGGAACAAGCTCTTTTTATCTGAAGGCTAAATAATCAAAAGCAGACCCTCCAAACTAGGGGTAACTGTAAATGACGGGTGTCATTTTGCCTCAACTGGGATTCATCCTCACTGGGAACACACACCAATAAACACTGGGACAAGGAGCCCATTCTACATTATGTGCTCACACAAACACGTGCAAAAACGCAAAGAAAACGATACAGAATGATGAAAGTTAAAAAAAGTTTAAAGCTGAAATATAACAGGTTTAGTGGTCTCCTGCTCCACGGTTTGCATTAAATGAATAGTTTGACATCTTCCTCCTCTTTCTCTTTTTCTCATTCTTCAAATGTTTTTCCGAGCTCAGAGGAATTTGTGTTTGTTCATCAGGGTTATACACACTTGTACCTTTTCAGCAAAGAAACACCAAAGAATGTACATCCGCCATTCAAAACACAAACACACAAATCAGCTGCTCCAACCGTAGCACACAGAGCAAAAAATGTCACTGTGGATAGCTTTCTGAAAACGTTTTAGAGTTAGAAAATGTATCTTATTAAAACGCCTCGGTTTTAGCAGGTAAAAACTCAGACATACACAAGGTTTCTGAAGGAGCAGTTTGTAGAATTGTAGATCATGAGAGGGATGCGTTGGTCCAACATGACCTGACCTCTCGCTCAGTGTTTACTCCGATTGAAGAGGAACGTGTTTCTGTTGTGCATGCTTCTTTTTTGGCGTTGGCAGTCCCACATGTCATACACGTACACACCCACGTGTGTCACGCACACACGAGCATGCAGCTTTATTTAATCGATCAGTCATTTGTATTTGATCAGCAGCAGTTCAGTTGCTGCTTTTCTCTGTTGTATATCATTGTTAAATAAATGCTATTGAACTTCATGGACTATATGTTTGGACTGTTGGCTCAAGAAAATTAACAATTTGAAGCTCTTGACAGACATTTTTTTATATTTTCTGACATTTTATAGATCAAACAATTAATAAATTAATCAAACTAATAAATAGATCAATCAATAATGAAAAACATTGTCAGTTTCAGTCTTAATTTGTACTGCTTATATGCCCCCCAGCCACCAACTACTAATGTGTAAATGCCACTGTATGAATATGGTTTGCTATATCTGTGTTGCTGTCTGTATACCTGCACATTGTTTTTAACTTTAGAGGGAGTTGATGGTACAATTTGGAGATCGGTATATCTTCAAATCAGTTAGTAGCTTATTTTGTTGTGAAATCACTGTTTTGCACTGAGCAGCCAGAAAAATTGAAAAAATGTATGAAAAAAACAATACATGCTTTGTGAAAGATATCGTTTTTTTAATTGTTGTTAGCACAGTGAGATTCCGTTTCTGTTGCTTCGATGGATTACATTACATTGCGCACATCTCTCTGGTCACTCAGAATGTGAATTGAGGTTTAGGATTCACAAATTGTGGTTCTGGTTTGAATCTGGGACAGTGAGTTGAGTTTAAAGCTGAAAGTTTAAAGTTTTATTTTCTACTTCTCTAACTGTTCTGCGATGTCTAGTCTTGGTTCAAGGCCCAGAGCTTTACTGATGGCTGAGATACTTGAACCTGAGCTGACTGACTTCTTGGCTTTCTGGACACATTCCTTGTCCAGGTGCTGTGTATTTTCTTTTTCATTCTGCATGAGCACCCCATGTAAACTTTTCCAAATTCCCTCATTTTTTAAACACACACTAAAAGGTTTCATCTCCCTGGCGAGCAGCCCAAGACGTCTTCATCTTATTCTTCTTCCTCTCCTTTACAAAGATACTCTGGTTTAACTGTTACCTCTAACTAGCTTCAGAAGAAGAATAGAATAAATCAGTTGAGGGACAATTTTCATTTCTTAACTTAAATAATAAGAAACAGTTTTCCAATGACAGAGGCAGCCGGCCATACCATAGTAGTCATTTGTTCTGGTACCAGTGTTTCATCTTCCAAGTCAGAGCAAATAGACTGCAATATCTATACTGTTCTGAGGTTCAAAGGTCAACTTGTAGGAGGTCCGTCTGTTCACACCAGCTTGTACTGTATATGGAACATATTTACATATGTATGTGTGAGTGTATGTGTTACTGTGTGTGTGTGTGGTCGAATGTTTTAATATGTGTTTTACTGAACCTCCACTACACATTGTTTCCAAAGCAGGGTTTATTGTATAGTTACCCACGTAGCAACACCAAGAATACATCAGTGATTAATAGAGAATGACAAAACAGACATCTAAACAGTGGAGGGAAGTCAGACAGTAACCTGTTGCTCCTGCTATAGTAGTATATCTTATATCCAGTATTTCTTTTTATATGGAAAACTTGAAATACCTAAATTAAAACCAATTGTTCGAATTTTGGCATGGACAATGTGTTTCCATCTTAAAAACAAAAAGAGCCACATGTCCTCACAAACACATATTAAAAACAACTGTCATTTAACATGGCACAGTAAATGTGTTCATAAAAAGGAAACACATACTAAAGGAGACCAATCGTGCTCCTTTTCAAGCTCATACTTGTATTTCGGGATTCTACTCATACATGTTGACATGCTTTGATATTCAAAGACTTGGTCTGGCTCATATCCAGGTTGGTGGATCCCATTCCAACTTGGTTTCTCAAAGCTTAAAGGTCTATAGAAAATAAATCAGGCCTTATGGTAATTTTCTGTGGTAACAACACTGACTTCATGTTTCTGTAACTTGAGCAGTATTGTGGTTTACCGCTGTATGAATGCGGTGGTTCATCTGTTAATACTTCCACATGAGAAGTGGAGTCAGACTGAGTCAGATATTTTGGTTTTGGTGGTGAGATTGCACTCGAACTGAGAAGAGGACAGTTACAACTGTTTACACCACCTGAGAACTGGAGAGAGGGTTTCTGGCATAGACGCCGGCACAGTTGGGCTTGGTTTGGTTTTCCCCAAACCTCTTTTGTTCAATATGTTCTTTAAACACATTCTTCCTGCTTAACAACTGACACATCTTAGTAATATTTTGTAAATAGTTCATCACCGTTGCCATCCTGTTTGAGATCTACAGCAATGGAACCAACAAATAGCATCTTCTGCTGTGTATTTAAACTTTGCAGAGGATGGCGAAGGAGTGGTGGGAAGGAACAAAGTACATCTAGTACTACACTGTATGTACTGTATGCACTTACTTGGAGGCATATATTGTAATTTTACTCCACAACTCCAAGTTTAGTCACTACTTACTTTGCAGCGGTGGTGTTTCTCGTGTAGATACATTGAGACTGTTTCATAACCAGTTAAAAGTTCATCACAGTAGCTTTAAGTCAAAGATCTGAATACCTTTTCCACCACTGATGGTTAGTCACTATCATCTTTAAACTCATTGGACATCCTTTTTCTTCCATTATGTAAATACATGTGTAAAGTTTAGTTTGTAAATACATTTTGGCACTGCATTTCTTTCATATATAATATACATGGCATGTGTCGTATGGTTTGACATCAATGATGGCAACAGTGTGTGTAGGGTGGAATAAATATGTGCTTAATATATGTGCTATGGACTGTACTTTAACTGTTCTCCCCAGCTACCATGAGTGCCAACATTTACAGTCATTATACAGATTATTTCAATGTGCTTTCAGTCACAAGGCAGATACTAAATAGTGCTTTTGTGTGAGTGTACCAGTTGACATAAACCATAATGGGTGGGTGGGTTTCAGAGCATGAAATAAAGTTTGGCTGACCGTAAATTCACTTATTGTGTGCGGTTTGGTTGTTTTGTCAGCATGTGGCCCTCTTTCGGACTCAGAGTCAGAACGTGCTTGAGCTGAATTTGACTTCTATCTATCGATTACGTCATTTGTCATCACGTTTTCACTACGCATTTTTAGTCAATGTTAAAGCAGACACACGTCTGTTACTTTGATACGTGTATTGTTTTCCATTTGTCACTGACATGATGTTTGTCTCTTGTACCGAATGCATAAATGCTGTTTTTTTCTTGAGGTATAGTTCCCCCACTCTTTTACAAAGCTGATTGTCTTACATTTGCCGGTGAGTACCACATATGAGGTACGGCGAACTGCTGAAGCCAGACCTGTCCTGTCTCCATATGTTGCATCCCAGCATGCTATCTGTTTGTCCCAGGTCAACACCGAGTCCTATGAACATTCCACACATACTAACACCTCACTGCAGAATACCCTACCCACAATGCCTTTCACCAAGCACCTGTATTTATGGCCCAATGCCTTAGCCTTTCACCCAGTGGGGAATATGGCTTTTATTATTTGGTAAGACTTTGTTAAAGGGATGAGATAAGGAGCTGGTATTGGGCAAATGTTGTTACCATCAGACAGAGCCAGTCCAGCTGTTAAGCTAAGCTAACCATCAGCAGGCTGTAGCCTTTTATTGAGCAGATCTCTTCAGTGGATTTAATGAAAAATGCCGGCAGATGACATCGTCGGATCTGTGTGTAGCATCAAGGAGATGATAACCTTTCTCAAATTCATTCTTGAAGAAAACAGAAAAGCCAAATTTCAATTATGTTTTCCTTCATTTGATATTTGACTGGCACTCTTTTTAATTACGTCGTCTTGTCACGCCCTCTTCTTCTGTAACGGCCTAAAGACCACCCGCTGTTAATATATAGCATCACAGTTATAGACGGAAATGTTTACATTTTCTGGAAAAACCTTTGAAGGAAACTTTAGAATGGTTAGAAATGTCCCAATTCGGTCAAGCTCCAAAATGCTCCACAGTTTGGGTCGGGCAGTCTGTGTTAATCCTAATCCTAAACAGAGTGTATAGGTTGTTGGAGCTAAAATCAATACACGCAGTGTGCAAGATTTGGCACAAAGCTATGAAAACTATTAATCACACCAAGGGGATAAAAAAAGTTACTTGTGAGGCCATTTGTGTATGTGTGTGCTCATGCCTTTATGACCCCTTGCTATGAACACTATTAAGTAGATTTAGTCAAAAGAATTGCAGAGTTCTCGACAAGACCAAATCAAAGAAAGCAGATTCATAGTATTTAATGCACTTTTTCTTTCTGATGTCAAAGGTCAGGTGAGTGAGGAAACAAACAATGTGTTATTACAAGCAAACGCCACAGGAGAGAAGGACAGATGATAAACCAATATCAGAGGACAGGAACATCGTTTGGAAGGCTGGAAAACAGTACATCAAGCGTGACAGGAGTCCGCAGACTGTCTGCCTCCCTCTGACATGTCTCACAGTATATCAGTCTTATGAGTCTGTTTGCCACATTGTGGATGCAGATGTATAGGAATGAGGCGGTAGTACCAAAGTGTGATGAGGGCGTATGGGAGGTTCTGTACATATGTGTGACTGTAGGGTGTTTTGGATTATCCAGCAGGTGTGACTTTACAGTCCCATAAAGATTCCCTCCAACGATAAAAACCTGTGCACAGGGGCCACGGCAGCAGAAACGCAGAAATATTTCAACATTTTGGGAAACATGCTTAATTACCCTTTTCCATATATATCAATCAATGGAGGGCAGCGATGAGGAAGTACCCCATGTTTACGACATCATCAGATAACTCCTGACCAGAGTTGGTCCTGTGAGTGTAGGCACTTCTGTGTTATTCGAGTACCGAAGCATTCCGAAAAATCCAACTCATAATTACTCCATTGGCTCGAGTCCGTTGGCTGGAGTTGATTTTTAACATGACCCTGATTATGTGATAAGTAATTCAATAATTGGTAATTATGGTAACTCCCATATGACCAGACTAAGCATAAGTATGGAGCTGGAGTTGGGACATGTTTAGTTCATTTATAAAGACTGGAGGGAGGCGGAAACAGCTACCTGGCTCTGTCCAAAGTAAAAAGTACTGTATGTCTACCGCACCCACAGCTATAATGGTGTCTCAATGGTTTTGATCTCACTACAGACATGATGGTATAAAACCTGGCAACTTCGCTGTGACATGACTTGACTCAGTGTAGGTAAAGATACGGAGATAAAATGTGATAATAGTCAACTTATAAAGCAATTGTTTCATCCCAATATTATAAAACAGACAAATAAGTGTATTTTTCCCAAAATGGGACATTTCTATAAAACAGGCACTCCATCACGCATTCTCACAGTCCCCTTGGTCAGGGAACATTCCTTAAAGAGAAACCTGACGAAGTCATTTCGTTTGTTTTTGATGTCCTATTAAATTTAGTTTTGGATAAACTGCTGTTTTTATATGAGCCCATGAGAGACGAGAACCTTTTGAATTCCGGCTCGAACAACCGAGCCACCTCATACCTTGTAAACGGTGTGCCCGTCTCTCTCGGTGGTGTGATGTCATCGCTGGACAGCCCCGGGTGAGAGACAGGAATGTTACGGCCTGTTGACTGAGGCAAAGGATTGTAGGCCGGGTGCTGTGTATGTGTGTTTTTTAACGTGTGGAATGAGGAGACGATGGAACAGAGACCGTGCACATGTTTGTGCATGTGCACGCCTATGTGCATGTATGGGGGCTTTGCTGCAACACTGCTGTGTGAAGACTTGTCTCGGTGCAGGCCAGCTGTGAGCGGGGGAGTGTGTGTACCAGCCTGTACATTCACAGTAAACTCACAAAGCCAAATAAGCCCACGACTCACTTGGAGGCACAGATACATGTACAGTAGGATGAATACATGATTGTAGCCAGAGGGTTTGGACAGATTCCCTGGGTAGACTGAGTGGAGACTCTGGTGTTCGGGGTCATAGTGACCGGTCATGGTGGTTGGGCCTGAACCATGGGAGCCTACAGTGAGGGATACATTACACATTTAGTTACACTTTGGGAGAGAATTAGCCCAAAATATATATATATATGTATGATTTTGTGTTGTCCTTAACCCAAATGATGTAGTAGATACAAATACTGTACATGTGACAGACGGACGATTATTTTGAGATAAAGTAAAGGTTGTGGGATTTTGACCTCATTGGAACGCCTCGCTTCTTAAACTCCACAGTGTGCATTTGTTTCATGGGGCGGAGGTCTGTGAGCGGGGGAGGGGGTGGTACCAGTCTTGGGAGCCCCCACACTCTTGTTTTCTTAAAAAACTGAATAACAAACCTCAGACCTTGTTGGTGGTGAGCGGGGCATTTTTGAAGTGCCACAGGGGACCCTTAAACCCTGTGATTTATTGCTAGACCCATGGTAAGGGGCAAAGAGCGAGAAGTACCCACCCTGAGTGTAGCAGGTGTGAGCTGAAGGCTGCGACAGCTTGGTCATCATAACCTACGATGAAGAGGGCAGGACGGAACTAAATTTAAGGCAACTGCAGACCTGCAGTGAACCTGTTTGCTAGCCAGCGATGTAGCCAAATACGGATCATACTGCATATTGTGCTGCCTGAGTATCCTGTTCTGTAGATATTTTAAATAAATATCCAACTGTAGAGAGAAAACAACCATTATTTTAATGTTATTTTTACCATTACAAATATTTCCCCGCAGTTACATTACGTCAACTCATTGTTAATAGAAATGTAGACAGAATTAGGCAAAACATGGCATTCACGTCACAACTCATTTTGAGAAAATAGGATTTTTCGGAGTCGACTAGAAAGGTGCACTCAGTGAAGTGAAGATTTCCACCAGGCGTGTCTGCAATGACCGCTGCGGTATCTTTGTTCTCAAAGCAGCTGCATGAGCACGTTAACATGCTAATGTTTTCGAATAAGCAAGATGAGGAATTTAAATGAATTCAAAACTAAATGTTGACCTGCTGGTGGTGAAAGCATGATTTGTTGTCGTCGAGATATTCTCTTGACGTAGTTTGGAGTTTCTCGGTTTACTGCCCTCCATTGTTCACGTGTGGGGTTAGTTCAGTGGGACCTTTAGGGTCAGCGGAGGAAGGTCAAGGTTCACTGCTCTGGGCAGTGGGGCAAAAGTTCAAAATAGTAAAAGTCTTAAAAGAAAGAAGCTGACTACACACTCTTTGAAAAGCATTGTAGGTACAACCGTGATTTTCTTGTTGTCTGCTAAAAGAATCCCCCAGCAGCTGGATGACCGTGGGTGACATCATGCAGAGGTAAATATTTACCCAGTGTGAGATCAGAATCTGGCAAGAGGGACACAAATATGTTCTATTATATTAAGGTTTAACATTTTAAATTGAAGGAAAGAAAAGAAAGCACCGGTTTCATCGCCGAAAAAAATTGTAGGTAGTATAAAGCATGTCCCTCGCATGTTGCTGACACAGGTCGTTTAATAGATCACTAGTATTTTTAGGTGCTTTCTGGCAGGCCTAAATTCCACAGCTCTCTGTCCCTACGGACGAGGTGACACAGACACTTTTTAGATGTTTGCTCCTGTTTGCACTGCAAATTCCAAGATTGCCTCATGGTGAAGAGAGGGGCAAGGAATGTGGCCGCCTTACAAACTCGGATGCCATAAACCCATCTGAATAAGTGACAGGGACTATGGGATGGCAACTCTTAAACTGTTAAATACAGATTCTAAACGGTCAGTTACTGAGGTGATGGGCTGCTTGCCTCTGCTTTATGACTGTAAAATGTAAACACACAGCAGTGCAAATGTTACAGAAGATGCATCTATACAGTTGCCATGCTGCCCCGGAGCAGAGACGGCGAGACGCTGCACGCCTTTGGACACCGTGTCGCGACACAGCTTGAGGAGTGGAGGTCACAGAAAATGATCTTGTGAAAGTTGGAGACTAAGAGCCAGAGATAGACAGTGATGAATGACAGAGTGGACACAGATTGCCCTGTAAGTTACGAATACATCTGATAAGCACATTTCCACGCACAGACTCGCATACTACATCGCCCGTCTAAATGCCACTCTGTCTGCCATCTACTTGTTCTGACTATTAATAAGCGGTATTTATAGTACGACCAAATGAGTGTTTTCGTTCAGCCTCTAAGTGGTGCTCCACGGGAACCGTGGGGCAAAAACACAAATACCTAGTGTGACTCTCATCGAGGGGCTCTGGACAATGTCGTGCATAATACGCATGATAAACTTTCTCAGGGTACAGAGGAGGCGTGCCAGCTGGTGGGAAAACAAAGACAGTCGTATATACTGCGTGCAATACTGTGTTTGGGTAAGTGCACACAAAATATGCGGGCGATTGTTTATGCGTGTTTGTAGATGGACTCTGGGTTACTTGTGCCCGCTGTATGTCAGGAAAAATGTATATATTCTCATATAGCAGTAATGAGCATCGTATGAAATCATGCCTGCTTCTCATGAGTGGCACTGCAACTTTACAACCGTGTATCTCTATTCTAGCCATGTGTTTTAAAGCTGGTAGTTTAGTCTGTTATACTAAAAGATATGTATTATAAATGGTAATTTATGTTGTATGCTACATGAAATATACAAAACATACTGTATAATGACACATAAGGACACAATCATTTGAATTGTCCTGATATAAGAGCTTATATAACAAGAAATAACTTAACTTAACGGTATAACCTTTCATGATATGGCAAAGTTGCAACCATCTGAAACTGTGTCCGTGTGCCAAGCGTGTACGAGAACTACAGTGGCTGACGCGAAAACACGAAAAACACGAAAAACACGAATGGTCCTATCAAAAGCCAGTGTTTGGTTTGTCCTTTCTGGGCTGCTGTAGAAACATGGCGGCCGGCTCCGTGAAGAGGACCCGCTCCGTATGTATAAATGGCTCGGTCTAAGGTAAAGAAAACACAACGATTCTTATTTTCTGGTGATTATACTTTAAAGAAAACATACTTACGAATATTATATTACATTTCTGGCAATAGATTCCCCTCAATGCTGCACACTGTACCTTTAAAACTGAATGAACACATTTTTGATCACTTGACGGCATTGATATAAAGTCGTTAAGGCAAATATGGTTGCAAACAGTTGCACATGGAGCAGACACGGAGCACCATTAACTTTCATTTAAAGTTGTGTGGTAAGTGTAAGTCCAATACCTTTTAGCTCTGTTTTTTTTGTCTCTATCAACTCCTGAGGAAGATATCTGGCTTTTTAGCCGTTAAATGCTGCACTATGTTCACCAGCTTGTTGCCAACTTTGTCTGGCTGCTGTTCGGTGCCGGACAGGTTGGGTACAGTGGGTTTACCAGAGCTTTGTTTCTTAAAACAGCAGCTGGAAATGATGCTAATTGAGAAATGAGAGCTGTTAGACTCAGCCAAAACTGTAAAGTTGCAGTGAAATTAAAAGCAATGCCCTGAAAGATGCAGATATGCCCCGTAGGGCTGAAGGGAACTGCTGAGTCAGGTGATAATTCTCTGTAAGTTTGTCACAAAGCGACGCCTTTCACGTTACGCATCGTAACGTGATGCTGTTGATTAGTGCAGCTTTAAGTTAACTTCAAGTCGTGGACCTCATTTCAGCACAGGAACAGATTGAATGCTGAGCTGAGACGAGTCAAAGTAGAGTGTTTTACAGTATACTGAGTCAGCGCACAGGGTCTGCTTTTACATGCAGCAGCATACAGTACAACAGGTGCAGGCCGGGTGGCGAGAGGCAGTTGTGAGGCCCATTGAGGCTTCATTAATGGAACAGGAAGAGAATTGAAGCACAAGGGCAAACACACACAGCTCATTACCCCCTGGTTATCGTGTACCTTTCACACCGCAACTCTAAGTGTGTGCATGTGTGTGTGTGTGTGTGTGTGTGTGTATGTGGTGCATTAATTGCATTTATATGAGTTCTGTGTTTGAGTGGGCGGGTGGGGAACAATTACAAGCTATCAAGAGATGAAAACTTCATTATAGTATTTCATCTTTAGGGGTCCATTAGATATACAAACATTATAGCAATGAAGCGAGCAGAAAGACAGACGGCTTAACCTTTGAAAACGTTAGATCTTTTTCCACCCAGGGCAATACAACAAAAGGAATAATGTTTAATGCTATCCTAACTCAACATAGAGACAAACATTTTAAGACCACTGAGAACATCATGACATCATCACAAAAAAGACTGACGGTCCCTCCGAGAGCAGTAAGCTGACTAAGCTGACACTTGGCTGTCGGAAGTGCAACAGGACATTCGCCCTTTTACACCACTGTGTCACTTTGGAACCGCACGCACCCACTATCCCTCACACACTCACACACACACACACACACACAAAGCCACCCTTAACCAGGACACACTGCTGGCCTCTGTTCTGTATCTAAAATCACGTGAGCAGGGAACAGAGCGATTGACGTAAAGGAAATAAAAGAGAAAACACGCAGTCATGGCTGAGGTGCAGTACACAGGGTCGTGCTGTATGTACACACCGTTTAATAGTTAGTGGCTGGACACGTCAGAGTTACTAAGCTGTTGTAGACAGGTGTCAAACCTGCCTTGGAAAGTGTCTGTCGTCACCGACCAACAAAGACCCTCTGAGAAAGAAAGAGTATTTTTAGTCCATGGCGGAGGCTGAATTCACGTTTTCTAAGTGCTCATTGGACAGCTTTTCACCACGTTTCCTGCTGACTGAATCTGTCACGCTGTTGCTATGACAAGTGTATATGCGTAGATTAGAAGTTACTTTTTCTTTCAGACAGATTCAAACATCGAGCTTTCACTGATGGTGGATCATCCTGACTGAAACAAAAAAAGTTGGAACTTTGTATCGAAAAATAAAATATGCTATTTTTAGTCACAGCCCTACATTCAAATTTGACTTAAGTAATATCACAGAAGTAAATAGGCTTAAAAGTAACACTCTTGATGCATTAACATAATCAATACACTAATTCTGTAGTGGCAGAATGCTAAGTCTAAGGATTAATTACAGCAATGCATTCGGTTTTATTTGTTTAGCTCATATTTTGAATAGTTAATCCCAGTCTTGGAACCACGGCCGTAAGTAAAAGGGAATTATGTAACATAATGAAGTTGAGTATAAGTAAGGAGTCTCACAAAACTGAAATGTTTAAATATAACTTTCTATCATTACCTGGAAGATAAATATATTTGGTCACGTCTCACCGCTGAATATATACCTATTTCTAATTGTTCAGTTGCTTTAATGTCTGGTAATGTGTGTGTGTGTGTTGTTTTACAGTTGTTCCCCAGGTGTGTGCCAGGACAGGTGATCTTTAACAACCAGCTCCGGTGCGTCTGGGCTCAATAATGAAATTCTTCTTACGGCACACACTGGGCCCTTAGATCACAACATTAATGAATGAATTTGGGAGGTTATGTTTACTCTCAGTCCAGTCTCCATCCCTCCCTTCCTCTCTCTTTCTCTCTCTCTCTCTCTCTCTCTCCCACCCACCCAAGTGGCTCCACCCTCCAGCAGATATAAGTTGTGTCCTCAAGGTGTGCGTCTGTTATGAGCACATATCCCAGGGTTCCCTCTGTGTGGTTGTCTGTCTGCCTGCTATTCTGTCTGTTAGCCTGACTGCATTGATTATTTCCCCATAAACGGCCACTCACAAAGGTAAGCCACTGTCCTATTCTCGTTATATCCTGTGTTTCATATGATTTAAAGCTCTATTAGCATTTCATTTGCATGATTAATGCAAGTATTTCCTTGTGAATCTGTATGATAGTTGTTTTATTGCCATTATTGAAGTGTTTGTTCATTCTGTGAGTTCCAGTGTTGTTCCACTAAATACTATGCATCCAATACGTCTTCTGATTAGTTGATTTAAAGTTTGTTTTCATAGAAATTGTAATTTGGCAGGAATGCATAGAGACAATATTTTATTGGGTGAATAGTTTCCCTTTTTTCACTCTCTTTTAAAATGGGATGATTCATTTTTACACAACGTATCCAACATTATAGCTTTAAACAGAAGCTCTAAATTAAATACATGATAAATAATCGGTACACTAGATGTTCATGAATGTTTATCATTCTTATAGTTTTGTCCAAATTCATTTGCGTGTTTTTGTCTCAGAGTGACAAAAGTGAAATGTCAGTGATAGGTGAATTGAAAGGCCTCATAAACATGACCTTTAGCCGTGGAGTTAGCATCATTCCTGCACGTCATCATTCCTGCAGAGAAGCAGGCAGAACATCGCCGAAGCTAGAGTGGTGTTTCCAAGGCTGCTGCATCCCGACTTTATCTGCTTTTCTTGAAGCCAAACTGTCAGATGTGTGTGATGGAGCTAAGAGCAGCAGTTTGGTGAGAAGAGACTGCAGAGCAAACACCATCTTCGGCTCTGAGCAGCTCTGTCTCTCTGGCCTGGTTACTCATCGGTTTGGTGCCTTATCAGTCACAGTGACTATTAAATGATTCACCTGCTTTAGGATGAAATCTATTAATTTGAATCTATATATTCAGAAGTTTATGTTTTCACCAAGGCCTATTATCTATTTAACATCAACACAGATCTGCCCTCAGAAAACTTCCATCATTTGTTCTTCTTCTCTTCTGTTCTTTGTGAGCGAGAAGATTAGGTCTTTTTGTCTTGTTTAATTATCACTATGTAGTTTTGTCTTTGCTGTTGTTCAGGGACCTAAAATAAAATACACATTATATTGTGTGCAAATAAAACTATTGCACACGTTTCTAAAGGGTTTCACTGTTGCTCACCTAATTACGAATCCTTCATCTCTTATTGTTCCACGTGAAGTGTCTCCTTTTTTTCTCCCTCCTTTCTTTACTTGGTGATCTTTGCATTGCATCATAGTATAAAATCAGTGTACGGTCTCCTGCGGTGACCTTAGTGTGTGAAAATGCCACAGAAGCTGGTCCTGTGCACAAGAAGTAACCTTTCAAACGGAGTGGGTGCTTGCACTTGTGTGTGTGTGCACATTGTACCCTCCTGTACACATTATTCAGCCAACTTCAGGAATGCACTGGACAAAAGGACCCAATGAAAAGCGAGAATAATGGTATGGTAAAGGAGAGGGGCAGAGGTAAACACTTTGCTCATTTAGCTGCACAGCTGTGGCAGTGTGTGTATGTGTGTGTGTGTGTGTGTGTGTGTGTGTGTGTGTGTGGAGTAGCTCTATTCCTCTGGTGTGTGTACGAGGTTTGTTTGAACGAGGACGTTCGCAGCGTGACTTGAAGAGGTGTTCATTTTATGAGGGGTGCTTTGTGATAAAAGCTGCGTTTCGGGAGCCACGGAGCCGCAATTGTTTTTCCACTTTTCACTGAGAAACCGCATCAAACCGTCAGTGCACTTACCAAGATTGAGTGCAAGGGTACTGCTCGGCTTATGTATGAATTTGTAAATGGTTTGCGGTGCAGGGAGGAAGGCAGCGTGGTTTGCTCTGTGATTTAAACACTAGCTTTTGGTCAGGCTGCAGAAGGAGAAACTCACAAGACCTAAATTGGCTGAATAAATGAATAGTTTAGGTGCTAAATGCTTCTGTGATTCTTCCTTTCAAAACATATAAGCGTAAAGCACAAGCAAAAACATGTGCGCTCATGTTAACGGTTCAACACCAAATGTATTGTTAAAATCCTAGCACATTATGTTCTCATTACTATTCGACCTCTCACATCTCAGTCATCACCACTGGACTTTTCTGCAGTGCCTGTCCCTGTTCTGGTAGCAGTGTGGTTTACAGAGACACTCGGTCCTCCACCTAAGTCTGCAAGGTCACCGAGTGGCTTCAGGTCACTGAACCTGGAAGTTTCCAAAGGGAGAAAAAGGCCCAGACGAGGGCAAACCGATAGAAATGGGGCAGAGGGTGAAGACGGTGCGGAACAGGCATTGCTCTGTTCACACAGAGACACAGGAAGAAAGGGAGACGTCGAGGAGAGAGTCGTCTGTATCTGACAGAGGAGAGAGGATAGACAGATGTGTCTGGAGACGTGAGGATAGTAGACACAGAGCTGATATTTCCATCTCAGTCTAATGCATGAGAGGAGAGATTAAAAGGTGCTTTTGAGGAAGAATGTTGGCCGCCCCCGTCCCACCAGCTGAACTCTGTCACTGAATGCGTGTGGTTTTGTGCATGTGTGCGTGAGCAATATAAATCCAGCACACCAGAGACAGGTTTTGTTTCCACAAGTGAGGAATCAGCCAGCAGCCGCTCTAAATCATTATCAGTATCTATTTTCTCGCTCCTGTCCAAAGTTTTTAGGTGTGTGTGATGTAAACTTATAAAGATCTGCATAACTTTTTTTACGTTGATTACACTATGCTTCCGTGTTGCTGTTTTTGGTTAACACACAGTGACAATAGGACTGCAGGCTATTTTCCCTGTTTCCCTAAAAACAACATCTCAGTCAACATTAAATCGTTCATTATTTTCTCCTAAATCAAACTTTGACTCTTGAAATTATGCTGCGTTACATTTACCTCGGAAACCAGAAGTCAGAGCTGGGATCGGCGTTACACCCGAGTTGACTGCGTTTCAGTACAAGTCAGAAAACCTAATGGGGTTTGCTCGAGCCAGGTTAGCTTTTGTTCGCCGTTGTTAGCAATACCAGTTGACTGCAACTCATTACGACGGTATTTTGCGCATACAAACAGCGTAGCAACATTTCCACGGATGGAAGTTGGAAAGTACTGTATTTATGACACATTTAACGAGACACAAGTGTGACAGAAGCGCTAATAAACACAATTTTACCACAGCGTTTTTTTTACTGTTGAGCAGCTGTCTTGGATTTTTAAGTTTTGGTTGGTGAGATTCGTCCAACTTCAGGCTTCTGACTTCAGGTGGCATTCCAGGGGAAATTTCCAAATTCCCAGTTCAAATACACTTCAGAGCTTGGTATTACACAGACACAGTATAGTTTACTTGCTGCTTTAAATTTGAACTGAGAAGTCGGAATTTCTGAGTTTCCAGTCACAAATCTCAGCTGGAATGCCGCCTAAAGTTGAATTTCAAAATCTGAAAGTCAGAGGATACCCCATAATCCTCAATCCTCAAAATCCCAAATGGCTGCTCCACGCAAAAAAAAACAACCCTTTACTGTAGTAATATGCTGTTTATTAGCACTTGTCATATTTGTCTCATTGAATTTGTCATACATACAGATCTGTCCAACTTCTAGCTGTGGACATGTTGCATGTATGCATGTGTAAAACACCAGCGTAATGCTTCGTTATCAACTGGTTTTGCTAACAATCGATAAACCCCATTACGGTTTCCGACTTGTTGTCCTGCAACGCAGTCAACTCAAGTGTGACTTCAATTCCACCTCTGACTTCTGATGAATGGAACACAGCATTATACCTCCACGGTATGATGGCATCCTTATTATTCTGTTTAATGGTAGTGCTGACGCACATACTGTAGTTAAGATAGTCTTATTCTTTGGTACACATTTGCTCAGCGGGTTGCACAGCTGCTGCAGTTTTAATGGGATTCTGGAGATCGCGGCTTGTTTAAACCATAGTAGCCGACACCTCAGCTTCCGCTGGGCGAAGGTTGACTCAGCAATAACAACATCTTACAGACACACGATGCCCATGAGTCCTCTCACGTAAGCACACCTGACGGACAATGTACTGTGTATCGTTTATGTAAAATGTGAAAAAAGATGGACATCTGGAAGCAGTTGGTTGAAACAGAGGCGGACACATACACATATGTTACATACAATGTAGACTACTTTGAGGTTTGCTTATTTTTGAGACTGTCTGGGCCGGGCAGGACATGCTGAGAGCTCAGCGGTGGATGACCAGCTACACGTGAATTTGGCAGCAGATGTTGAAAAATTAGAGTCCGCAGATATTTGTACCTCCTTGTCCCTCTGGGCTGTTGTCTCATAGTTAATGTGTTGACTTGTGAAAAACGTTTATGATTATTATGCAGATTTCTTTTACTATTTCACTGGTTACTATTTATATAGTGACATAAGAATATACTGTTACATGGATATTCCATATCATAGCATTCATAGCCTGAGCACATTTGCGACATTATATGGGCTTTTTTAGTAGCATGGCTCTGAGGATGCAATATCAACCAGTTCACCGCTTTTGTCCAGCCTGAAATATCTTGAAAAACGTTTGGATGTACAGACATTCATGATCCCCAGTGGATGAATCCTGATGATTTAGGTGACTTCTCCTCTGGCACCACCGTGAGGTTGACATTTAGGATGGAAATATCTCAACAACCTTAGGATGGATTGAATATTGTACAAACATACAGACTCCCCTCTCACTTTTCTTTTGGCAGCATCATCAGGTCATCAGGTTTTTTGTCCAATACTTTGTTTTATGACTAAACATCAACAAAACTACTGACAATCCCATCAGCCTCAACTGTCCTTTGTGCTTAGTACTAATTAGCTGATGTTAGCACACGGACATGCTTCGCTAATATGGTGAACACAGGAATAATTGTACCTGCATAGCATCAGCATATCACCGTAACATTGTCATTGTGAGCATGCGGACATGCCTGGTGTGCATGTGCCTTCTCCGGTATGGAGAGTGTGAACTGATTTGTGTGAAATGAATCACAGGTGAGTGACATCTGAAAGGTGTAGAACACGGTTGCTGCTCCTGTCTAGTCACTGTTACAAATCACTGCTTGTCAGAGAGTCATCATTGAGGGAGGCAGATTGTTTTACGCCAACGTGTGAAAAAACTGTAAATCTCACAAATAGGAAACAGCTCACAACACATTGCTCACGCCATCATGACTTCGCACACATTCATAAGTGACCCCATGTCTGACGTCTGTACAGAGGAAAGTAGCGTTTTAAAATTAAGCTAATTGGCGCAACAGACTTCTTTATAGTCACTTTGTTATAACTGAAGCCTGCAGCTAAAACGT